>NC_056747.1:872445517-872810517 GCF_019279795.1 Protopterus annectens
TTCCTGGACATGAGGTAGAAAAGCATGTTAGGACAAGGTATAACCCAAGACATGGATAGGTGTACACTAAAAGGTCTTGAGAAACTAACTCCTCAGGGAAAGGGGTTTTGGTGGCCCAACCCCCCCCCCCCACTGTCTCATCAATTCAAAGTAGTTGCCAAAAGGTGCGTAGTTATGGGGAGATTCTGAGGACCCTTCCCTCTCAACATCAGAATCCTCTTAAAGACTCCTCAGTCAATTTAAGTACTTCCTTTCATATATATTCTTCTTCTTGTGCACCTCCAGGGGGTGGGATCAAGGGAGCATTGGGAGCCTCAAATCTGGGGATGCTCAAAAAGCTGATGCAAAACAGAAGTCCCAGGGAGAAGAGAAGATCAAGATGGGTCTGACAGTGGTGTAATGAGCTAGTCCCTAAGCAAGCAACCCCTTTACAACATTTCAAATGCAGATTCCATGGCTGGAGTACTGTGAAGGACCATCCTTGATCAGCAGACATAGAAGCCCCTGCACCAACCGAGTTAGTAAAGGAGAGATGGGCACCAAGCTGTCCAGGGCTGTATCACCAAGGGACAAGGATGGCTCTAATTGTGTTGGTGTAGACTGCTGACTCTGATATGCAGGCAGCTCCAACAGGAGTGTACATAGAGGTAGGAGTCTGTGCCAAAAGCAGTCAGGCTGTCAGTACTGATGAGGGAATCACACAAAGTGGAGTCTAATCCAGGATCACTGGTGCCAAAGGTCAGACCAGAGAAGAAGCAACTAGATAAGGGGCGGAAGGTCCATTTCCCTTCAACCACTGCAGCCAAAGGGTAGTGGATAAAACCCAGGTCAATCAGTATCTTCATGGTTTGAATCATCTAGGTCCAAGTTGGCTTTCCTTATGCTCAGCATGGGTCTTGTAGACCTAGAGGAAGCCATAGAAGACAGCTTAGTGGGTCAGTACAGAGGTTTATCCAACTCTTGGATCTTGAATGGGGAAGACCAGATCAGGTTAAATGCTCTGCTAGAATTCTGGATCTAGAGTAACAGACAAGAAGGGAGATTGAAGATGACCAGATTCAGGAGCCACAGTCAGAAAAGGGCTCAACATCCCCAATGGCAGGAACCAGAGCAGCTCTGACATTGGAACCAAGGGGAGCAGGATCATTACCAATGAGGTGCAGATACCAAATCCACAGTGGGAGCTGAGGAGTCAGAGGGCCCTGGAACCTTCTGTACTGGTTCATCTACAGCAGAGATCTCAATAGAAAGTTTCCTGACCTCTGTCCTTCTCTTTCCTATATCTCCCCCCACCCCTTTTCTCCATAGCTCTCTTCAAAGGGGAGGAAAAACCAGAAAACCGGGACCCACACTGAAAAGGTGGGAAGGAGCCCCCTCAACACCAGCTAGACTTGTCAATTAACCAACATCCTAGTCTGAAACAGGCACAGACCTGACTGCATCCAAATGAGGTACTGCTAATGAGACAGTGATCATGGGAGCCTTGAGGAGGCAGTTTATGACCGGGCTTTTGAAAGCACCTTGAGTGCAAATTCTTATCTGCCACAGTAAAAGAAAAAAACAGCACACTAGCTGAAATACCAAATAGAAATGCATAGCATTAACAGCAGTTACACGCTGTGCACAAGCAGTACACTGAATCAGCAGAAATCAAATGCTAAATTAGCCCAAAAAGTTCAGTTGTGCAAGTAAACTTACCATAACAGCAGATGTTTGAATGAGCACTGCTGTCTTAGCTATATGGGTTATATCCTGCCACTGATATAACAGTCAGTCAGCTTCCAAAGCTTTAAGGCAACTTCCATATACTCAAACCATAAGGCAGTTCGAGTTGAGCTGCCTAAAACACAGATTTGAGCACCAAGCCCTTCAGAACTTTCATGCCAGTGAGGGAGGTTGAGCCCTGAGAGGACATAGATGTAAATATATACACACCCTGACAAAATCAAAACAAAATGGGGATGGAGGGATGGAGTGGCTACTGCATCAGTGATCATCTGAACATCTGTTATGGTAAGTTTACTTACACAACTGTAGTATGTTAATCATATTGATCATAGCTGCAGTAGCCTTAGCTATATGGGTAAATTACCCTAGCTAACAACATTTGGGAGGTAGAAGGAAAAGGGTCCAGGAGCTGCTGGAGAATGGTCCTAGCAAAGCCTGATCTAGATCTAGAAAAGGAATCAAGCTTGTAATGCTTTGTAAAAGTATGTAAAGAATACCAAGTTGCTGGTACAGGAATACTTCTACAATTTAACTATTTTCAAAAGAAAAGCCACAGATGAAGCCAAGGCTCTGATAGAGTGGGCCTTGGCCCTACCTGGAGTAGTTTTGTTGTGGTGAGAATAACAAAAGGTAATAGCCTTAAACAGCCATTTGGAAGTAATTTGCTTTGACACAGCCTATCCCTGCCTCTTACTTTCACAGGAAATTAACGGATCTAAAGATCTGAAAGAGTTTGTTCTATTTGCTAATATGATTTTCTAGTAGCAGGTTTTCTTGCCTCTATTAGTATCTGCAGCACATTCTCAGTAAACAGGTGCTAAAGGGAATTAAGACCCTATCATCCAGGTAGTCAACTGAAGTTGATTGGGGTTGGAGTGTATCAAATACCCCTGATCTCCTGTGAGTAGATTCATTTAGTGAGGAAGCTTGTGTTATTTGTCCCTGGCCATTTCCAAAAGAAAGGAGAACCACTGTTGCATGGACTAGGAGGGAGTCACCACAGTGATCTTGGGGGATTCTTTCTGAATCTTCAGAAGTACACTCAGTATCATTGGAAAGGTTGGAAAATCATACAGGAACACCCCCCCCCCAAAAAAAAAAAAGAGATCTCTGTCTTCCAGGCCTTCTTGTATTGAGTCCTGGAGCAGAATCCTGATGCTGATTGATCAGAGAAGAGGCAAATTTGTTGATGTACCATATGACTGTGGTATTGTCTGCAACAACTTTAAGAAGTCCTGGAAACCAAAGATGATTCAGAGAGCTGAGTGCCTTGATTAGGGCAAACACTTCTTTCTATGCACTGTGTCCACCAAATGATTTATCTCCTGGCAATCTCCCAGCACTAGGATTTGAAAAGACAAAGGATGTTGGTGCTGGGACCAAAAAGACTTCAGATGCCATTATATATTTCTCATGTGGAATCTTGCTAAAGGTATCACGAGAATCATAGATGCCATGAGACCCAAACATCTGAGGTAGTCCCTTTCAGTGACCAACATCTGAGTGGTTAAACTTATAAACAGATCTATTTTTTTCTGTGCAAGAAAAGATCTTTGAACTGGAGGTGTCCAACTGACACCCCAGGAACACATTTCTGTGTGAAGGAGTCAAGCAAGACTTTTGAATGTTCTCTTGCAACCCCATCTTGTATAAGAGATCTTTCACCCATTCCTGACACTTCAAAAAGACTCTGCAAGCATAAGGAATTCTAAACATGGAAAATATGGATACCCTGTTGACTGGAATAAGCTATATCTGGAGTGAGACACTTTGTGAGCACTCTTTGTTAATAGTCCAAATGCTAAGGCAGAGAACTGATAATGTGCTCCAGACATGCAAAACCTTAAGAAACCCCTGAAGTCTGAATGAATAAGGATACAAGTATCTTTTAAATCTAGTATTACCAGGAAACCTGAATGAGGAAAAAGAGGTAACAGATTGTAAAGTGACATTTTCAACTTGGCACCATCACAAACAGGTTTAAAGAAAAAAAGGTATGGAACTAATCTCCAAGCATTTTCTTGTTTTGACATTAAAACATTCTTGAATAAAACACCTTTCCCAAATGGGAGAGGGGAATTGGTTGTATCACTCTCTGGGGCAGGATGTAATGAATGACATATAGAAAGAAAGGGTTTGATATGGAGGATGGGGAATTGCCCCTGGAAAGGAGGAATTTCCTCCCACTGCCATCTGTAACCTTGATAAATGATCTTCAGAACCCATTTGTCTGAATATGAAAGTTATGTACTAACCATAACAACAGATCCGCATTGTCCTGTTTTTGTCCTGTTCAACCTTTTTGTTACTGGATCTACTGACTATGGCACTTTTTTTAAAAGCTGTGTATCTAGAGCTCTGACTTTTCACCTCTTCATAATTCCCCCTTTCTCCAAAGTACTAAAGATAGAGTTTGCCTGCTCATTACCAATCGATATAAACAGGCTAGCCTATCAGATGGACTAAGAAGTGGCCATAGGTGGAGACAGAGCAACCTCTGGGACAGATTCCCAAGCTACCAAAACACCTGTGTGGTATCAAGGAAGGATATTCCTTAGAATGGAGGGGTCCAAAGATGTACAGGATCAGGGCCTTACATCCAGCTTGTTGGGACAAACATATGAACAGTTGACCAAGTTGCTGCTGCACAAATTTCATCAATGGGAACTGCATATAAATGCAGAAAAGGTAGCAATAATCCTTATAGAATGAGCCTTCTGTTTTCTGTGTAAGTATAGTGCCATCTTTCTGTACACAAACATATTACAATATCAGAAAGCCACCTAGATAGTGACCTTGGGTACAGTTTTGCCTAGTTTAGGTCTTGAGAAAGCAACAGACAGCTGATCAGATTATGTAACATGCTTAGTCATGTATAAATAAAATCTAAGTTGTTTATGAACATCTAGTAAATGTAAAGTGTATTCTCCAATATTACTATTAGAAAATTTTAGAAAGAATATTGGCAAATTGATAGTCTGGTAAAGGTTCATTTCAGATGCCACCTTTGGGAGGAAAGTGGGATTAGTTGTCAAATACACTATCTCTATATCTTTATGGAAGACTGTATACAGAGGTTTACAGGGCAATGCCTATAATTCTGAAATCCTCCTTGCAGAAGTGACAGCCACCAGAAAAAAAAAAATTCCCAAGAAAGATATTTTAACCCCACCTTGGCTGTAGGTTCAAAAAGCCAGTTAAAACCGGCAGCATGACAGTAAAGCCTCATGGAGAAATTGAGTCCCTTATATGGGGCCTCAAGAGGAAGATTCCCTTCAGAAAGTCCTTAGAAATATTTAGTTTAGTAATGGGGGTTTGATTGTGTCCAATGTGGAAGTCAGAAATGGCTGTTAATTGAACTTTGAGAAACTGGAGCCTTTTCAGAAGAGATCTAACAAGAATTTGCAAGATAAATGGAAAAGGTGCTGAAAAAGGATCTATTCCCTTAGATGATGCCCAAATAGTAAACTCTTTCCATTTGCTATGACAAACATGTTTACTATATGTCTTTTAAGAAGCAAATAATATGTGAACCACCAAAGTGGACAACCTGGCATCTCTGACCACCATTAGAAATGGAGGAACAATGCAGTCAGCTTCAGGGTCTTTAAATCCGAGTGAGGATGCCCAGATAGGTGACTCAGGAGATCTGGAAGATATTCCAATATTCAGGGCAGACGTACTAGATGAGGCCAGAAGAAGGGGAACCAAACTTGCTGGGGACAAAAGGGGGCAATGAGGATTACTCTGGTCATGCACCTTCTGGCTTTCTGAATAATTTTTGTTATCAAGGGTATTGAAGAAAACACAGAGAAGAGCTGGGGCCAATTGTGGACTACAACATCCCTCAATGATTGATCCTGTGAAGGGATCAGGGCAAAGTAACTGCTGCTCTTGTTTAGGTATGAAGCGAAAATATCACAGCAAGGTTGGTTCCACTGACTGAAGATCTGAGTTGCCACTGTCTGATTGAGGGACCACTTGTGAGGTAGAAGAATGGACCTGTTCAGCTTGTCCACTAGAGCACTGGAAGTCCTTGGGATGTGTTTTGCTGTTAGAAAATGATTGGAGGACATCACCCACTGCCACACTCTCATGACTTCCCAGCAAAGTGGATAGCAGATTCCCCTTTACTTGTTGATGTAAAAGGCTACTGCCTTGTTGTCAGTCTGGATAGAAATCACACACTCAGGAAAATAGTCCTGAAAGGCCTACAACACAGGGAGGACAGCCCTCATCTCTGAGATACTGATGTAAAGACCGGTCTCCATGGCTAACTTTGAACCTTGGACAGTCTTCCCTTGGAAATGTCTGACACCCACCCCCACCCCAGAAGGGAAGTGTCCGTGGTTAATGTAGCCATTAGAAGTGGTGGGGAGAATGGTTGACTGTAAAACACCACTAGCGAGGTCAAACACCAACTAATACGCATCCTGTAGATAGGTGTTAAATGAATTTTACCATGTAGGGGATGCAATATTGTGGACCACTGAACTAACAGGGTCCACTGAAAAACTCTTCTAATATCTTGCTGGGGAACTAGTGTGATAGCTGCGGCCATCAGCTCTAGCAGCTGGAGAATGAGTCTTGCTGGAGGAAGGGTGTTGTGAAGAACTTGAAATACTACCTGACACAGGGACGACATCCAGAACTCTGGGAGTTTGGCTATTTGACTGGTCATATTCATGTGCCATCCAGTGAGGTCTGTTATGTAGGTATCAAGTGACTCTCTGCTAGGTTGACCAATTCCCAGTTACTGGTCAAGATGGAGCAAGAAGTCCCTTTGTTGTAACAGAAGATCCCTGGTTGAAACAATGAGGAGCAAATCATAAATATGGGAACACCTGGAACCATAGCGGTCTGAGATATGTTACTACCATTGCCATGCATTTGGTGAACAGCCATGGGGCTGTGGTGAGACCAAGGAGCAGTGCCCTGAATTGAAAATGATTGCCCCCCCAATAAGAAACAGAAATCTCTGGACTGCCACACTGTCTTGATATTATACTAGGCATCCTGGAAATCTATGGAGTGCATCCAGCCGTCCTTTCTCATGAGAGACAGAATGGATTGATGACTTCCAAGATGGCTGCACATTGGGTAACAGCTTAATTTTAGCTCTCCCAGTGTAAAAATCAAAACTCAGAAGAGAGAACAAGTAAACTCGTATTTTGGATAAATTTCAGTAACTGGCCATAAGTACTTTGTCTGGATGCCAGCAAAAAAGATATTCAGAGAACCTGAAAAAAACTCAGTCACAAAAAATGAGGAAAAAACACTGACTGGGTAGAATTCTGCAGCTGATCAGAGAAAAATCAGTGCAAGCTCCAGTTCTTCTGGTGATAAAGACCACAGAGAGATATTTTCCAGTGTTTCAAAGGAAAATGCTTGAGAGACTTCCAGTAACCTAGAGGAAAAAAATAAGTCAAATATACTAGAGCTGATTAAAATAAACAAAACACTGGAGAATATCAACTCAAATAACAAAAAGTTGGAAAAATGGAAGAAGCTTTAAATGTGTTCAGATGAGGTGATAAGACTGCAAAACTCAGAGGTCAAAATGAAAAAAAGGCTGGCTGAATATGAGACTGCTCAAGAAGAGATGTTTCAAAAATAATAGAATTAGAGGACAGAGCATGTAGGGAAAACCTGAGATTTTCTGCTGTACCAGAAAAGCTGTAAGGAACAGATTGTATTCATTTTATGAAAGTATGAAAGCACAAATAAGCAACTGGACTGGTATTCCACAACAGTTGTTAATTGGAAGTGCACATTGTGTGCATGCTCCAAACCTGGCCATGAAAAAGCAACCCAGATCTTTAAAAGTAAATATACAATCCTACCAGCAGAAGGAGCTGATTCTGACAAAACTGTGGCAGAAGGACAAAATACTAAAAGTGAGAGGCAGTAGAGCATTTGTGGAAAATGATTATTCACCATACACCAGGCAGAAGAGGAGTAAATGTATTCTACTAATCAGGGAATGTAGCAAAGCAGGCATGAGATTCAAGCTGCTTTACCCAGCTATTTCAGAATATTCTTTCCTGAAGGGACAAAATAAATTTTTGATGCAGAACATGTTAAGAAGGAAATACAAAAATGTCTCCAATCAAAGGTGGGTTATGAAACAGATGGAGACTCTGGCTCTTGTTCTTCTGGTAATAAAGTCCACAGAGAGACTATGCCAGTGAAACCTTTTCCAGCGTTTCAAAGGAAAATGCTTGAGAGACAGAAAAAAGCACAAGAGTTGATTAGAAGAACTAGGAATATGTTGGAAATGAAGCAGAAACTTGATTTAGGAGCTGGAGACCATGGTTACTGTAGCCATTAGAAGTGGTGGGGAGAATGGTTGACTGTACAACACCACTAGGGAGGTCAAACACCAACTGATACGCATCCTGTAGATAGGTGTTAAATGAATTTTACCATGTAGGGGATGCAATATTGTGGACCACTGAACTAACAGGGTCCAGTGAAAAACTCTTGTAATATCTTGCTGGGGAACTAATGTGATAGCTGCAGCCATCAGCTCTAGCAACTGGAAAATGAGTCTTGCTGGAGGAAGGGGGTTGTGAAGAACTTGAAATACTACCTGACACAGGGACAACATCCAGAACTCTGGGAGTTTGGCTATTTGGTCATATTCATGTGCCATCCAGTGAGGTCTGTTATGTAGGTGTCAAGTGACTCTCTGCTAGGTTGACCAATTCCCAGTTACTGGTCAAGATGGAGCAAGAAGTCCCTTTGTTGTAACAGAAGATCCCTGGTTGAAACAATGAGGAGGAAATCATAAATATGGGAACACCTGGAACCCTAGCAGTCTGAGATATGTTACTACCATTGCCATGCATTTGGTGATTAGCCATGAGGCTGTGGTGAGACCAAGGGGCAGTGCCCTGAATTGAAAATGATTGCCCCCCCCTGATAAGAAACAGAAATCTCTGGTCTGCCACACTGTCTTGATATTATACTAGGCATCCTGGAAATCTATGGAGTGCATCCAGCCGTCCTTTCTCATGGGAGACAGAATAGATTGATGACTTCCAAGATGGCTGCACATTGGGTAACAGCTTAATTTTAGCTCTCCCAGTGTAAAAATCAAAACTCAGAAGAGAGAACAAGTAAACTCATATTTTGGATAAATTTCAATAACTGGCCATAAGTACTTTGTCTGGATGCCAGCAAAAAAGAAATTCAGAGAACCTGAAAGAAACTCAGTCACAAAAAATGAAAAAACACTAACTGGGTAGAATTCTGCAGCTGATCAGAGAAAAATCAGTGCAAGCTCCAATTCTTCTGGTGATAAAGACCACAGAGAGACTGTGCCAGTGAAGCCTTTTCCAGTGTTTCAAAGGAAAATGCTTGAGAGACTTCCAGTAATCTAGAGGAAAAAAATAAGTCAAATATACTAGAGCTGATTAGAATAAACAAAACACTGGAGAATATCAACTCGAATAACAAAAAGCTGGAAAAATGGAAGAAGTTTTAAATGTGTTCAGATGAGGTGATAAGATGGCAAAACTCAGAGGTCAAAATGAAAAAAAGGCTGGCTGAATATGAGACTGCTCAAGAAGAGATGTTTCAAAAATAATAGAATTAGAGGACAGAGCATGTAGGGAAAAAAACTGAGATTTTCTGCTGTACCAGAAAAGCTGTAAGGAACAGATTGTATTCATTTTATGAAAGTATGAAAGCCCAAATAAGCAACTGGACTGGTATTCCACAACAGTTGTTAATTGGAAGGGCACATTGTGTGCATGCTCCAAACCTGGCCATGAGAAAGCAACCCAGATCTTTAATAGTAAATATGCAATCCTACCAGCAGAAGGAGCTGATTCTGACAAAACTGTGGCAGAAGGACAAAATACTAAAAGTGGGAGGCAGTAGAGCATTTGTGGAAAATGATTACTCACCGTACACCAGGCAGAAGAGGAGTAAATGTATTCTACTAATCAGGGAATGTAGAGAAGCAGGCATGAGATTCAAGCTGCTTTACCCAGCTATCTTCAGAATAATTTTTTGATGCAGAACATGTTAAGAAGGAAATATAAAAATGTCTCCAATCAAAGGTGGGTTATGAAACAGATGGAGACTCTGGCTCTTGTTCTTCTGGTAATAAAGTCCACAGAGAGACTATGCCAGTGAAACATTTTCCAGTGTTTCAAAGGAAAATGCTTGAGAGACAGAAAAAAGCACAAGTGTTGATTAGAAGAACTAGGAATATGTTGGAAATGAAGCAGAGACTTGATTTAGGAGATTGAGACCAACAGGAATAAAACCAGCAACTTGGAAAATGACAAATAAATATGGAATTACATATTATTTATATTTCTGAAACATGTCATAGAATGGGAAAACAATTCAATGCTTTCCGAGAACATTAGCTCCAACAACTGTTCCTATTAGGAGGGTAAAATTTCAATATACCAGTCCAGTTGCTTATTTGTGCTTTCATACTTTCATAAAATGAATACTATCTGTTCCTTACAGCTTTTCTGGTACAGCAGAAAATCTCAGGTTTTCCCTACATGCTCTGTCCTCTAAAAACTCATTGGCTTTGTCCATGCACTAACCCAGACTGATGTTTTTCTTTACTCTTTCACTTACCCCTTTCCCTACTCCTCTAAACCAAGTCTCCAAAACAAGTTACTACTGTTTCTTTGAAGTATGAGGATAACACTTGTGTTTCCCTTCCCTACCTGAGACTTGTTCATACATTCTACTGTGCTTTATATAATTAGTTAGTAGAATTTCTTCTAAATCTGCTATAATTGAAAATATATTTTCATTACTCCCTTTAGACTAATTCTACTCTGTACTGTATTCCTGCATGTTTCTATACATTGTTAACTGTTGTAGTTAAAATTTGTATTATTATTATTACTCCTTTTGGACTAATATTACATTGTAATGCAATCCTTTATGTTTCTATATATTGTTAACTTTATCACTGTTCATGCTTGGAGCTTTTCTCCCCGGGCCTCTACTGAAAATGGACATATATCCAGCTAGACTAGCCCAGTTAACAAATGTAAAATAAATAAAAATAAATGAAAGAACAAAAAAATGGAAATATTGGACTTCTTTTACTTTGCTAAAGTTGTAGGGGACTCTAAGCCATATGCCCTACTTCATCATTAATGTTTGGATGAGCACTTGGAAAAAGGAAGAGGAGGGAGCGAGTTAACTAAAAGCAAAATGTTGTTTTTAACAGTAATATTTCTGTAGTGCATGGTATAATCTGCATGCTATAAAGTAAAGTATTCTCAGTTATTTTCAAGTGTAATGGGGATACTAAAGTAACCAGGTGGCCTTTTTTCCTTTTTTTCTTTTTCATTGTTCAGTTTTAAGAAATGTAGACATTGCAATGTAAAAAAAAGAAAGAAAAATGTAGTCAAAACAGTATGATACAAGAAAACATGATGTGCTTTTTCTCATTCTTCCACAGGAGAATGAATGGATTAAGGCCCTTAGCTTGTTCTACTGACAAGTTTTGAGAGAAAGCAAATAAAAAATACTGAATATAATAAATCTTTCCTCTAGAAAATAAATACATGGCTGTAGAATCTACTCTGTATCTGGTTCTAATAACTGCATGAAGACAATCTGACAAAGGACAATAAAATAATACTTCTTTCTTTCAATGACTTGGAGATAATGTTCTCGGAAAGCATTGAATTGTTTTCCCATTCTATGACAGCAATAAAGATAAGACAAAACCAAACAGAACTTAGAACCAGAGGCAGTACCATGTGACTTAAAAGATAAGACAAAACCAAACAGGACTTAGTAGAAGCACAGGCAGTACCATGCACTTTGCTTGGATAACCTTCTTTTTAGGTTAACTCACATCTGTATATGTAGCTGCCAGTTTGGGACAACTGTTCCTATTAGGAGGGTAAAATTTCAATATTTGGATATGTACATAGTTTTGTGTGTTAGTATTACATTAATAGATTTTAGGGGTGTATTTGTTTCTTTGAGGGTTTTCAATAAAACAATAAGTTTTGTAAGATGTGACATAAGCTGAAATGGATATGACAAGAAACAACTGTATAAAAGATCAACCTGCCAAACATTTGTGTATGCATGCAACACAAAAGCTGGAACTAGATACTTAACAAAAAAGCGGTTACAAATAAAAGGTGGGAATAATAACTTTTTAACATAATTACACTTGCTATATTATTTTTAAATGTTAATGGTCTCACAGATATATACAAAAAAGAAAGAGCAGTGAACTGTATTAAAATGTAGAGTGCAAATAGCTATGCTACAGTAGACACATTTGGAAAGAAATGAACATGTGAATTTGATAAAGAAAGGTTTTCCAGTGGAATACCTGGGACAATGGAAAAGAGGAGTACTTACATTAATTGCAAGAGGAACTCCACTAGTGATAGAAGAGGATAAAAAAGATAATAATGATAATAGATTTGTAGAACTAAGAGGCTATTGGTAAAGGAGGAGGATTATACTGGCGTGTTTATATTCCACCTAAAACTGCTATAAAAGAGCTTAAGAAAATTCTAGGAGAAATAATCAGCTTTCAGCAGCTAATATTACTTAAAGGTGGAGACTGGAATTTGATTTGCAGTAGTGAAGATGTGACTGGGGGCCTAGAAGGGAAAATATAACAAAGGAGGATAGATTTTTGAAGAAATTTATGAAAACATTTGGCATGGAAGATGTGAATTCAGTAGTAGGAGTCTGGAGTGAATTTACATATTATTCCCCAAGGTACAAAAACTGGGCTAGGCTACATAGAACTTACATTTCACAGGAATACATGCATTTAACTAAATGTTTTGTATTTATTCAATAACTATTTCAGATCACATACCAATAATAACTAAAATAAAAATGCAGGGTAATGAAATAAAAAATGAGACACTGGCACTTTCCCACCTATCTGTTGAAAAGAGGGGAATTTAAGGAATGGGTAGTGGAAACTATTCACGAGTTATTAAGGAAGACAGAAATTTCTTATGAAAATATAGCTAGGGAGTAGGATTAAATTAAAGGGGAGCTTAAAAGTAAGGTGGAAATAAAAGAAAGAGAGGATTAAGAAGTAACAAGAATTATTTAGAGGGACTGACAAATGTTAAAGTATTGCAAATTAGTGGGGAATCTCACAGAACAAGAGTAGGAACAATTGCAGAATGCTAAACAGAAAATAAGGGATTACACTGATAATATACATGAGTTTAGTAAGACTGCTAGCACAACTCAGGCAACAGAAAGTAGAAAGGGTTGTCACCAAACTTAGGGAGCCTATAACAAGGAAGATAACAAAAGATCCTGTAGACGTACTAGAAATATTTCAGAAATTTTATTAAAGTCTGTATAAAGCACAGCAATATGGAAATCAAGAAAAGGTACAAATGGAAATGTTTATGGAAGAATTAAATATGCCAAAGTTAGAGGTAGATGAGGCTCAATTGCTAAACATTGGGATAGGAGGAGATGAGATAAAAATGGTGATGTATAACCAAACCACAGGTAAGTTCCCTGGAGTAGATGGTATTCCTGAGGAAGGTTGGAAGCTAGGAGGGAAAAAATTATAAAGATCCAGAAGGTTTTAAGAGGTGGAGAAGCACCAACATCCTGGAAGAAAGTGGCGGTAGAAGTAATACCTAAAGAGGGTAAAAACCCATTAGATCCAGCTTCGTACAGGCCTATTTCAATACTAAACCATGATTATAAAGTGTTTATGTCTATAATGGCTAAAAGAATGGCAAAGGTGATGTAAAATTGATAGATATGGATCAATGTGATTTTGTGGAGGGGAAGTAAATGCTGTATTTGACAATATTAACAGAACATTGATGATCCAGAGGGAAGCAGTATGTAAGAAAAGACCCCTGTTGTTGGTAGGTCTTGATGCAGAGAAAGCATTTAACAGAGTAACCTGGGAGTTTATGAGCAGGACAGTGGAAGCATTTGCATTCCCTGATGCAATTATAAGGTTGATTAGGAGGATATATGAAGGATTGGAGGTGGAAATTAAAGTGGGAGGGGTCCTCTCTGATAATTTCTAATTGAGTACAGGAACCAAGCAGGGGTGTTCTCTTTCCCCTTTGTTATTTGCATTATATTTAAAATCATTGACAAAGAAAATAGGGGACTCAGAAATTCAAGGATACAATTAGTATGGTAGTCAAGAAAAGTTGGCTCTGTTTGCAGATGATATTATTTTATACCTGATAAAACCAGAAAATAACATTTCAGTGTTGTGGAACATTTTGAGGCAATTTTAAATCTTTTCAACATACAAAATTAATGAAGCTAAAACAAAGGCAATAGCTGTAAATTACATACCCACACATGAATTGGTTCAGAAATATTCATATTTATGAGGACATGATAAAATTAAGTACTTAGGAGTATGGATTAAAAAGGCTGCTGTTGTGGCAGCTAAGGATATGTGGGAAGAGACTAAACATATGACAATGCAAAAACTGAGAAATTGGAAGTTGTATTATATGGATATGGATAGCAAGATACAATCAGTTAAAATGTTTTTAGTCCCTTTAGTTTTATACACAGGTCAGACATATTTTATCACTCAGAGGAGTAGTAGTGCATAGCAATTAATAAAGAGATGAAGGATTTTATCTGGGAGGGGAACACAGCAAGAGTCAATTGGGATAAGCTGATTCTTTCAAAAGAGCAAGGAGGTTTGGAATTACATGATTTGAAGGGGTATTTCAGAGCTGCACAGTTAAGGCTCCTATGCATACCACAAGCAGAAACCTATAATTCAAATTGGAAAGGGATGATGATGAAACAGGGAAGCTGAAGAAACAAGAAGAGACTGGGATTGTGGATGCAGATCCTTAAGGAGAATAACAATAACCATACAGGTTGTTACAGTCATAACGTAGCATAAAGTATTCTAACAACTAAGGCAACACAGGAATGGAGAAAGGAGATTCTGCTAATAGGGATGACTACAATTAGGGATAAAGACAAGTAGGCAAGAGGGGGGTTGGAATTTATTGGAGAAAATGGCAAAACAGCCAAGGTATTGGGAGCAAATAATTGAGAGGGAAAGGTAATAGAATGGGAAGAGACCAAGAATGTATATGAACTGCAGGCTAGAAACTGCCTTCCCTATCAAGGATTGATCAGAGTATAGGTGAAGAGAAATAAATAGTGGGATCCTAAGCAAAATAACAGCACTGGTAGAATTTTTAGGAAAATCTAGAACAGAAGCTGTTGTTAAAAAAGGAATAGATACTACAGCATACAAAATATTGCATGCCAACTACAAGAATCAATCAGAGGAAGTTAGAAAGGATTGAGAAGAAAGACTGGATGAGCAATGGGGGTATATGTATGTCTCTCAAATATGCAGCAGAGTCTAGAAGATTTAGGATCTTTGCTTGGAAGTAATTACATAGGTGTTGTTATACCCCGAGTAGACTCAAAATAATTTTTCCTCAGGTAGATAGCAAATGTTGGAGGTGTGATGGGGAAGAAAGAGGTAATTGGGAACACATTTTCTGGGAGTGTAATGAGTTGGCAGACTTTAAAGATTCCCTGTAGACTATTGTGTCAGAGACACTGTGTGAACAAACTGGTGCAAATAAGGACTTTTTTTGAGTTAGGAATTGCCTACACATAGTAAGGCCTTGCTGAGTCTAATTATGGTGGCTGCCAAAAAACAATTACTAAAAATGGAAATCAAAGTCTAAACCAACTGTATTAGAAGTAGTGAATATAGTAACAGAGATAAAACAACTGGAACTGGGATCTTTAGAAAAGGGTAGAAGCAAATTATTTAGAAAAAAAGGGAATTCTGGAGACAATACATGCAGAGGAAGAACAACGTTTAAAAGAAGGCAGGATTTGAGTGAGCTTTGTAATGTTTGACTGACAATGACTGGATAGATTATAAGTGAAGTATAATGTTTGCAACTAAAGTTATGTCAATATGGTTTGTTTCATTTATATAAATGTATGATTGCCTGCATCATACATGATAACTTAATAAAGATGTTTCTTGTTTAAAAAAAATAAAAGAGAGGCAGAATGGATTGAACTGTGAGCATCAAGAACTTTACCTGTTTTACAGATTGATATAGGTGGTTTAGGTCCAAAATTTCCCTGAGGTCCCCTGTCTTTTTCTATAAAACCTGGAATAGTCTGGGGATCTTAACTGCTCTGGGGAGACATGCTGGTTGACTTTTTTCTAGCAGCTGTTTTACTTCTGCTTCTTCGGATTCCATCTGAGTGAGTGGTATGTTAGGAATAAGTTTCTTTCTGAGGAGGGAAAACAAAGGGAATAGTATAGCCCCTGGTGATTATCCTCACCACCTACATGTCTTCTGTGATGGACTGCCAGGTTTGAGGGTGCAGGGGTAAATTCCCCACTCTGATTGCCTCCAGAGTGCAGCAGTTGGGCAACCTTTCAGGACTGCTGATAGGATATTTCAGTGAAAGGACTGCAAAATCCCCAATTCTGTGGTCCATCTATGCCACTAGGAAGTTGTCCATTGAAACTGCCCCCCCCCCTCTGCCTCAGGAGGGTCTGTCTGCAGGAGTGTCCCGATTAAAAACCTGAGATTTTCTGAATATCTTCTTCCTCCCTTTCAGGTTCCTAGAAAATGTCTTTTTTAGGGTGGAGAAACAGATCCCAATGGCAGATAGGATCTCACCATCTTGCTCACTCCTAGTGAGTGTGCTCTTAACCTTTGGTCTGAAGAGTGTCAAACCATCAAAAAAGAAGTTATGTCCTTACCATAACATTCCATCTGTGTTGTCGATCTTCATTCATTCTTGACAAATGGGACTCGGTTCCAACTCCTCAGAACCGGCTTGGCCATTATATGCCAGCCAAAAACTCACAAGCTAAGACTCTACCCATAATGCCCCTGTCTCCATTACCTCAGATCAAGTTTGCAGACAAAGTATAGAAAAACTGAAGCCCTGTCTAAGGCAAACCCCAAACCCCTCCCAGAACAAGTGTCCGAACCTCCAGAAGTCCTTTTGGAGCGGGCAGGAGGACTGCTAAGAATAAATGAAGATTGACAACACAGAAGGAACGTTATGGTAAGGACATAACTTCTTTATTTGATGTTGTCAATCTTCATTCCTTCTTGACGAATGGAACAGAGTCTCCAGCTACTTTAGATTCTGGGTGTTCCTAAGGAAGGATATTCCTGAGCACCACAGAGCCAAAGGATGCTCTTCCCCTGGAGACCATATCCAATTTGTAATGAGTGATAAAGGTATGGGGAGTGACCCATGTTGCAGCTGCACATATTTCCTCCATAGAAGCCCTAGAATGAAAAACAGCTGAAGTAGATACAGACCTAGTGGAATGCGCAATAGGAGCAAGCAACTTGTGGTTATTACAATTGTAAATGAAAGTAACAGTCCCTAAGCCATTTTAATAAAGTAACCCTTGAGACAGGTTTACCCAAAGCAGAACCTGAAAAGGACACAAATAATTGGTCTGCTTTTCTAGCCTGTTTGGTTCTGTCAAGATAGAAACGTAACTGTCTGTGAGC
Organism: Protopterus annectens; assembly: GCF_019279795.1. Taxonomy (NCBI): domain Eukaryota; kingdom Metazoa; phylum Chordata; order Ceratodontiformes; family Protopteridae; genus Protopterus; species Protopterus annectens. The sequence goes on from NC_056747.1 coordinate 872,462,764, forward strand.
ATCTAGCAGATGCAAGCAATATTCACCTTTATTCGAAAAATTTGGAAAGAACACGGGCAAGTCTATAGTCTGGGTAGTATTAGATTCTGAAACCACTTTAGGTAGAAAAGAAAGATTGATTCTTAAGGACACCCTAACCTTGTGGAAACATTATATAAGGGTGTTTCACACATAAAGCCTCCAATTCAGAAATCCTCCTGGCAGAAATGATGACCACCAGAAAAAGAGATTTCCATGACAGGAATTTGAGATTGCAAGTAGTTGCTGGCTCAAAGGGTCATAGAATTAGAGATTGCAGTACTAAGGTCAAATCCTATGGAGTTATAGGATCCTTGACTGGAGACTTTAGACGTATAGTGCCCTTGAGAAAGGTTTTACATAAACAATGGGAAATCAAGGTATGATCATCAAACCCATTTTGAAAATTGGAAATGGCTGCTAATTGAACTTTAATGGTGGAAACAAAAGCCCCAAATGAAGCCAGAAATTTTAAGACCTTGTCAACTGGTGTTGAAAAAGGATCTGAATTATTAGTGCAGGCCCAGATTGAAAATCTCCTCCATTTGCTAAGATAGTTTTACCTGGTGGATGGTTTATGAGAGGCCAGAAGTATCTTCTGTACTGGGGAAGGTAATTTGTTTTTCTTGGCAATTAATGGAATTGGAGATACCAAGCTGTCAGCTTGAGATTGTGGAGACTGGGATGCATCAATCCCTGCGGGTGAGAGAGCAGGTCTGGAACTGGGTCCAGAATCCAAGGACAGTGAACCAGGTGAGGCCAAAGGAAGGGAAACCAGACTTGACGAGGCCAATAAGGTGCTATGAGGATCACTTTGCTTCTCAACCTTTGGGCTTTCCTGAAGAATAGGGGGATCAGTGATATTGGGGGAAAGGCATAAAGTAGTCCTGGGGGGGGGCAATCAAGGAGGAGTGCATCTCTCGGGGACTCACCATGGGGGAAATTAGGGCAAAATAGCTGCTGAATTTGTTGTTTATTGGGGAAGCAAAAAGATCGCAGCAAGGCTGGCTCCAGCAATGAAGATTTTCATCGTTTTATTGTGATTGAGAGACCACTTATGAGGCAGGAAGATGCATCTGCTCAGTTTGTCCACTATCACATTGGAGCTTCCTGGGATATGTGTTGCTATTAGAAAGTGGTTGGAAGCAATAGCCCATTGCAAAATCCTGAGAGCTTCCCAACACAGGGGGTAGGACCTGGCTCCACCCTGCTTGTTGATGTAACAGACTACTGACATGTCTGATTGGACTGCAATTGTCCCTGAAGGAAGGACAGACTGAAAGGCTTGCAATGCTAGAAGCACCACCCTCAATTCTAGGACACTGATGTGCATATTGGCCTCTTGCAGGGATCAAATGCCTTGGACTGTCCTTCCCAGTTAATGCCCCCCACCCAATCTGAGAAACATCTGTGGTCACTGTGGCTGTGGCCGGAGAGGGAGTGAAGGCGCAGCCCCATAAATTTTCTTCTGATGACATCCACCAGGATAGATCCTTCTTGCAGCTATTTACTAAAATTGGGTGAGACATTGGCTGTATCAGACTTGACCACTGCTCCATCAAGAGCCATTTAAGCAGCCTCATATGATCCCTTGCAAGGGGCACTAAGGTTATGGTCGCTGCCATATTTCCCAGAGCTTGAAGGAATAGAAGAGTAGGAACCTTGTTTTTGGAAATGTTTATTTGTACCTGCAACTTTAATTTTTGTAGCCTGTGTAGAGAACAGCTATACAAGAAACAGTATTGAGCCATGCTCCTGTAAATTTTAGATCTTCTGCAGGAGTTAACTGGGATTTTTCTCTGTTGATCAAAATGCCCAAAGATTCAGAAAGGTCCAACACAAAGTCTGTGGCTTAAAGCAGTAGATGCTTGGAGAGGGCATTGAGAAGCTAGTCGTCTAGGTATGGAAACACTTGGAATCCGCGTAGTCTCAAGTGAGCTGTTACCACTGCCATGTATTTGGTGAACAGCCTGGGAGCTGAGATGAAACCAAAGGGCAGCACTCTGAACTGGAAATGACTGGCTCCCATCCAGAAGCAGAGGAATCTTCTGGAGCGTTTGTCCAACTTTATGAAAATCTATAGAGCACATCCAATCATTCTCCTCCAGAAAGGGAGGGAAGGACTGAACCATGACCTTCCGGAATTTTGTCTGCTGAACAAACTTGTTCAAAAGGCTGAGATCTAATATGGCTCTCTAGTTCCTTGTCTTTTTTGGCATTAAAAAGCACCTTGAGTAAAATCCAGATCCTTTTTGGTCTGGTGAGACTTCTTGGATGAATCTTTTTTTGAGCAGCTATTGAATCTCTATGGCTGCTAGATCACTCTGATTGGGTGGATCATCGGGTATTCATTTTTGAAACTTTTGAAAGAGATTGAAGGGAATTTTGTAACCTCTGGTGATAATTCTCTGCACCCAAGTATCCAAAGTTATCATTAACCAGGCTGTTTGGTGCAGTGAAAATCTTCCCCGACTGCTTCCAGGGGTAAGCAATTAGGCTTCCATTCAGGAGCACTGGTAGGCCTGTCTGGAGAAGGAATCTCTGGAGCCTTGATTACATGGACCTCCTCTGCCACGGGGAGGGCGTCTTCTATTAGAACTCTCAAACTCTCCCCTCTGCCCCAAGGGGAGTATTCACCACATGTGTCCTGAAAAGGCCCTTGGGATTTTATGAACCACATTTTTCCACTCCTCTGATTCCTAGAGTAGAATCGTCGAGTAGAAAAATGAACACCCACAGCAGAAAGGGTCTTTCCATCTTTTTCACATCTGGCTAGTGTCTCTCTGACTTTGAGGCCAAACAATGAAGATCTGTCAACAGGAGCACTGATGAAGGAAGACTTGAAAGGTTCCATGAAGGCACACAAGCTCATCCAGGTGTGCTGCCTTATGGCAAAGCCTATACCCACTGCCCTAGTTGTTCCTTCTGCTGCATGAGCAATGAGCCGCACAGACAAATTTGATATATTCTCCAGGGTGGCAATCTGAGAGGCAACCGCATCACCTACCTCATCAGACACAGCTCCAGCTAAAGTATCCGATAGCTCCTTTATCAGATCCCGTTGGAGTCTAGTAAAGTGTGCCATGAAAATCAAGGACCTAAGAGTGAAGGTCAAGTGACACAAAGACCTGCTTCCCAAACCTGTCCATCATCTGAGTCTCTTGGTTAGGAGGGTGGACAGTGGAACTCCTCAGCAAATTCCTTTTTGGTGGCCACCACCAAGGCATCTACTGTTAAACCCTTTCCCCAATGTGGTTGATCTTCAAGAGCTGTTAAAATTTTATCTGGCCTCTGGGGAATTAGCTCTGTGGAATCAGGAGCCTTCCATGCCTGCTGCTCTATAAGCTTAATGAGGTTGTCAGCAGGTGGGGTCACTCAGTAAGTAGATGGATGAGCACTGAAAGCCTGCAAGAACACAGATTCCTCAGAGGAGGGGTTGGTGGACTTCCAGCCATCCCTGTCTTTTAAGACTTCTAGGACATCTCCAAAAGAGACATCTTTAAAAGGTGACTAGGGGGAACCCTCTCCATCGTACTCTATGTCTTCCATGACAGACTCTTCTGGGAAATCTAGATGCTTCCTCTTGCAAGGCTTCTTACTGGGTAGGTCCTCAGTGGGAATCTCTGAGGAGAACTTCGAAGAAGAGGGGCCCTGAATTGGAAGATCTTGCTGCTTTGGTGCCTGCTGTCCCAATGTGAGAGGTAGTGGCAGCTGTGGTACAGAAGGTACAAATATGTGACACTCCAGACTAGATGGGGCCAACTGAGAGCTCGCACAGGCTAAAGCTTTCTCTTCATGATTTGGAAGGTAGGTCCCCCTGAAGAGGGATTGGAACCCAGAACTGAGAAAGACAACCTTGGAAGCAGGGTCACACCCTGGTCCGAAGGACCGCCCTCCAAAACAGGAACCAGGGAGGGTATGAAACTGTCAGGGTTCCGAAAGCCAAAGATGGCCCAGAGCAAAAAATTGCTACCGTACTGTAGCTCCCCAAATTGACAGCCAAACCACGGTCCCGGGTGTCTATTGGATCCAGTGGATCCAAAGACATCAGAGCCAACCCTGGTATCCAAAAGGAGTTTCTGTCATCACCCAGACAACTGGAACTGGGAATAGTTGAAGTGGTGGGCTCTGAACCTGGAAAGGAGGTCAGAGGAGGATAATCTGGAGGAGTGCTGGGAGAATAGGCCTCAGGTCCAGGAGGGAGGGAGGTCTGTATGGGTGCGGGAAGACTCATGGCTGCCAAAAGCTGATCCACCAATCTCACCATGTCCACTTTAGAAAGACTTTTCGTTGAGCAGACCGACATCCCAGAGGGAGACTCTGGCCTATCCACAAAAGGACTGGGAAGCGGACCTAAAAATGGGTCTGCAGAAGGAGAATACCTTGTTCTGGGAGGTACAAATGCTTTGAACTTTGGCACCATATACTGCGGAGCAGATGGAGAAGTCAGAACCGAGTGAGAAGTCAATCATGCTTGTGCTGACAAGGTTGTTAGTGCCGAGACTGTTGAAGTTGGTGCCAAGGAGCCTGTCGGTGCCAGAGTAGTCTAGATCAGTGCAGAAACAGTTGGTACCAATGAGGGCATAACTGTTGGTGCTGAAGGTTGTTTTACAATCAGTATGGGAATTTTACTCCTCAGTTCCAAAGACATAGTTGGAACCAGCAACTTATGAGATTTCAAGTCCGGTGCCAATGGTGACATCAGCACTGAATGGATTCTCTTTTTGGTACAGATTTGGAAGACTTAGAGAGGGCTTGGTCAAAGGAGGGTTTCAACTATCCTTTTAAAATCAACTTATTTTGCCATTCTGCCAAAGCTCGGGCACTGAAACTTTGACAAATCTTACACATAGTTTCTAAGTGAGGCGCACCCAAACAATATACACACAAAAAATGCCCATCTGAATTGGGTGTCTTTCTTCCACACTATTGACACTGTTTGAAGCCTGATGTGCCCTTCTGTTTCTCCACCATTTTTAACAAATTACACACGCACTCACTCTTAACAGACAGTACGAAAGAAACCTACCAGCAATGGTAGGAAGAAATACCTATAATAGGTAGACAAAAAAGGAAGATACCAGCGATGGTATCAAAGAGATTACCTAACAGGTAAAAGGGGAAAAGGGGAACAAGTTACCAATGATGGTAACATAGAATACCGTTAGGTAAAAATAGATAGAGAAAAGATTATATACACACACTCAAAGGGAACAATAGCAAGAAAAATCTACTATAACAATATAGATTAAGTGTTGACAGACTATAAAGGTATTAAGAGATAATAAAAGCACTTAGCTGGAGAGTATTAACTGGCGCATCTTATCAGAGTGGCAAATGAGATATGAGGTAATGGAGACAGAGGCATTATGGATAGAGTCTTAACTCAAGAGTTTTTGGCTGGGGAGAGCTGTATAATGGCTGAGCCGATTCCAAGGAGTCAGAACAGAGTCCCATTCATCAAGAATGAATGAACATTGACAACATCAGTTGGGAGGGTTAGGAAAGGATGTTTTGATACCTTTTACAAAGTCACATAATTGCATCCAAGCATACTGGCCAATAGCTATGCCTGTGCCTGCTGGTCTAGCCACACCATCAGCTGCATTAGATGCATGGATATACTGGACATAGACTGTGGGGTAGACAATTGAGACGCCACTATTTTCTGGATGTCTGCTGGTAAGTTACCAGAGAGGAACTTGGTGAGCTGTTTGGTCAAGTTTCTCTGAAAATGCATCATACGGGCAAGGTAGTTCAGCATTCAAAGTGCAAGAGTTGCTGATGCATACATCAACTTCCTAAACCTCTCCAATGCCCTCCACTTCTTGCTAGGGGGATGGAATGATGTACTCTTCCAAGAGTTCCTTCTCAGTGGCTGCCACCACAACCATAGCATCTACTGGGGGACCTTTGGTCCAGTGTGCTCTGTCATTTGGGGCAACAAAGATCTTGTCCAGTTTCCTTGAAATTGACTCCACCACATCAGGGTCCTTCCATGCCCACTAAGCTACCAGATCTATGAAGGCATCTGTCGGTGGTACCAGCTATGACATAGAACAGACATCCCCAAAAGCCTTAAGAAGCATAGACTCCTCAGGGGATGGTGTATCTGTGGACCAGCCACCTTGCTGTTTCATCAGTTCCAGAATATCACCAAAAGTGACATCTTCCAGAGGGGATAATGAAGACCCTTCATGGCCATCCAAGTCTGTCTAAATGTCTGTTTCCTAGGATCCTACAGTGTTTGTGCTTCCAGGGTAGGGTCAGAATTAGACTGGGAACTTGTGTGGCAAGTACCCTCAAGGAAAAAAGAACCTAACTGTCCCTATCGATCAGGAGGTAGGAGTTGATTCAGTAACAAAATGGGGGTTGGGACACAGCTGAGCATGGCAGTGACATCTCTCTCTGGAGACAACCCTTTCAAACTCCATGAAAGCCAAGCACAATAGAAGCCAAAGAAGCACTCCTCTGATCTGACAAATGGATAAGTGGAGCACCATCTGCTCTTATCCTCTCCAGCTCTGAAGCAGACAGTGGAGCTGAGCTATCAACCAGAAAGTACAGAAAGGGAGAAACAGCTTCAATAACTTGAGTCAATCCCACTCTTTGAGCCTCGACTCCAAGACTCGTCCCAATCTGACAAAACTGGAGTCAAACGAGTAAGAGGTGCAGTTGGAGTTGAATTTGAGAGGACCATCAACTCTGACACATGTGCTCTGTGAAGGCACAGATCCACAGACCTAAGATCTAAAGGCATGACTAGAATTGGAGACACCAGCAGAAGGGAGGACAGGGATGAACCCAAAGAAGATGGCACTGAGAGGACCCCCAGCTGAATCTGCATCCAGAGGAACCTTCACATCATCCTGTTGAAGTCTGTTTGGCATTTCTCTTTGTTGAATAGATGGACCTAGGGAATTAAGCCACTGAAGGTGGTCAGAAGGAACTTCTCTCCTACAGGAAGAGAGAATGGACCCTAGGACTCACCAGCTCCAGTGAGAAGCATAGAGGAGGTGAATGGATCCAGATGTTGGTTTGGATCTGAATGCTATGGAATATTTGGAGCTAGACTCAAAGGTACTGTGGGATCCAGATAGAGTTCTCATTTTTTTCTCTCCTGTTCCTTCCTCTTTTCCTTAGGGTTTTTTCCTCTTTTTCCTCAGAGGACCTAGGTGTCCCAGCTTTCTTGGCTGGAGAAGTAGGTGCCAATGTTCTCACTTGAGTGGGAAGAAGGCTCTTAAGGACTAATTTGTCCTTAAACCCCTGTAAGGCTGTAGAAACAAAAGAGGCACACATCTCATAGGTGTTCCGTACTCAGACAGTACAAACCAAAGGCCTGTGGGTTCTGCAGGGAAATTGTGTCTGCAGGGTGAACACTTCTTCAATCATTGGACTTTGTCTAACATAACAGAATGAGCAACAGTTCATGATAAGCAGTTAACACAGAAAGAAAACAAATCTAAAAACAGAAACACTAACAAAAGGAAATTTGTTAGTCCCCTTACCCAAAGGTGACACTAGAATCAAGAAAGTACAGTTGTGTAAGTAAACTTACACAAACAGTAGATGTTCGAATGATAACTGCTGTAGTGGCCTTAGCAATATGGGTTTATATCTTGCCAAGGATACAAGCCAGCCATCTTCCTAAGCTTCAGGGCACCTTCCATGCCCAAAATGTCAGGCAGCTTGAGCTGAACTGAATAAAAGGCAAGTTTAGGTGCAAAGATCTTCAGATTTTTCCTGCCAGCAGAGAGAGGGAAACTGAGACCTAAACGAACAATGCAAGGAGCAGCAAATAAATGTCCACACTCTGACATAAAAACAAGGGAAATGGAAGAAGTGACTACTGCAGCAATGATTACTCAAACATATACTGTTATGGTAAGTTTACTTACACAAGTATAGTGTGTTCATCATATGCTGCAGTAGCCTTAGCTTTATAGGTAGATTATTGTAGTTTACTACATTTAGAAGGTGGAAAGAAAAAGAGTCCAAGAGCCCCTGGAGAATGGTCCTAGCAAAGCCAGACCAGGACCCAAATAAGGGATCAATCTTACAGTGCTTTGTAAAAGTATCTACAGAGAACAAAGTAGCAGCTTCTAGAAAAAGTTTTAGAATCCAACCCTTTCCAAAAGCCATAGATGAAGTCAAAGTCCTGATAGTGTGGGCCTTGACAGTGCCTGGAATACTTTTGCTATGGTGAGTATAACAAAAGGTAATAGCCTTAGACAACCATTTGGAAATAGTTTTGACAAAGGTTTTCCTTTCCTACCTTCACAGGAAATGAACTCATCGAAAGAACTGAAAGATTTAGTTCTGTCATTATAGGACTAGATTTAATAGCTCCAAGTAAAATTAGCGCTTTTGGCGAGACAATTGTTCTGCCTTCTTCAGACAAACAGCAGAATGCCAAATAAAACAAAGTTTTATAATATGTACATTTCATTAAGACCAATGGATGGCAAGTGCATTATTTGATTAAGTGTAACCATAGAAACCTTAAGGAAACATTGTAAATCACAGATAAAAAACGCATCCTATTGTGAGATGCTCAAACAACTTGTTGAAAGCCCAAATCGTGCAAAGATACATTTACATAGAATAGCAAATAGATGTAGGAAATACATATAATATATTGAAATGAAGCATAAAATATGCGTGAAAATTCACTCCAAATACGCACATACAGATCAGATTATAACCATAGTTTCAATAAACTACGATGAACTCCCAATGTGTTAAATCATTAATACAGCGTGTATAACCAGAGTCAGTTGTGGAAGTAGCTTTATGTTACCTCATACCACGCTTGAACCACTCTAGATGTACAAGTGTAATTCAACATAAAACAGCGTTTATAAACTATTCCGCAGCGCTTATGCAAGTTGATAAGTACTAGTCTAAGTAAAACTACAGTAGTTGTTAAGTATGTTAAAAAAATGCACTTGGGCTTAGACAGCTTGCATAAGACTGCCTACATTTAACCCGTGCAATAAGTGCAGAGAAAAATTTTTTTTTGATAAAAAATAAGTCATAAATAGACTTACTTATGAATGTATGCGCTCTATGACAGATCAGCATACATATACATGTAGCTTTTTATTAAATCAAGATGTGTGTTAACCTTCTAAAAGTAAAAATAATTATGACTAACATTAATTTATCTGTTGTGAGCTAGCCACCTAAGGACACATTTGATAGAGAGGGAATCATTAATACCTGGCATAAGGTGGGCTCTAGTACGAATCTGCCACATGAGTTTGTCAATTTCTAGACGAATTTGCCACGGGCCCCCCCGTATTTCTGGAATTCTTTGCTGCAACACAACAAAACTGAAAGAATGCCCACTATATTCTAAAACGTGCTTGGCCAGAGCGTTGTTTTCATCATGTTTGCCAACAGCATACATGTGTTCGTATATCCTAGTTTTGATCTTGCGCTCAGTTTTTCCAATGTTAAATGCTTTACAGTGGTTACACAGAGCTGCATAGACCACGGATTTTGTCTCACAATTAAAATGATTATCTACCTTGTATTCCTTGCCATTGATAGTAAATTGAGTTCCAACCTTAATGTATTTGCATTGGGTACATGCTCCACACTTGTACATCCCATGTTGTCGGTTGGAATTGAACTTTTTCTTGGGCCTTTCCAAAATTGTTTTCAAATTATCCCCCCTCCTATAAGTTATTTTAGGTTTTTCACCTAGAATACTAGAAAGACTCCTGTCATGTTTTATTACATCCCAGTTTTTGTTAATAATTTCTTTAATTTGGTGATGATCTAAAGAAAAGGTATGAAGAAAACTACTACAATAGTTGTTACGCTCAAGCGTGTTGCTCCTAGAAGTTCCTATTGTCAATAAAGAATTCTCCAGGTTGTCGCCAAGCTGGTAGTTGTTACTAGAAAGGAGAGGGAAGAAATGACCCTCTTCGCGTTTACGAGAGACTTCTGAAATGATGCTATTGACCAAATTAAATGGATAGCCCCTGGACATAAACATATTCTTCAATTTATTACATTCAACCTGAAAGTCACAGTCGTCCATCACCATCCGTGCTGCCCTGACAATTTGACCTTTTATAACAGATCTTTTTTGGTAATATGGATGGTTGCTGGAAAAATGCAATAAAGAATTAGAATACGTGGGTTTTCTGTAAATGGTACTTTTAAATCTATGGTTAATTGTGTCCTTAATAAGAAGGATATCTAAATAATTGATTTCAGTATCAGCTATGTTGAAGGTGAACTGAAGAAAATCAGTCAGACTAGTAATCCTATCAATAAATGAAGGAATAAGTTCTTTATCACCTTTCCAGATACAGAAAATGTCATCCTGGTACCTAGTGTACCAGGTGACATGTTGTTGAAATACCTCATCTTTAAACATAAATGCGGCCTCCCAGTGAGCCATTACAGCATTTGCGAAAGAACCACCACAGGGAGAGCCCATGGCAACCCCCGATGTTTGAAGGAAAAAATTGTTCTCAAAAGTAAAAAAGTTATTCACTAATACCAGTTCCAAAAGGGTCTCAACCAAATAAATAATATCTCCTTCAACTTTTTTGGCAAACATAAAGTCTCTGACCCAAGTAAGCCCTGTCTGTTGGGGTATGACAGTATATAAGTCTTTGACATCTATTGTCAAAAACACTATATCAGTGGTGTAACTTTGTTTACTAATGTCCTTCAAAAAGGACCAAGAATCCTTACAGATATGTACCTCACTGTCAATAAGAGGTTTCAAAATACTGTCCACAAACTTAGCGCATGCATAGGTGATAGAACCCCTCCCATCTACAATGGGTCTAAAGGGGGCGCATTTAAACGTTTGTGTAACTTAGGTGTGCCAAAAAAGCAAGGAATATCACTTATAGATGGGGACTGGAATTTGATCTGCAACAGTGAAAATGTGTTGAAGGGGCAAAAAATGTATGAAAATATTTGGCATGGAAGATATTAATTCAGTACTAGGAGTGAATTTACATATTACTCCCCAAGATATAAAAACTGGGCTAGGCTAGACAGAACATTTCACAGCAATATGTACATTTAACTGCAGGTTTTGATATGCACCCAATAACTATTTCAGATCATACACCAATAATAACTAAAATAAAAACTAATGGTAATGAAATAAAAATTAGACACTGGCACTTTCCTACCTATTTGTTGTAAAGAGAGGAATTTAAGGAATGAGTTGTGGAAATTATTCAGGAGCTATTAGAGAAGCTAGACATGGCTTATGAAAATATAGCTAGGGAGGGGATAAAATTAAAGTGGACTTTAAAGTAGCACGGAAATAAAAGAAAGGGAGATATGGTTAAGAACAATAATTATTTAGAGGGACTGACAAATGTTACAGCATTGCAAAATGGGGAATCCCACAGAACAAAAATAGGAGTAACTGCAGAATGCTAAATAGAAAATAAGGGATCACCTTGATAATATGCATGAGATTAGAAAGATTGCTGTTAAGCAACTGTTTTTTGATAACTGCAGAGCACAAAAACTGTTATAGCACAATGACTTAGGCAACAGGAAGTAGAAAGGGCTATTTCCAAGCTTAGGGAGCCTATAACAAGGAAGGTAAGAGATCTTGTAGAAGTATTAGAAATATTTCAGAAATTCTACAAAAGGCTGTATAAAGCAGAGAAATGTAGAAACCAAGAAAAGGTACAAATGGAGATGTTCATGGAGGAATTAAATATGCTAAGGGTAGAGGAGATGAGATAAAAATGTTGATGTATAACCAAACTACAGGAAAATCTCTAAGAATAGATGGTATGCCTGTGGAAGGTTGGAAGCTAGGAGGGAAAAAACTGATAAAGATCTGGAAGGTTTTGTTTAACAGTATTTTAAGAGAAGGAGAAGTACCACCATCCTGGAAGAAACCGGTGGTAGCTATAATACCCAAAGAGGGTAAAAATCCATCAGGTCCAGTTTCATACAGGCCCATTTCAATACTAAACCATGATTATAAAGAAATAAATCCAATGTAGAAAACAATCCCCCTTGCAGGTAAACACTCCTTCCAATAGTTTAACAAATAAATGTGAGCAAGTTGGTTATGGAAGAAGTGAAGCTGGATAGTCCACTGTAATGTCGCTCTGGATAAACTCCGAGATGAAAAGATCCAAATAAAGCGTACAATACTGTAGTTCACAAAACAATTTATTGCAACGGACAAGCGCTTTCGCTAGATATAGCTTCCTCAGGTCACTTTAATAAATGCATAGAAAAGATCCTTCATTATATAAGGATGTCAATTAATCAAATAAGAAAACCATTACAAATTTAAAAGGGAAACAGCATTTTATACAAAGCATGTGTGCTCATGTCATGTTAACCTAAAAACACATACAAGACACTATCTAAAACTAGGTTAGACATAGAAAGTGAATATATGGAGATAGTAAAATGTGTATAAATGCAATAAGCCATATATATAATGATGTATGTATAATTCCATTGTTCATACTTTTCTATTTATCTGGTATAAATATTGAGGTTATTAATGCATAATAAATAGATACTCTAGTGAAGCATGATATGTTAGATGCATAACAAATAAAAATCTCTAACTGAGTTTAGTTAAAAACAGTCTATGTATATAAATATAAGTATTACATGTGAGAATATATATAAAAAAGCATATAAAAAACATATAAACCTATATAGATAGGAACAGGCAGCTCAGTGACATATATGCCAGTACATATTCCCCCAATGCATGAATGCATGGATATAGATATACATATTCCTAGCAGTAAGTCACTACTAGGAATTGTCAAAATATTATATAAGTCATTAAGAATCATCACATAGTCGCTGCCTTAATGCTTTCTTTCACATTGCATAAAAATATATATTTTGGTATAATAAAATTCTAATCCACTAGCAAAACACATATAACTAAGTTTAAAAGATATACAAAAGTGCATATTGCCATAAAAGTAAATATAGAAAACTTGTTTACTTAAAAAAAATATATATATATATACACGTATGTATATATACAACTGACTGTATATATCCAATAATATTGTGTGTATATATCAAATAAATATATCTTAACCCACTAAAAATATATAGGGATATATATGTGTGTACAGACCTATTGCCAGAGGCTATATGTATATGCTAATGGGTTACTAATGATTCTCTTAATATTCAAGTCACTTGATATTTCTCCGTTTCCTGAGTCTAGGTTTTATTGATGCTCTCTCATTCAAACCTGACCCATTATCAGCCCTTAGTCGAACAATCCAGTCACTCTCTTTACTCTCAGTGTTACTTCTAATATCGCCACCTCTCATGCTAGGTTTTAAGACTTCAAGGGCCCTAAACAAAAAAGTGTGCGTATCGTCATGGGCATTAACATGCTTGGCTAGAGCATTATGTGGTGACCCTTTCCTGATGTGATACACATGCTCTCTTATTCTATCTCTAAGTTTCCGATTCGTCTTTCCTACATAAAAACTCCTGCAAGCTTGACAGACTGCAAGGTAGATCACATTATTTGTCATGCAGTCTGCAGCGGCTGTAGTGTAGAAAATACGTTGTGTATCAGGGTGTATAAATTCAGATTCACAGTCAATGTAATGACAGAAGTTACATTGTCCACACGGAACATTATAAGTTGTGGTCATCTCAACTCTCTTTTGTTTTGAGTAACATAGCATTCTCTTAAGGTTTTTCTTATTTCTATATTGAAATTTGGGCTGTTCACCAACTATTTCCCTTAGGTCATCATCAATCTGAAGGACTCCCCAAAATTTACTAATTATATCCCTGATTTCAGAGTGGTCAGAGGTATAAGTTGTCATAAATTTCATTATAGGTGTGGTAGTAGATAAACTCTCTTTCAGTGGGCAACTCTGAGCCATAGGTCCAAAGTATGGCATGGCCGTAGTATGTCTTAAATCTGGTATATTCTGCATACTATCATTTACTTCATTGATACCGTAGCCTCTGTTAATCAATCGGCCTTTTAGGTTTTCTAATTCCAAGGAGAACCCTTCTTCAGTCGGGTTCAAACGTGAGGCTCTAATAGCCTGGCCTTTAATAATATTTTTAAACACAAAGGAAGGATGCATGCTGGATCTTAATAATAATGAATTGCTGTAGCATGCTTTCCTAAAAACACCTGTGTTGATCAAACCATTGGGTAGTCTCTCTAGAGCCAGATCCAGGAATTCAATCCTATCTTGTGAATAATTCATGGTGAATCTTAGATAGGTGGTTAAATTATTCATTTCACCCAGTAATAATTCTAATTGTTCTGGTGTCCCCTTCCAGAGAATAAAGACATCATCCACAAAACGTCGAAAAAAGGCTACCCCTTCTCTAAATACTTCATTGTGAAACAGGACAGTTTCTTCCCAGTGGGCCAAGAACATATTCGCATAGCTATTAGCGCAGGGTGTCCCCATAGCTACGCCATCAACCTGCTTGTAGATGGTTTCATCAAATATGAAGACATTGTTCTCTAATACTAATTCTAGGAAGTGTACAACCAAATCTATCTTGACATCGCTATAGTCACTATGCAATCGTAAGTATTCAGTCACATAGACAAGACCAAGGGTGTTCGGAATCACAGTAAACAAGGATTGAATGTCAAGGGTAACAAATATATAATCATTCTGACTAACATCATTCTTAATACATTCATAAAAGTCTAACAGAAATTGTTTAGAGTCTTTCAGGACAAATCTATTATCATTCAAAATTGGTCTCAGGTTTTTTTCTATATATACTGATAGATGTTCAGTGACCCAATCACGACCTGATACTATGGGCCTCATTGGTGGGTTCTGAGCATCCTTATGAATCTTTGGTAGTCCGTGTATAACTGGAATCAGGGGTTCTTTAATAATCAAATATTCATATAGATCCTTCTCTATTAGACCACTCATATAGATATCCAACAGTGTGTTTTTAATGGATCTCATAATGTCCACAGGTACATCTGGGGCAATCTCTTCATAAAAGTTATCATTCAGCATATCTTTCATAGAGCTATGATAGTGTGATGTATTCATAACCACCAGTCGACCACCCTTATCAGCGGGTCTGACAACTATTGTGTCGTCACCTTGCAGTTTCTTCAAACTAAGTCTTTCACTGTGTGTAAGATTATCTTTCTTACACCATTTCTTGTTCTTACTTTCATTATAGTAATATCTATATAATTCTTCTTCTGTTAAACGTTGGAAAGTCTCAACTAAAGGATGATTAATGGGAACATATTCACTGAGATTTTTAAAAATGAATTCCCTGTTGGTTTGATCTCTGGTGGTATTGTCTTTATAGAGTAGTTTGAGCATAACATTTCTACAAAATAACTTAAGGTCTACCATGGTCTCAGTAATCACACTTCTGCTTTTAGGTATAAAATTCAGCCCTTTACTCAATAGTTTGAGGTCATCACAGTCCAATATCTTATCTGATAGATTGTACACTAGCGTCTGTCTCTGTTCCACATCCTCTTCAGGGTTTGATCCTGTGGTGGATCCTCTGATAATTTCCTTTTCTGCCGTCCACGACTCATAGAGCGTGCACGTCTGGGGCCCTTCTCTAACCGGATGGGTAAAGGAAAAGAAACATTCAAGCCTGTCTCAGGTAATGAATTCACTAATGTACTCTGTACCTTAGGTCTAACAGCAGTATCTATTCCATGATCTTGGGTAGCTGGCTTGTTCCTAACAATCTGTATTTTAGGATATAGGTTAGTCTCAGCATGCATACTAGGGTGCATTATATGAATCACATCATTGGAATCATTGCTTCCACCAATATTGGATGTAGTATTGGTTGCAGCTTTAGGATCAACATTGTTAACAGAGGCATTTTGTAGTGCAGCTATATTCTCCTCTATATCACTACCTTGTATCACAGATAAATCATCCTGCTTATCAATAGCATTAGCCCTAGTACCATTATCTGTGGCAGCAAAATTACTAGTGGTACTCACATTTTGCAAACTATTGTTCATGCAAGCATTTTCAACAGGTGGAGTTCTAACAGAGTTTAAAATGTCATGGTTAGAAACCCTATGATTCCTATAGACATTTCTTCTAGTACTGTTATCCCCTGGTATATTACTGTGTACATAACCATTGGAATCAGTATTATTAACATTGTTAGCATTATTATTATTAGTACGATGTCCATATCTAGGCCAAGCAAAGACTTGGCCTAGTTTGAAATCATTTAGATCTCTAATTATTTTATGCCTTTTCTGTTGTGACAGTTTCCGTTCAAAAGCCAGTACACTATCCAAAAGGTTTTCAAATAAGGGTTGAACAGTACCTTGTGCAAAGTCTCGAAATATCACAGACTGTTTCTCATTAATTTCCTCCATTAGCGCTTTTTCTTCTGGTGCAAAGAAATTTATTAATAGTTCCAAATACTTCCGACTCGTGTCTAAATTCAGCTTCTGCCATGCGGTTAGAAGCTCAGGATACTCGCGACCCTGGCTCGGCATATTGAATATGCGCAAGCCTCGAGGCACAATATTTTTGTCGATACAAAACTGCAGGTGCAAACGTTGCGCCTGAAACCTCTTTAGTTTAAAGAAGCTTTTCTCGATGTCATCAAGAAGTTTATGGAGCCTCTCCATGTCGGCATTTTCGGCGATGATGTCATCTTTCGGTGCCAGACATTCTAGCTGCCAAGCCGAAAAAGCAGTGCATTCCAAATACTGTTTGAATCGCTTCAGCAGGTCTGCGTTCCTCTGGTGTTCACCTCGAGGGACGTAGTCAAGTTCAATATTGGCCATCGCTCAATGTATAAAAAACGTAAGATATCAGTTCAATAATCCACTCTGAGTAAATGCAGATTCAGAGGGATATAAGTACAAGTACTGACTGTCCGCTCCTGCAGGTGGACTGTAAAATAAAGAAGAAATAAATCCAATGTAGAAAACAATCCCCCTTGCAGGTAAACACTCCTTCCAATAGTTTAACAAATAAATGTGAGCAAGTTGGTTATGGAAGAAGTGAAGCTGGATAGTCCACTGTAATGTCGCTCTGGATAAACTCCGAGATGAAAAGATCCAAATAAAGCGTACAATACTGTAGTTCACAAAACAATTTATTGCATCGGACAAGCGCTTTCGCTAGATATAGCTTCCTCAGGTTACTTTAATAAATGCATAGAAAAGATCCTTCATTATATAAGGATGTCAATTAATCAAATTAGAAAACAATTACAGATTTAAAAGGGAAACAACAACATTTTATACAAAGCATGTGTGCTTGTGTCATGTTAACCTAAAAACACATACAAATCACTATCTAAAACTAAGTTAGACCATAAAAAGTAAATATATGGAGATAGTAAAATGTGTATAAATGCAATAAGCCATATATATAATGATGTATGTATACTTCCATTGTTCATACTTTTCTATTTATCTGGTATAAATATTGAGGTTATTAATGCATAATAAATAGATACTCTAGTGAAGCATGATATGTTAGGTGCATAACAAATAAAAATCTCTAACTGAGTTTACCAAAATATACCAAAATATATATTTTTATGCAATGTGAAAGAAAGCATTAAGGCAGCGACTATGTGATGATTCTTAATGACTTATATAATATTTTGACAATTCCTAGTAGTGACTTACTGCTAGGAATATGTATATCTATATCCATGCATTCATGCATTGGGGGAATATGTACTGGCATATATGTCACTGAGCTGCCTGTTCCTATCTATATAGGTTTATATGTTTTTATATGCTTTTTTATATATATTCTCACATGTAATACTTATATTTATATACATAGACTGTTTTTAACTAAACTCAGTTAGAGATTTTTATTTGTTATGCACCTAACATATCATGCTTTACTAGAGTATCTATTTATTATGCATTAATAACCTCAATATTTATACCAGATAAATAGAAAAGTATGAACAATGGAAGTATACATACATCATTATATATATGGCTTATTGCATTTATACACATTTTACTATCTCCATATATTTACTTTTTATGGTCTAACTTAGTTTTAGATAGTGATTTGTATGTGTTTTTAGGTTAACATGACACAAGCACACATGCTTTGTATAAAATGTTGTTGTTTCCCTTTTAAATCTGTAATTGTTTTCTAATTTGATTAATTGACATCCTTATATAATGAAGGATCTTTTCTATGCATTTATTAAAGTGTCCTGAGGAAGCTATATCTAGCGAAAGCGCTTGTCCGATGCAATAAATTGTTTTGTGAACTACAGTATTGTACGCTTTATTTGGATCTTTTCATCTCGGAGTTTATCCAGAGCGACATTACAGTGGACTATCCAGCTTCACTTCTTCCATAACCAACTTGCTCACATGATTATAAAGAGTTTATATCTGTAATGGCTAAAGGAATGGCAAAGGTGATGCCAAAATTGATAAATATGGATCAATGTGGTTTTGTGGAGGGGAAGCAAACATTTGACAACATTAACAGAACATTGATGACCCAAAGGGAAGCAGAATGTAAGAAAATGCCACTACTGTTGGTGGATCTTGATGCAGAGAAAATATTTGACAGAGTAAACTGGGAGTTTATGAACAAGGCAATCGAAGCATTTGCATTCCCTGATAAAATTATAAGGTTGATTATGAGGATATATGAGGGATCGGAGGTGAAAATTAAAGTGGGTAGGGTCCTCTCTGATAATTTCTGATTGAGCAGAAGAACCAGGCAAGGGTGTCCTCTTTCCTCTTTGTTATTTACATTATAGTTAGAACCATTAGCAAAGAAAATAAGTGACTCAGAAAATCAATAATATAATTGGTATGGTAGTCAAGAAAAGCTGGCTCCATTTGCAGATTATATTATTTTATACTTGGCATAACCAGAAGGGGACATTAAGGTGCTGTGGAACATTTTGAGACAGTTTCAAATCTTTTTGGGATACAAAATTAATAAAGCTAAAACAAAGGCAATAGCGGTAAATTACGTACCAACACACAAATTAGTTTGGCAATATCCATATTTATAGACATGATAAAATATTTAAGAGTATGGATTAAAAATGATACTGGCATGACAGCTAAACAAAAGATAATACAAAAACTGAAAAAATGGAAGCTTTGTTATATGGATATGGATAGTAAGATACAAGTTAAAATGTTTTAGTCCCTTTAGTATTATATAAGGCTCAGGGCGGCCACGGTGGTGCAGCGGTTAGCATTGCTGCCTCACAGCAAGAGGTTCTCCAGTTCAATCCTTGGCTGGGGTGCCTTCTGTGCGGAGTCTGCATGTCCTACCTGTGGTCGCGTGGGTTTCCTCCGGGTGCTCCGGTTTCCTCCCACATCCCAAAGACATGCTGTAGGTGGATTGGACACTCTAAATTGGCCCTAGGTGTGAGTGTGTGCATATGTGTGTCTTCTGTGGAAGGTTGGGCACCGGACTGGCAACTCGACACCATAAAACTCCACTGCCAATCATGAGTGGACAGGTGATCCACTGGGGCGACCCCTAACCGGGAAAAAGCCAAAAGAAGAAGAAGCCTTATACATGGCTCAGGCATATTTTTATCAACCCAAGGAGAAGTTGTGGATAGCAATTAATAAAGAGCTGAATGATTTTATCTGGGAGGGGAAGATGGCAAGAATCAAATGGGATAAGCCAGTTTTTCCAATAGAACAGTGTGGATTGGGATTACCCAATTTGAAGGGGTATTTCAGAGAAACATAGTTAAGGCTCCAGTACATAACAGAAGCAGAAAATTATAATTCAAAGTGGAAAGGGATGATGGTGAAACATGGTGGAAGCTTGAGGAAAAAAGGAGAGACCGGGATGTTGGATGCAGACCTTTAAGCAGAATAACAATAATCATACAGAATATTATATTCATGAAGTAGCAGAAAATATTCCAAGAACTAAGCCAACTGTGGAATGGAGAAAGGAGATTCTGCTGATAGAGATGACTGCAATTAGGGATATAGACAATAGGCAAGAGGGGGCTGGAATTTATTGGAGAAAACTGGCAAAGGAACCGAGGTATTGGGAGGAAATAATTAGAGAAAAGTAATAGAATGGGAAAACACCAAAAATTTATTTGGACTGCAAGTTACAGACTGCAGTCCCTATCAAGGATTGATATCAGAGTATAGGCAAAGAGAAAGAAATAGGGGTCCTAAATAAAAGCCAAGCACTGGTAGAGTTTTTAGTAGAATCTAGAAAAGAAGCTGTTGTTAAAAAAAAAGAATAATTAGTAGAGCATATACAATATTGCATGATAACTATAAGAATCAATTAGAGGAGGTTAGAAAGGATTGAGTGATTGGATAAGCAATTTGCAAATAAACAATGGGTGGATATACATGTGTCTCCCAAATATGCAACAAAGTCTAGAAGATTTAAGATCTTTGCTTGGAAATGTTTACATAGGTATGTTTTACCCAAAGTAGACTCCAGAGACTTTTTCCTCAGGTAGTCAGCAAATGTTGGAGGTCTTATGGGGAAGAAAAGGGGTAACTGGGAACATATTTTCTGGGAGTATAATGAGTTGGCAGACTTTAAATATTCCCTGCAGACTGCTCTGTTAGGGATACTGGGTGAGCAAATTGGTGTAACTAGGGAAATTATTTTTTCTGAGCTATGATACAGAATTGGAATTGCCTATACATAGTAAAGCCTTGCAGAGTCTAATTATGGTGGCTGCCAAAAAGCAATTACTATAAAATAGAAATCAATGTCTAAACCAACTTTACTAGAAGTAGTGACTATAGTAACAGAGAAATAAAACAACTGGAATTGGGATCTTTAGGAAAGGGTAGGCACAATTTATATAGGAAAAACAGGAATTGTGGGAACAATAGATGCAGAGGAGAAATGAGGTTTAAAATAAGTCAGGATTTGAATGAGCTATGTAATGTTTGACTGACAATGACTGGAGAGATCATAAGTGATGTATAAAGTTTGCAACTACAGTTGTGTCAACATGGTCTGTAATGTATAATGTTTGCAACTGGAATTGTGTCAGTATGGTTTGTTTTCATTTATACAAATGTAAGATTGCCTGTGTCATACTTGATAATTTAATAAAGATGATTCTTAAAAAAAAGGTGGTCCAGCTTATAATGAGACAAAGGTGTGTACCATAGCCTAGGTGGTCACAGCACAAATGTCACCAATGGATAGTCCTCTGTTAAAGGCTGCCAAAATATAAATTGCCCAACTTGAATGAGCTTATGGTTCACCTAAGGGTAAATTTTTATCATAGATAAAAGAGATGCAATCTGACAAGCATATGGGCAAAGTAACCTCAGCCACTGCCTTCCCTAGCATTGTTTTAAAATATGAAATGAACAAATCATAATCTCTTCTGAATTACTTTGTTCTGGGAATGTAGAATCTGAACTGCCTGTGGAAATCTAACATATGCAAGAAGTATTCTCCTTTGAATATCTGGGGAAAAAACAGACCAGTTTATGGAATGATTTAGATTTACTTTGGATGCCACCTTAGGATAAGACACATTAGTTCCAAGGGAAACTACCTTTGTGAAATACTAGATACAGAGGCTTACATGAAACAGCCTGTAACTCTGAGATTCATCAGACTGATACCACTAGGAAAATTGTTTTCCAAGTAAGAAATTTTTGATCTGGTGTGGTATCTGGTTTAAATGGAGCTTGCAGCATAATGGTGATGTCCCATGGAGGGGTTGGGTCTCTAATGGAAGATCTTAGTAGAAAGGTACCTTTCAGGAAAGCTTTGGAAATTCAGTGAAAATATTGGAATGTCTATGTCCAACATGAAAGTTTTACTGCCAAGTGTATCTTGGTGACAAAGTTGGAACCTTTATGAAAGATCAGTTAAAATTCTTATATGGATGGAACATGTGCTGAAAAAGGGACAGACATTTAGAGCAGTGTCAAATAGAGAATCTCTTCCATTTACTCTGGTAAAATTTTCTAGTGGGTGGTTTCTGAGAAGCAGAAAGAATATTGACTACTGCAGGGGAAAGCTTGGTGTCTCTGGCTATGCTTAAAATTGGAGGAACTATGCTGTTAGCTTCATGGAATTCTGATCCAGAGGAGGCAGTCTAAATGGGTGGGCCAGTAGGTTTGGATAATTATCCAACATCTGGCTGGAGTGTACAAGAGGCCATAAGTCGGGGAACCATGTCTATCAGCACCAAAAGAGGGCAATGAGGATCACCCTGGCCTTGCACAGTCTTGCTTTCTGTATGAATTTGCTCATTGGGGAAAGGCATACAGCAGGCCCAGGGGCAAAGTTTGGACTAGAGCATTGCTCAGTGACTGTCCCTGTGGAGGGATCAGGGCAAATATCTGCTGCATTTGTTGTTTAGATAGAGTGTGAAAAGGTTACAGCAAGGTTGGCCCCACCAACTAAATATTAAACATGTCAGTGTAGGATTCATGGACCAGTTGTGAGAAATGTTCTGCTCAATTAGTCTGTTGTAGACTGCAGACTTGGGAATGCGCACTGCCATCAGAAAGCATTGTGAAGACACTGCCCACTGCCAGACTCTCATGACCTTTTGACAGAGGACAAGAACATATTCACCCCTTGCATGTTGATGTACCATACCACTGCCATGTCATCCGTCTGTATGGAAATTACCCTTGGGGAGGAGATCCTGAAATGCCTGCAATACTAGTAGTACTTCTCTCAACTCCAAGAGATTGAAGATTGACCTCTAGTGATGACTATGTACCTTGGACCATTCTCCCTTTATAGTGCCCCCAATCCTAGAAAGGAGGCATCAGTGGTCAGTGGTCAGTGGTCAATGTTCTAATTGTCAATTCCAACTGGAAAGGGTGACCCTCTGTTAACATTGGGGATGATGCCCACCGAGTGACATGTTTGCAGACCTGCATAACTCGGACTTTTGAATATAAAGGGTGAACAGACTGAAACCACCATACTGCTGAAATCCACTGCAGTGCTTGAGTAGTATCTGGCTAAAGGAATCATTAGTACTGTGGGCACCATGAGGCCTAAAATGCGCAGAACTAACCTCACTGGTGGTAATGGGTGATTCAGTAGTTGTAATGCTATGAAACAAAGTGACAGAACTCTGGGCTGAGGAAAACTGACTATTTGCAGGTTCTTGTCTAGGTAGCAAACTGTAAAAGCACTGTACTCTGTGTTGGACGTGAGACTAACTAAATCTACCAAAATATCTACTTAAGTCCAGTAAATGGAGCACCTAGTTCAGGTGGTGTAACAGTAGACACTTGAAGGTAGCAGTGAGGAGCCAGTTGTCAAGTTACAAAAAGACTTGGATCCCTAGCAGACAAGTGCACTGCTCCCACTGCTATAATCTTGGTGAACACCTTGGGGTGCTGTGACAAGACCAAGTGTCAGTGCCTAGAATTGGTAGTGATTGTTTCCCAGCTGGAAGTGGAGAAATCTCCTGGATTGCTTTGTTATTTTGACATGATAGTAGGCATCCTGGAGATCTATGGAGCACATCAAATTGTACTTTCTCAATAAAGGTAAAATGGACTGAATAGTGAACATCCGGAATTCTGTCTGTTTCACAAACTCGTTTAGGTGACTCAGATCCAAAATGGGTCTGAGGTCCCCAATTTTCTTTGGTCCTAAAAAGAACCTGGAATAGACTTCAGAGTCTAATGAGTCATGGGAGAACATTTGGATGACTTTTCTAGCAGATTTGAAAATGCTTATGGCTGTGAAGTCCCACTGACGATGGAACATCAGATACTTTCTTTTTCAGAGATGGAAGGGGAAAGGGAACTGAATAGCCTCTAGATATTATCTTTAGCACCCAGGAATATGTCCTTATTCTGCTCAGCAGTCAGGCAATCATTCAGGAGCACTGAAAATCTTTCTTGGTGAAAGGACCAGAAAAGCCTTGTTTATGCAGTCTGCCTCTAGGGGATCATCTTAGTATTGCCTCCTTCTCTGCCACAGAAAGTTTTACCACCCTGGGAGTCATAGAAAGTACTCTTGATTTGTGGAACCCCATCTTCCACAATCTCTGGTTCCTAGAGAAAGATCTTTATGGGGTAGAGAAGTGTATTTCCACCATAGAGAGAGCCTTGCCATCCTCCTGGAGAGTGTGCCTAAATTTAGGTCCAAGTAAAGGTAATTTACAAAGTACGATTTAAAGCCTTCTACAAAGTTACATCCAGGCATGTTGGCACATGGTGATGACAGTGCCTGCTGCAATGTCCTTGCTGTCAGTTGCATTAGACAGTAAATGCATAGCCACATTTGCAAGGATTCTAGAGTGGAAAGCTGGGAGTCCAGTTTTCTGAACATCCGCAAGTAATAAACTCCCCAAAGGAAGTTTGTTTCAGTGATCTAAGAGCGAATGTTGCTGATGCATAGGCCCACTTCCCAAATCTATCCATCACCCTAGATTATCTGTTAGAATGAAGAGCAACTTTCTTCCAATAGTTCTTTTCTAGTGGCTACCAAGACGTCATCTGCTGGTGGACCCTTACTCCAGTATTTCCTGCCCTTAGGCACAGTCAAGATGCTATCAGCTTTTTAGGGATGTGCACCACCATATCAGGGTGCTTCCATGCCATTAAGCACCAAAATGATGTCCTCAGAGAGGAAGTGAGGGGAACCCTCCCCATTCCTTCAAGGGAGTGTCCTCAGTGAAAAGACTCTGGGGAAGACTCTAAGAGCTTCCATTTGCATGTCCATTTATAGGGACACTTTGGGGGGAGCAACAGAAGGTTCAGAATCAAATGGGTAAACCCTTGGGACTGGCTATCTGTGTCTGACAAGATGAGGAAAGGAAGCAGATCCCGGCTGTTTGAGTGGAGCTGAGTTGGATGAAGGCATCTTCTGTTAGGAACTTGCCAAGACCCTTTCAAAGGCCTGAAAGCTGCCACCAGCATCAAAGACAACCCATTCAAAGGAAGGGAACCCTTGCCACAGATAACCCCTGGCTGCAAAGCAGATCTCTGATCAGAGCTGTGTAGAGCCAAAGCCCAGAGTGGGAGGGACAGCTCTGAGAATCTCCTGTCTACTCACCCCTTTGGACCTCAGTGCTGATGCTTCAGCTAAGAGTTATCTTGATCCAAAGGCATCAGTGTCAAGAGAGAGGGAAACAGTCTGTGAATTTTTGAGTAGCTCCGGGGCCAACAAAGGTGCTCCAGCTGTAGTCAGATTGAATAACACCAGACAGAAATGGTGAGCTGGTACAGATAACAGAAAATGGGTAAGATGCCCAGAACTTGGTACCTTTCCATGGGATGATACCAGGATAACCCCAAGCTGGATATGCATCCTCCAATTTCATCATAATCCTAATCAACATTGAGCTCCATGAGGCTTTGAGATTACAGAGGCTGTCTGGCTATCATTGGAAGTAGAGAAACCATGTGGTTAGTTTAAGGGCTGGGATGTTGGGATGACTTATCCCTCAGGGGTGTGAGAGAAGACATGGAGTTGGGTCCAGTATACAGGGAGGTTAACAAAGATAATACCAAAGGAGGGGGAACCACACCTGACAAGGCCAAAAGGGAGTAATGAGGATGACTGAGCTCCTCAAATGAATTTTCTGAAGAAATGTTGGGATTAAAGGAAGTGGGGGGATAGGCGTAAAGGAGACCAGATGGCCAAACGTGGACTACAGCATCTCTCACTGACTCCCTATGAGGGAGGATCAGGACAAAATACATGCTGTACTTGTTGTGGGGGGACACAAAGAATTCACAGCAAGGGTGGCCCCAATGATGGAAATTTCCTGCACCACTGAATGACTGAGAGACAACTCGTGAGGCGTCAGAATGGACCTGCTTAGTTTGCTCCTAGTACGTTGGATTTCCCTGGAATATGCGTTGACACTAGAAAGCAGTTGGAGATCATAACCCATTGCCATGCTCTCATAGCTTCCCTGCAGAGGGGGTAAGACCAGGATCCACCTTGTTTGCTGAAGTACTAGACTACAGACATTTTGTCAGCTTGAATCGCAATAGTCCCTACAGGAAGAACATCTTGAAAAGCCTGCAATGCCAAAAGGACTGTTCTCATCTCCAGGATGTTGATATGTGAATTGGTCTCTTGGGGAGACAATGTGCCATGGACCATCCTTCCCAAGTAATGACCCCATCCCACTTCAACTGGGAAGCATCCATGGTCACTGTGGCCAGTGGGGGAGGAAAAACCAAAGGGCCAGCCTAGGTAAATGTCATCTGACTGGATCCACCAGCGAATATGGTGTTTGTACATTGGTGTAAGCTTGACTAGAAAAGATAGGGGTTGTTGAAAAATAGACCATTGAACAGCTAGAGTCCATTGAAGAATACAAACTACAGTGCTAAAGGAAGTAGGACTACTACTGCTGCCATAGACCCTAAAGCTTGGGGAATTAGTCTGGCTGAAGGAGACGGATGAGCTAGAATTTGATGAACTTGAGATCTGAGTATATATATGTGATGAGAAGAGAAAGAGGCAATTTGTGTTGTCATGTCCAGATGTGCACCAATAAACTTAAGGCTCTGTACCAGTGTAAGATTTGATTTGGCATTATTGACTGTGATACCTAGTGAGTCATAAATCTGGAGCAAATAGACCCTGGATTGTTGCAGAAGATGCATGGTAGGGGTGGTGAGGAGCCCGTCATCTAGATATGGGAACACTCTGAATCCTTTTACTATCAAGTGAGCTGCTACTGCTGCAATACATTTAGTGAACACCCTGAGGGCTGTAGTGAGTCCAAAGTGCAGGACTCTGAATTGGTAGTGACTGGCTCCCAGCCAAAAATGTAAGTGGCTTTGGGAGAGCCTGTCTATTTTGATGTAATAGTATGCATCCTGAAGATCTAAGGAGGATATCCAATCATCCTTGCTGAGAAATGGCAGAATGGACTGGACCATGACCATTCCGAACTGGACTTATTTTATGAACTGCTTTAGCTTGTTTAGATCCAAAAATTAGTTTCAGGTCCCCTGTCTTTTTGGGCACTAAAAAGAAAAGTAAGTTCTGAATCCTGTTTGGTCTGTTGGGACCTCCTGGATGACTCTTGTCTAGCAGCTTTTTAATTCCTTGCACTGCAGCCTTCCCCTGACTGGGTGGAACATTAGGAAGTCTCGCTCTTTTAGAATTTGGAGGATGGGAAAATGGAATGAAACAACCTTTGGATATTATTTTCAGCAACCAGGAATAAAGAAGTTATGTACTCACCATAATATTCCATCTCTGTTGTCCATTTTCATTCTTCCTCAACAACTGGGTTCAGATCCAACCTTCAGATCTGACTCTGCCATTTTTACAACTTGTGGCTACTGGAACTCTTGACCTCCAGCCTTACCCATAATGCTGTATTCTTCTAACATTCCTCAGATCTTATTTGCTCGCTTTATAGCTTCATAGGAATATTAGAACACTAGTATAAGAAAACAATATCTGGAGCTCAAAAAAGGAACATTGGTTCCTTTAAAACCTCTTTGTTCTTCCAGAAGTCATAAGTTAAATGGTAGGGGTTTGGTGGGAGAGGAGTTGAGGAAGAATGAAAATGGACAACACAGATGGAATGCTATGGTGAGTACATAACTTATTTATCTGATGCTGTCAATTTTCATTCATTCCTGAACAATTGGGACTGAGTCCTCAGCTATCTGAATACCTGGAGAACTCTAAGGAAGGATATTCCTTAGCATTGTTGAGTCAAAGGCTGCTCTTCCCGTCAAGACTAGGTCCAATATGTAATGAGTAATAAAGGTATGAGGATTAGTCCAAGCTGCAACTGCACAGATATCATCCATGGAAGACCTGGATAAAAATACTGATGATGTTGACATGGACCTGGTTGAATGTCCTCTCAAAAGTTTTGACAAGGAAAATTTGTTATAAAAAAGAAGTTATGTACTCACCATAACAATAACATTCCATCTGTGTTATCCATTTTCATTCTTCCTCAACAGCTAGATTTGGCTCCAGTCCTCGGATCTGACTCTGCCATTACTATAGCTTGCGGTGACCATAAAGCTCTTGAGCTTCTCCCTTTCCCACAATGCACCAACCCCTAACATACATCATATCTTGTTTGCTAGATTAGAGTAAGAAATATTACCATGAATTTCTGATTACAGAATGCTTTTATCTGGAGCTCAAAAAAAAAAGGACCAGAGGAGTCCTTAAAAACTCTTGTTCTTCCAGAAATCATTGTTGAATGGTTGGGGTTGGTGGGAGGGGAGTTTAAGAAGAATGAAAATGGACAATACAGATGGAACATTATGGTGAGTACATAACTTCTTTATCTGATGTTGTCAATTTTCATTCATTCCTCAACAGTTGGGACAGAGTCCCCAGCTACCTGACATCCCAGGTGGACTCTGAGAAAGGATATTCCTAAGCATGGTTGAGCCCAAGTTGCAGCTGCACATATGTCATGCATGGGATGTCTGGACAAAAATGCTGACGATGTTGCTATGGATTTGTTGAGTGGGCTCTTAAAGGTTTTGACAATAAAATACCCAATTTACTGTAGACAAAATATATAAAGTAGGTAAGCTTTCTTGCAAAGGTTACTTTTGTAACTGATTTACCTAATTTCCCATCCACAAAGGAGACAAATACTTGATCAAATTTTCTAAATTCTTTTGTCCTATGTAAGTAGAAACATAACTGTCTATGAACATCTAACAACATATATTCTCCTTTGTTTTTAAATTTTGGAAAGAAGACAGGCAGAGTAATAGACTGGGTGATGTTGGATTCTAACACCACCTTATGAAGAAAAGAAGGGTTGGTCCTTAATGTTACTCAATCCCTATGAAAAATCAAGTAGGGAGGTTTGACGGAGAGTGATTGAAGTTCAGACATTAATATAGCAGAGGTAATGGCCACTAGAAAGATCATTTTCCAGGTCAGCAAATTTAAGATCACATTTTGCTGCTGGTTCAAAGGGGGAATGTGTTAAGGCTTGCAGTATTAAATTCAAGTCACATGGTGGAGTAGGATCTTTATAAGGTGGTCTCAATAGAAGAGTGTCTCTTAAGAAGACCATCCAAAGCTTAGACGAAGCCAATGGAAGAAAGCTACCAACTGAACTCTAATGGTTGTGGAGCTAGCTCCTTCATTAAAAAGTGTTTCCAAAAAATTCAAGGACTCTCTGCACAAGGGGTGAAAAAAGGTCATTATGCTTCTGATGCACCCAAAAAACAAACATCTTTCATTTACTTCTGTAAAGTTTCCTTGTAGAAGGTTTATGGGAATATAAAACTATTTGACAGACAGCATAGGTTGTCTGGCTATTAAAGGAAGTGGAGAAACCATGCTGTCAGCTTTAGGTTTGAGATATCTGGATGGGTTTACTATTGAAAATGCGAACGGCACTTGGGCGACAGTTGGATAGTCGAACGTATAAGGTCGTAAACACGGACGTCGAAGACATAATAATCAATCTAGGAACGGTTTTAACATGGGTCGAGGTAGGGAAGATGTTTGTAGTAGGGAATAATACTGAACACCTACCTCGACCCATGTTAAAACCGTTCCTAGATTGATTATTTTGTCTTCAACATCCTTGTTTACGACCTTATACGTTCGACTATCCGACTGTCACCCAAGTGCCGTTCGCATTTTCAATAGTAAACCATCTGGATGAATAATCCCTTTCAGGTGAGACAGGAGGTCCGGAATGTGATCCAGAATCCAAGGTTGGTAGACTAGATGAGGCCAAAGAAAAGGGAACCAAATATGTCAAGGCCAGTAAGGTGCAATGAGGATAACTCTGCTCTTCAAATGGACAGCTTTCTGCAGAAATTTGTAGATCAAGGGAGTTGGGGCATAAGCATAGAGGAGACTGGGGAGGCCAGTCGTGGAGCAGAGCATCCCTCTGTGATTCACCCAATACGGGGATCAAGGCAAAGAAGCTACTGCACTTGTTTGGGGGAAAAGCAAAACTAAAATGCAGCACGGCTGGCCCCACTGATGGAAAATCATTTCTGCCACTTTGTTGTTGAGGGACCACTCATGAGGTAGTAGAATGGACCTGCTCAGCTTGTGTACTATCACACTGGACTTCCCTGGGATGTGCGTTGCTATAGAAAGCGGTTAGAAGGGATCGTCCATTTGCACACTCTGAGGGCTTCTTGGCACAAGGTAAGACCTGGTTCCTCCTTGTTTCTTTATGTACAAGACTACAGACATTGATTGTCTGAATCGCAATTGTTCTTGAAGGGAGAAAGTCCTGAAATGCTTGCAATACTAAGAGTACTGCTCTCTTTTCTAAGATGTTGATATGTGTGTTGGCCTCTTCGGGGGACCAAGTGCCTTAGACTGTTTTCCCCAGGACGTGCCCCCACCATCCAGTCTGTGATGTATCCATAGTCACTATGGCCTTTGGTTGAGGGAGAATGAAAGGACAGCCTTGAAGAACTTTATCTGATCAAATCCACCACCAAAGATAACGTTTACATGCTTAAGTGATTTTTATTTGGACTGACATGCATTGATAAAGAACTGACCATTGAGTTGCTAGCATCCACTGAAGAATCCTCATGTGGAATCTTTCTAGAGGAACTAAAATTATGGCCGCTGACATTGACTTGTAGAATCAATCTTGTTGAAATTTTTGCACTGTGAATTATCTTCTTGACTTGGAATCTGATACTCTGTACTCTTGTAAGAAGAAGAGACGCTGTTACTAATACTGTGTTGAAAACTGTTCCTATAAACTCCAGTATCTGAGAAGGTTCTAACTGAGATTTGCTGTAATTTATGGTAATTCGTAGAAGGGAGCAAGTTTGGAGTACCTGATCTCTTGCTCTTATGAGTAGATGCCTGGTCGGGGTGGTAATGAGCCAGTCGTCTAGCTATGGAAACACCCAGAATCCCTGCAGTCACAAGGGAACTGCCACCACTACCATGCATTTGGTAAACACCCTGGGGGCTGTGTTGAGACCAAAGGGCAGCTGGAAGCATAAGTACTTCCTGGAGTATCTGCTCATTTTTATATGATAGTATGCATCTTGAACGTGTATCAATCACATCCAGTCATCCTTGCCCAAAAAGGGCAAAATGGACTGAACCATGACCATCCAAAACTTTGTGTGTTGAACTGATTTGTTCAGTTTGCTGAGATCCAAAATTGGTCTCGAGTCCCCTGTTTTCTTTGGCACTAAAAGGAATCTTGAGTAAGTTCCGGATTCTATGTGGTCTGGTGGGATCTCTTAGATGACTTTTTTTTCTAGCAGGTTTTGTATTTCTAGTGCTGCTGTTTTCCTCTGATTGGGTGGAACATCTGGAAATTTGTATTAGGATGGAGGCGGAAAGGAAAAGGGAATTATATATCCTCTGGAAATAATCTTCTGCAGCCACTAATCTTTTGGGATGTCTAGCCAGGCTGTCTGGTGCAGAGATAAATGAACCCTGATTGTCTCCAGAAGGGTCAATCCTTTCAGGAGTGCTGATAGGGTCTGTCAGACAAAACTCTCTGGACACTTGGTTTTGCAGGCCAACTCTGTCTCATGAGCAGCATCTTCCATTTCAGTTCCCCTCTTTGCTACTGGGGGAACTATCTCCACGTGGCTCTTGGAAAGGACCCTGGAATTTTTTGAACCACAATTTCTGTCCTTCCCATTAGTTCCTAGAGAAGGATGTTAGAGAGGTTGAAAAATGTACTCCCACAGCAGAGAGGGTCTTTCTATACTGCTCGCACCTGGAGAGTATGTTCTTTGTTTTCGGGGCAAAATAAAGAAGTCCCGTCAAAAGAAACATTGACAAAAGAGGAATAGAAGGGCTCTACAAAGTCCCACAAGTGCATAGCATGCCTCCTAATGGAAATGCCTGAACCCATTGCCCTTAATGTACCCTTTGCTGCATGAGAGAAGAGCCTTGTGGACAGATTTGAGATGGACTGAAGGGTTGGCCACAGAAGCCGGAATCTCAGCAGTAGTGGTCCCAGAAAGGGATTTTGGCAGTTCCTTAATCAAGTCCCTCTGGAGTCTTGTAAAGTGTGCCAAGTAGTTCACTGATCTGAGGGCAAAAGTTGTTGAGGCATAGAGATGCTTCCCAAAGTTGTCCAAAGCCCTAGACTCTCTGTTAGGGGGATGGACGGTGGAACTCTGTAATGCAAGTTCCTTCTTAGTGGCCACCTTCACAACCATATCATCTACAAGTACTCTGTTACTCCAAAACTGTCTTCTGCAGATGGTGCCAAAATTCTATCCAGGCTCTTGGGAATAGGTTCATCCAAGTCAGGCTCCTTCCACACCCACTTAGACATCAAATCAATGAGCTCATCAATGGGCACAGTCACCAAGGAGGTAGACAGGCCAGATGAAATGTCTTCAGGAATACAGATTCCTCCAGAGCAGGAGTGTTGTAGGACCAACCACTCTTTTGTTTAACTCATTAACCCTGACTACCATCTCATGGCGCCTCTGTGCTTAACACCAAGCACGCTGTGAGATAGTAGTAATTACATGCTGTTACATCCGAGTGCCTTCTCTCAGCGTAAGTAACTTTGCAGGCATATTACAGCTCCACTGTTGAAAATTAAGTTGAAAAAGTAACTGAACTTTGTCAGCTACCTTGTCAACTTAAGTTTCAGCATGGAGTTTTATGGTCTTCATATTTGACTTTTATTAGAAAATCGGCTTGCAACGCAGCCTGTAATTGCGTGTCAACAGCAAGCTGATTTAGTATGCTATTCATCCAGCAACTGTTGCAGCCAATGAGAGTCACCTCTTGCATAACACTCCCCCCCCCCACTCTGTTCTGTCCAAATAAATAGAGTGTCCTACAGTAGATATTTCCTTTCTTTTTCTGGATTCTGTGGAATTATCTACTGTATCCATCTTTATTGTGCTGTTCAGGTGCCATCAAAAAGCTGCAACGGAGATCCTACTGTGTTCTTGACAAAACCCTGACTTCAGCAGACAAGTCCTCATTACAGTAAGATGGCTCATTTCAATCAGCCAAATTTTGCACGTTGAAAAGTTGCAATGAACCAGCATTCTTGCTTAGTGGTTGAGATGTGTGCTTCCAAAAAAGAAAAGGAATCACTAATTATTGCGCCACCCTCCACAATGCATTCAACGTTGAAAACAAAATGCCTATTGTAAACAATCACGGGTTGTACTCTTTGAATTTTGCCCGTATTGAATGTTATACTCGTTCTGATTTTGTAGCATGTCACTTTAAAATTACTATATGCTTTGACCCTTATGCTATCTGTCAAGAAGTTTGATTTGTTGAGGGGCAGTCACAAGACAAGAGCATCTGTAAGTAAAAGTACAAGCAGTTGTAAACAGTGAGGCAGCAAGCAAAGGGCACACGGTTGTTAGGTGTGTGCATGAACGGAGAGTAGGATATGTAAAACTGCATGAGGGAAAGTTTGCTTTATTGTGTGTCGCTTGTGAAATCGCTGGTGTCTTGTCAAATCAGGGAATAGACAGCAGGTGAGATTAGCGTTTTTCCTCATTAGCGTTGCAGATTAGTGTTATCCCTCTTCTCTGACTTTGTGCGATCCTGGAGTTCGTGCCTGTGCAGTTTGTGGTTATTAACTTTTCTGACCGGCAATTGTTTAGTGTAAAAGCATGGTGAATGCAGTACTCTGCACAGATTTCATAGGTTCATAGGTTCATACTAGGCTATCTGCCCAAGGGCATTTATAAACCTAGCCCATAGTTATTTGGCTTTCGCCACCCCTTTAGTTTGAATAAAACTATGCCTATTATTTTGCTGTGCCTCTGTCAAGCAGTGACACTGAAGTAATCCCTGGGGTATATCTGCGATCTCCCATCCATTGGTCAAGATTCCTCTTGAACAAGGCCAGCGAGGTACTCTGCCTCACATGTACCGGGATTTTGTTCCACAGCATAGGGAGTCTCTGGGTGATGAATCTGTCCCTCCAGCACATTCTATTAATAACCGTGTCAAGGTTTAAGTCTCCCGCCCTTGTGGTTCTGAGGGATCTAGATTTTTTGAGGTGAAGCATATTCATCAAATCTGGGTTTGACATGGCCTTATATGTCAGGCACAGGTCACCTCTGAGCAAGCGGTATGAGACTGAATAGAGCTGGAGTTCTTTCAGTCGGGCAGCATAAGACATATTTTTGAGACCCTTTATCCTTTTGGTGAGGGACTTTTGGGGCCTTTCCAGCTGCTGCAGGTGTCGGGTCAGATACATTCCGAATGGGGCATTGTACTCAATCATAGGTCTAATGAGTGATGAGTACAGGGGGACGATGACCTCCCTTGATCTAGATGTGAATCCCTTCATGATCAGGTGGGCAATGTAGAAGGTTTTCCTAACTACTTTAGCAACATGAGTGTCAAACGAAAGGCTACTGTCAACCTGGGTCCCCAGATCCCTGATGAAATCCAAATTTCCATTCTACAAGACCACATTGTTCGATACCCAACATAAATATTTCCCGTGTGTCATTCTGCATGAGCTACACTATGAATCTGCCCATGTTTTCTCACAGAATACAGGAATCAATACATTCTTGGCCTTCTGATCAAATTGGTTGAAACATAGAACAAATGTACTGACTGTAATGTAGTCTGGGGTTAACATGTTGTTGAGATGTGTACTGCAAAAATGAAATGATGCTAAATGGAGATTTTTTTTTAAGTTATTTTCAGGTCAGTAATGGTGATTTGCTGATTCTTGAGCACTTAGTATTCAGATGGGTACTGTTCATAAAATAATGCTGTCACCATGTTTGTTTTAGCCAGGGATATGCATGTACACAGCGATGTGTGTCAGTTTTTTTTTCTATTTTTAAATTCTGATTTCCAAGGTATTAGCTTATTAACTTGTCTTACAGGGTATGAGATACAGTTCCATTTTTTAGAGAAACTGTTTGAGGACATAGACTAAACTAGCTTTGTTTTTTGATTTGAATATGGCAAGTTGTGATTTCTCTGTTGGTCCTACTTGGGGAGTAGGGGATGTGTCCTAACTTTCACCATTTTTCTGATGAGCGATTTAGTCTGTCAGTTGTAAGTACTTGTTAGGTTGTGAGTGCATGAGGTTGTCCTGGCCAGTTTATTTGCATGTGTAAGCTCTATAAGGCTAGTTTGCAGGAAATTTGCCAAATTTGCATAATATTGCTCAACTATTAAAGACATAGTCTAATTGTTGAGTATTGGAGAGGTATAGAGCAGAGAAGGGACAAAGTTTATCGACATGGTAAGCAAATTTCAAGTATTCACCAATGACCGGTGTTTGTAGCATAGTTTGCTGTGGTAAAATGTGCTAGAGTATATGAACATGTAAGATATAGACATGTGTTTAGACATTATTATAGTTATTATAGTGAAATAAATACCATGAATAGAAAATACAATAGGTATAACTTACAACCATATGCATTAAGCAGAGTGACATCTGCTATAGCTTTTAAATATTAATTCAGCAACCGTCATGTGAAAAAATAAGAACTGCAAGGTTTTAATAAATGAGCAGAGTTTAGCAATTTTTCAGGTAGGTGTAATGCTTTTGTTGGGTCAGAGCTAAAATTTTCAGCAGTTTGGTATTGCAAAGCATTGGTGACTGATGAAATATGAAAAGGAAGTGAATTTCCTAAAGGGACACAGTTGATTACTGTTGCAAATAGGAGAAAAATAGTACAGTTAAGATAGTTGGGACAAAAGGAGAAATTTGGGTGCAGGTATGTACTGTTTGAGGCAATGGTCCAATTAATTTCATTAGAAGGATTCACTGGTGCTACTGACAGAGTAAGAAAATGTGGTAATGCTTGCAGAGGGGAGGGAGAAGTGTCCAAGGGCTAAAAGCATCTCATAAATACACTTGTTGATATATTAGCAGTCTCTCCTGAGAGTACCTTCTTAAGTTTGTATCTTGCAAAAGTCTGGGTGATACTGCTCATGGTAAATGTGAGGTGCAAGGGTCATCGTGAAGAGAAGACAGAAACAGGACATAGTTTCTGATGATTTAAGATTTCTGTCTACCTCTATTCTGGGAAATGTTACTGCAAGACTCGGAGTAGGCATTAATGCTATCCATAAGGAAGAAAACTCTACTGACATTATTGCTGTTAACTTCAGGCAGGCAAGTGGCTGTGAACTGAAGTGATTCAGGAGCCCACCAAATTAATTTTTCAAATATACACAAGGAAGTGTAAAATTATATTGCAAATAAAATGCTGCTGATTTAGAAAATATATGAAGTAAGATGTTAATATATGCGGTAACCCCCAAAGCTGAACTGTGATGTGTCCAGTGTTTGCAGGTTACCTATGTCTTCATTTATTACGTCCATGATGATTATTGGCCTGGCCCCATTGTAGAAATGTTTCTGTATTATGAGGATTATACACTGTCATTTATTTATGGTTCTAGCACCAGTGCACCTACCAGGATTGGGCACCTTTTTCTACTTCTGGTTCAGTGTGGGTGATGCCATTTACAGTAAGTTCTGAACATTGTGGTTTATTTCCTCTGAGTTTACTGACGTAGATTTATAAAGCTTTGTGGTTGTCCTCTGCCTGAGAAGCAAATTTTTCTTCAAATGTATCTTTTGAATAATTAAATAACCATCTTAGCTGCTTGTTTAGATTACTCAGGGTCTTTTAGTTTGTATGCTTTGTTCCTGTTATGCTTGAACGAGATTTTTTTTCATTTTGTGTTATAAACAATTGATACTGTGATTCCCCCAGGACAACTTGTCTTTTCAGTTTGTGTGGCACACTTCTGTTTACACAGCTATCAGGTAGCTGCTTCTGTCTGATTTTGTCCTGCAAAATATTTGTTCTTTCTGGTATTTGACATACCTCCAAACTTACTAGCTGTCTATTACAAGCATGGAGCCATATGTTTTGTGGTTTCTTCTAGGCTTTGTCAGTCATTTGTGGGACTCAGGTTGGAGGAAGGGCTCAATATCTATGTGTTATACTATTTTACTGCATTACGCAGGTCTTCTCCTTACTGATGATAATGAGTCTCTGTTACATAGGTGGGATGAAGGGTTCAGTAATAAGTGTCATACTATTTGTACATACTATTTGTACTGAGTAAGTCAGTAACCATCTTGCAATACTTATGTTGTTATTCTTCTTTTATGAGGCATGTGTAGAGTTTAGATGACAGGAAGGGCTTAGCAAAACAGAACTTGATCCCTTAGGTCCATTGCTGAATGGAGACATATAAAGAGAAAAGGCATAGGTAAGGAAGACTGCTGACACTGAAGGAGGTTGCAAGACTGTAGTGGTATCAGCTGTTTGAGTGGGTAGCCAGTGCAGGTATCGGACAGATCAGATGGCCTTGCATGCCACTGAAGTCCCATGCCTGTCCTGGGTTCATTAGTGGAGTGGCAGTCCTTACCTTGCTTTTTCTCTTTACATGTACCCATTCAGCAGTATGTTGGCTACAACAACTGGTTCTGAATGCTGTACACATGTACAGATATCAGTTTTGTTAGGACTCAGGTTATGGAAATGATGATTTG
The DNA here is from genome assembly GCF_019279795.1 of Protopterus annectens. Taxonomy (NCBI): domain Eukaryota; kingdom Metazoa; phylum Chordata; order Ceratodontiformes; family Protopteridae; genus Protopterus; species Protopterus annectens. The sequence goes on from NC_056747.1 coordinate 872,500,189, forward strand.
TTTATATTTTGGTAAATAACTTTGCAAGGGAGCATCTGAACGTGCTAAGTAATACCTCATTTTGAAGACAGTATTGATAGTTCCAACATGGTCAAAGAACTGTGCCTTTATGTTGTACACATGTACAGATATCAAAGTCATAGTCATAGTTATCAAAGTCATAGTCAGTCAGTCCTGAGCCAGGAGAAACCTCATTTGTATCTGCACTGAAAGGAATGTCCTCATCATCTTTTTCACATTGGCTTCAGTGAGACACCTGGAAAAATGAGAAGCTACAGAAGGAGATTTTATATGCCATCTTTCCAGAAATGAAGATGGGACCCTAGATGGCACCTGGTCAATGGTTGGTGAATATTGAGTTCTTGGAAGAAGCCCTGGATCCCAAAAACTTGAATCTGATAATGTTTTTGGAGATCTGGGAGCCAGCTGGGATATGGAAGCCTTTGGATCCATCCTATGTCTCTTTTTTGGATGTTCCATCTCTGACGGACTGGAAAATCCATACGGTCTCCGGGACTTTTTTGAAGTCTCCATAGAAATAGTCTTAGGGGGTTGAGTCACAGTAATTGCTTCCAAAAAGGCAGAAGGTAACAAACCTTTTAATACCAACTTATTCTTATAATCTGTGATTGCTTGCTGGTTAAAATCCTTACAAATAGAACAATCTATGTTCAGGCGGCCTGGGCCCAGGCAATAAACACATAAATCATGTGCATCTGAAAGGGGGAGCTTTTGACCACATTTTTTTTTACATTTCTTAAACCCTGAAGGGGCTTTTTCAGACATCTTCAAAAATAGGAAGGAAAAAAATCGATAAAAAAATTATTTTTAAGGACAAGAGAAATAAGGGAAAGGAAGGAAAAAGTACCATCGATGGTACACAAGAGTACACTAAAAAGTGTAAAGAAGAAGTTAAATAGGGAAAAAAACTACAAAAATATTAGCAATGGCATATATAAGGGATATACACTGTGTAAGAAAAATATATAGGGGAAAAATATCCCCAAAAAAATACACTTATCTGTAAATAAGCTTGAGAGCTCAGATGACCACATCTATTTCAAGAAAGCAGCAAATGAGATCTGAGGTATGCTAGCAGTTGGTACATTGTGAGTAAAGGAGAGGCTTGAGAGCTTTATGGTCACCATGAGCTATATTAATGTCTGAGTCAGATCCTAGGATGAGATATGAACCCAACTGTTGAGGAATGAATGAAAATTGACATCAGATCTAAGGATATGCAATCAGTCGACCATTTTGCTAAAGTTACTTTTGCAACTGGTTTGCCTAATTTTGATTCCACAAAAGAAATAAACAACTGATCTGTTTTTCTGAAATTCTTTGTTCTATGCAAATAGAAACATAACTCTGTGATCGTCTAACAAATGTGACATGTATTCACTTCTGTTTGTGAAATTTGGAAAAAAAAACTTGAAGATTAATGGACTGATTGATGCTGGATTTTGTCACCACCTTAGGAAGAAAGGAAGAATTGGTTCTTGGTGCTACCCTATCTCTATGGAATATTAAATAAGGAGGCTTAGAAGACAAACCTTGAAATTCAGAAAGTCTTCAAGCAGAGGTTATAGCCACCAAAAAGATAGTTTTTCAGGTTAAAAACTTCAGTTCACATTTAACTGTTGCTTCAAAGGGAGATAGAGTCAAAGCTTGTAATACTAAGTTTAGATCCCAGTGTGGAGTTGGATCTTTAAGAGGTGGTCTCAGAAGGGTAACTCTTATAAAGGTCTTACAAAGTTTTGAGAAAGGCAAGGTGGAATTCTTTTTGTTTTTCTATTTTGCTGCACTCAAAACACGTACCTGTTTCATTTACTTCTGTAAATCTTCCTAGCGGAAGCTTCATGGGAAGATAAAAGTATATGATGGACAAGGGAGGAGAGTCTAAGTTGCCTAGCTCTCTATGGAAGTAGAAAAATCATGCAGTCAGCTTTAGGCCTGAAATGTCCAGGTGAATCATGTCTGTTGGGTGAGACAGGAGGTCTGGAATTGGATCCAGAATCCGTGGAGGGTGAACTCGATGAGGCCAAAGAAAGGGGAACCAAATCTGATAAGACCAATAAGGGGCAATGAAGATGACTTTGCTCTTAAATTGAGATGCTTTCTGGATAAATTTGAGGATTAAGAGGGTTGGGAGATATGCATAGAGAAGACTAGGGTGCCTTGTATTTGGTGATCACCCTGGAGGCTGTGGTGAGACCAAAGGATAGTACACAAAATTGGTAAAGACTGGCTCCCAGCTAGAAACATAGGTATCTCCTGGATCATTATTTTTTTATGTGATAGTACACATCCTGAAGATCTACTGAGCACATCCAGTTGTCCTTATGTGGTAAAGGAAAATTGGACTGAACTGTGACTGTCTTGAACTTTGTATACTGAACAATTTGTTCAGATTGCTGAGATCCACAATTGCTCTCCAGTCCCGTTTTCTTTGGCACTAAAAGGAATCGTGAGTAAGTTCCAGATTCTATCTGGTCTAGGGGGGCCTCTTGGATGACTCTTTTCCAGCAGCTTTTGTATTTATAGAGCTGCTGCTTTCTCTGACTGTATGGGACATCTGGAATTTTGTTTAATGTTGAAGGAAGGGGTAGGAAAAAGGGAATTATATAACCTCTGGAAATAATCCTCTGCACTTTTAATTTCTCCAAACCTTTTGGGTTTCTAATACTATGATGGGAATGGACCCCATTCCTAAGTCAAAGTACAATTAAAGTTCATTAAATTAGTATTGCTTCAGTCTTTGATGTCAGCCAGTGCTCTTCACAGCACTCGCAATGTGCCCAGTAATGACTCCTTCTGCAATTCGTACAGGGTTACATGGATTGGTAACATATCTAAATACAATTGTAAATTCATTTTTATAAGACCCGTTGCTCCAACTACTACCGGAACTGTCTGGGTATCTTTCTTTCACATTGCTGTTGTTTCTGCCTGCAAATCCTGATATTTTATGACTTTGTGACTCTCTGTACACAAGACACTGTAGTCACTAGGTGTAGCAATTTCAATGATCAATGCAACTTTTGTCTTCATTTCTTGGACCACTATATCCAGTTTTCTAGCATCTATCTTTTGAACTGTTGGTAATGGTGATCCCATGTGATATAAACTTCATCATTTTCTATGATGCTTTGTGGCTCATGTTTCCAGTGTTTTTCAGCTACTTCAATACCATAATGTTTGCACAATCCCCAGTGCAACTGTCTTGCCACATTATTATGCCTTTCAGTATACAGTCCTCCTGCCATTAGTATATCACACCTGGCAACGAGGTATGCGACTGTTTCCAATTCGGTTTTACAAAACCTACATTTGTCTGTTTCTCCCACATGTTCAATGGATTTTGTAAAACAGAATGTACATAGCCCACTATCTTGGGCTGCCCAGATTAACCTTTCATCTCTTGGTTTGAATTCACCTCTCCTTAACCATTAGTGTGTTCATTCCTGATCAACATGAGGTTCTTCCAGAAGTTTTCTATAGTTGCAACTATATTTATGATTTTTTCACATTTCTTGCCTTCTCATCTCGTCCTTCACCTTATATTCTTTCTTTTGTTTTTTGGCACATTCAGTTGATGTCTGATTTTTATCTACTTGTGGTTTGATTTCCATTCCTGCTTGACACCGTTATGCTTCTGCTAAATTAAGCAAATAAGTCATCTTAGATTTATTTTCCTTGTTTCAAGACTTTCACTATGTTTGTGTTTTGTGAGGTCATAAGATATATGTTGAGACCCACGATTGCAGAGCTATACATGTAATCAATTTCAAGTAGGTCCATCCCTCCTTCGGAATGGGGAATATATAATCTTGGTATACACTTATTTTTATAAATCATCTGGTGAGCATGAAGCATCCTTTTTGTTTTCCTATCTAATCTAGCCATCATGTTTTGGGGCCAGTCAAGCACGCCAAAACTGTAAGTTAGGACAGGAAGAGCAAATTGGTTTATAGCCTGAATTTTGTTCATAGATGTCAACACTGTTTTCAGAATTAATTAAAGCCTTCTAAAGTATTCCTTACTACGTTTTATTCACATTTGTTCATGTTTTATTGTTGATCCTTCATCAGTTCCCATATATTTATACACTCCCTCTTGCTCAAGTTCTTTTATATCACATTCTTGTCCCAAACTGACGTTTTCCTGGTGCTGCAGTTTTCCTGCTTTAAATGTTGCTTTTGCACACCTATCAAGATCAAATGACATTCTTATATCATATGAAAAAGTTTTGATAACCTGCAGCTGTGCTTTCAGTTCCTCATCTGATGAGCTATACAATTTTAAATCATTAACAAACAGAAGATGAGGAGTCTTTGCACTTTGTTGTTTTTTAGGAGTCAAATTGTAGCCATGGCCTAAGTTGTTAAGTAAACAGCTTAATGGGTTAATGGAAAGGCAGAATAGCAACTGTAACAGAGAGTCACCCTGGTATATCCCCCTTTGAATTTTTATCCCTGGGATAATAATATGTCCTTTACCATGGCTTAATTGCAAAGTGGTCTGCCACTGTTTCATGATCACTGTAATGTAGTCGATCAGTATAGTGTGTATCCTATACATTTTTAAGGACTCCTTTATCCATGAATGTGGGATACTATCAAATGCTTTTTTATAGTCAATCCATGCCATACTTAAATTATTCCTCTTTTTACAGTATGACTTTATTTAACAACAAATGATCCTTTGTTCCATATGACTTTCTTTTATTGCCTTTTTGTTCTATTGCCATAATTGAGTTTACTTCTAAATGACTAAAATTCTGTTGGCATCAGTTCCCTTGTATAATTTATACGTTGTCAGAAGGCAAGTTATTGCTCTATAAATTTTAGGGTAGCTTGCAGGTGCACTCTTAAGAAGGAGCACTGTTTTATCTGTTGTTAGCCAGGTTGGTGTCTGTTCGGGGTGCGCATATAAATAGTTCTTACTCGTGGCTAAATCCTCGTGCAAAGATGTTAATACTTTTAACCAAAAGTTAGGTAGTCTCAGTCTCTCTGGCTGTTACTTCATCCTATTTCATATCCTGCATCTTTAAACTTCTTATTCTTTCTTTTACTTTTTCAATTCATTTAGCATCTTTGTTATGTTCCACAGGATCTTCATAGATACTTCTCCAAAATGTATCTACTTCGTCTTTTATTGGCGGTCTTTCAATTCCTTTTACCTTATCTCCCAATTCTCTATAAAACTTTTCTGGGCCATCAATAAATTGCTTATTTTGTACTTTTCCTTTATATTCATCCGAGTATCTTCTAAGTTTTTCCACTTGTGCTGAAATTTTTAGTTTATTTGCGATAATGCATGATAGATCCTGGTCTGTTCTAATATTGTGCATTGCTTTAATCACATCTATATTTCTCAGTATTTTTGTTGATGTATATCCTCTTCTGTAGTCTTCTAAGAGTGGTGCTTCTTGTCTTAATTGCTTTATAGTTTTCTCTATTCGATACTTCCATGATGGTATTTGATTTCTCCCTTTCCTTTCCCTCACTACCCTGTGTTCTTGTGCTAGAACTTTATCAGTTATTAATTTAGCAGCACAGTAATATATCCTGTTTACTTGTGTTGTATTACATGGATCTCTATAGACAGGTCTAACTACTGCATTAATTTGTTTTATCAGACTTCTGACTTTTTGGGTTTTATTGACCTTCTGCAGTCTATTTCTCTCATTGATCTTAATATATCTATCCATGTCTATTAAATCAAGCAACTCTTCTCTTAGCTCATTTTCTTCCACATTGAGGGCACATCCCTTGTTTTCCATTTCCTGTGGGTATTCTATAGAAAGTTCTATAGCATCTTCCTGTGGCACCTTCTCTTCAGTTTCATCCTGTGCTCCCTGTTGCTCTGTCACATAGGATCTCATTTGCCTATCACTCCTCAATATTAACTACATCAGAGTTTCACAGTTTCCTATTCCTTTCCTTGCTGTCTAGCTTCAAGTGAATGTTTATACTGATTTCCTGTGGAAGGCTCCAAAATATCTTGATATGGCACCTGACCAATTGCTTCCTGTTCCACTGGTAATTTGGATATCCATTGCTCTATCCTGTTACGGTGCTTTCTGCATTTGATTTTCCACACTGAATCCTTCACTTTGCAGGTTCTCCATAACCTCAGTTTGTATTTCTTTAACTTCTCCATTACTAATCTCCTTTTCTACTTTTCCTCTTTGTCTTATTATTTTTTTATATTGTAAAGTTTTCTATGTCTGGATTCCTTTGCCTGTATTTCTCTGCAAATATCTTTGGTGCTGCTCTTTTTGTATTGGATGGTTTTGCTTTCTCCTTTGCATAAATATTACACCATATTAAATCTCAGACAACAGTAGTTTAAACACACATATTAAATCTCTTTTCTTCCTCTGCACCCATGTATCGTTTGTAATGTCTAGTGAGGCTCTTTGCTGCAGGGATAGATGACCACAGACTGCTTCCAGAGGTGGGCAATTGGGCCACCTTTCAGAAGTGCTGCTAGGGTCTGTTAAAGAAGAAATCTCTAGAACCCTGGTTCTGCAGTGTCTTCTATTAGAGTTCTCCCCTGTGCCCCTGGGGGAATTTTCTCCATGTGGATCTTGGAAAGGACCCTGGGACTTTCTGAACCTCATTTTTTGACCACCTTGCTGATTCCTAGAGAAGGATCTTTGATGGGGTTGAAAAATTTATGCCCACTATAGACAGGGTCTTACCATCTTGCTCACACCTAGAGAGTGTATCCTTTACCTTAGGGCCGAACAAAACTTCTGTGAAAGGGTGCATTGACAACGGAGGACTTGAAGGGCTCTGCAAAATCACACAAATGCATCCAGGCATGCATCCATGTGAAATGAGCTTCATGTATGAATTCATGATTGATTGTAGGGTAGCCAATTGAGTGTCACTAGAGCTCTGTGCCTTGGAAGTACTGGTCCCAGAGAGGGATTTAGAGAGTTCTTTAATCAAATTCCTCTGCAATCTAGTGAAGTATGCCAAATAATTCAGTGACCTGAGTTCAAAGGTTGCTGTAGCTTACAAATCTGTCCAATGCTCTGGACTCCCTGTTAGGGGGATGGACAGATGAACTTTGTTCAACAAGTTCTTTCTTCATGGCCACTGCTACAACCATGGCATTTACTAGTATTCCCTTGCTCCAAAACCCTCTGCCTTTCAATGGTGCCAGGATCCTGTGCATGCCCACCTAGAGATCAAATCAATGACCTCATCAACAGGTGAAGCCACCCAGGAGGTAGATGGGCCAGGCCCAAAGGCTTCCAGGAATACCAATTCCTCTTGGGAAGAGTTATCAGTAGACCAACCACACCTTTGTTTGAGGATTTACAGGATGTCCCCAAAGGAGACGTCATCACATGGTGACCTTAGGGACACTTCCCCCTCATCAAAATTGGTATCTTCAGTGACAGACTTTTGATGAGAGTCTAAGTGCCTCCTGTTGCACCTTCTCTTCCTAGGTACTTCTTCAGTGGGATGTTCTGGAGAAGTATCAGAAGAAATAAGTATACCCTGCTGGGTAACTTGAAGACTTTGGGCTGGCTGTCCCTGTGGAGTAGAGCGATAAGGTTCAATGCACAAAGACATATGGGATCCAGAGGGAAGATTGTCCATCCTCCCAAAGCAGAGACCACTCTCTCCACCACCTCAAAGGTAGAGAGCTACAGGGAGAAGGAGTCTGACAGAGCTGAGAAGACATGCTTCTGGACCATCGGCTACCTCTGAACCAAAGGCTGTCCCACCTGAGGCAGAAGTCGGGGCTGAGCCATCCAATGCCAAGGCCCCAAGGGGCAGAGATGATTCCAACAATTTTGGAATCAACATGCTCGAAGCCAAAGCACTCAGAGAATGTATCAGAGCTGAAGATACAGCAATCTTTGGATCCGACACAGATGGTTTTGAAAAGACTCGGATCCAAGGACTTTGAAACCACAGGCCAAATTGGGGAAGGACTCAAAATGGGTGGTGTAGTACTAGTAAAGATCTCCAGACCCAAAGAGGTAGGAGCTGGGAGAACTCCCATTTGAATCTGTGCCGAGAGAAACTTCCTGATCACCCTATCCATGTCAGATTCTGCCAGGGTTATGGAAGAATGAGAGGATGAGACCACTGAAGGGGACCTGGAATGTCAGCATCTCTCCAGAAAGGACGGGTAGCACTCAGGAAGGGACCAGATCCAAACAGAATGCATTCCTAGTTTGAGGTAAATATTTAGGATCTAAGGCTATTGAATCCAATGGAGCAGATCAGACATGCAATGCTGATGGATCCAAAGAATTAGTCTTTGGATATGATTTTTTTTTTAACTTTTTGAGCAGGCTCCATGGTCGGATCAGAGGATGGAGTGGAGGAGCCAACTGGATCAGACAGCCTTTTCTGTGCTCTTTTTTGTCAGGCTTGGAGGGTTGAGACTCAAATAATGATTCTGAAAAGGTTGTAGGGAGAAGATCTTTCAGAATAAGCTTGTTTCTGCTGTCTACCAAAGCACAGGAATTAAACACTTTGCAGATCTTACAATCAACTTTTAAATAAGCAGGGCCCAAACAACAGACACACAGACTGTGCACATTATAAAGTGGAATATTGTGCCCACACTGCTTACACTTTTTAAATCCTGAAGGCATCTACTGCACAGAGTAAATAAGAACATTTTTTTTGTTATATTGAAGGAAAGAAAGAAAGGAGAGAAGAAATTACCAACTATGGCAATTGGAAGGGGAGAGGAAAATGCTAACAATGGTAATTTAGAAATACACTAAAATAGTGTAGGATAAGGGAGGATAAACAGAAAGCAATTTGCACAAGACAAAGACAGAAAAATATAATTAAGTATTTAATTCACGTAACTAATGCCTGAGAGCTCACAGATAGCATGTCCATACGTGAAGGCAGCAAATGAGATCTGAAGTATGTTAGGGGGAATAAAGCATTATGGATAAGGGAGGAGTTTGAGAATTCCAGTAGCCACAAGCTGTAAAAAGCATCCAAGTCAGATCCAAACCCAATTGTTAAAGAATGAATGAAAATTGACAACATCAGATCTTTTGTTATAGTAGGCCGGCATCTGGATGCAAGGATAAGCATCCCCCAACTGCCTTCAGAGGTAAGCAGTCAGGCAGCATTTCAGGACTGCTGAAAGGACCTATTCGGGAAGGAATCTTGGAAACCCTGATTTTGCAGGCCTCCTCTGCCTCAAAGGCAACATCTACTGTCAGAACTACCTCCTCTGCCTCTGAAGGAGATTTCTCTGGACGGATCCTGGAAAGGTCCCAGAGATTTGCAGAACCACATTTTCTTACTACCTCTGTGATTTCTACAGAAAGTTCACTGAGGGGCAGAAAACTTGATTTCCATGGCAGACAGGGTCTTTCCTTCTTGTTCACTGTCCCTAAGTGTTTCTTTAACAGAAGGGCCAAACAAAGATGTTCCATCAAAGGGAGCACTGATGAAATACACCTTGAATGGCTCAGCAAAGTCACATAGCCGCATCCAGCCATGTCTTCTTAAGGCAATGTCTGAACCAATCGCTCATATGGTCCCAAAAGATTAAGCTTATGGACCATAACTCTCACCTGTACACTTTTTTACAGAATGTCCAGATATTTGCCTCATATTTTTGGCCTGTTATTTGTAAAATTGTGGTTTGCTGGCAAATCGTTGCCAAATCTTTGAAGACTGAAGTCAGAAAATAATGACAGACATTTGAGATTCAGATTTCATACACTTCAAAAAATTCATGCTAAAATGTATTTTGGTCCAAATACATCAAGTACTTACATAAGAGTGGAAGTCTGAGTTATTGTGAAAGACTAAGAGCACTTGGTCTTGTGCAGTACCCTTTGCAGTGGTCTGGGAGGTGAGCTTGCTCGGCTGTGTTGGGCATATGGGGATAGCTGATTCTAGGGGTGCTTGGGGTTGCTGGGAAGTGCTAGAGAGTCATCAGATTTCCTTCATGGAAATATCTGTGGGAATGGAAGGTGTGTTAAGTGGTTCACTTCCAGAGTGGCCACTGAATGGAACAGGCTGGTAAAATGGAACAGGACAAATATTGGTTTGGATATTTTAAGAACAGCCTAGAAACACACCACATGAACTAGTGAATGGTATTCTGGCAAAACTAGATGGGCATTGTTGCCCATGCTTGAAGTACTGATATGTCTGTATGTAAGGATGGAAATATACTTATAACAAATAAGAAACTAGAAGGGTCTCATAATTTAAAGTCCATGGACTGTATAAACATGTTTGGAAGGAGCTAATAATAAGAATAAACATTACAGCTTGTGATCTCTCAAATAACTAAGCAACAGCCAAAAAAAAAAAACACACAATAGTTATGTAATCTATGATTTTAGTAAATCTAGACATAAAATATATAATTGTCATATAAGATGAAGTATTCTGCTGAATTTAGATATTAAAGAGAGGATTTAATAACATGGGCCTGTGTATAATAACACTACTGTCTTAACTTGTCATAAATGACATACACTACATTGAACATCAAGGGGAAGCATGATGATATTCTTATATAAGTAAATATGCATAAAAAGTCATGCAATTGCTTTAACTTGAATTGTAGTTTTTGTAACCTATCTTGACCATATATAATACTTAAGCGGTTACCAAGTTAACTAATGTTTTATACATGACATCAAACTGACAAAGTTGCTCAAGACAAACAATAGAAGCCTGAACTAGGAATGTCACAGAATGTAACAATCATATTCTGAACAAATAGTATTCAATTCACTATAGACTCTCAGTTTAACAACATGGGCTTGTGTATAATACCACTACTGTTTTAACTTGTCATAAATGACATACACTATATTGAACATCAAGGGAAAGCATGATGATTTTCTCATATAAGTAAATGTGCATAACAAGTCATATAATTGCTTTAACTTGAATTGTGGTTTTGTAACCCATCTTGACCATACATAATACTTAAAGCAGTTACCAAGCTAATTAATGTTTTATACATGACATCATACTGACAAAGTTGTTCAAAGGAATGTCACAGAATGTAACAATCACATTCTGAACAAACAGTATTAAATTGACAATAATCACTCATTTTAACCTTCGCTAATTATACAAAATAGAACGTTGCCATTTAAATCTAAAAACTTTCAGTATATGCCATAAAATGGCAATTTATGAATATGGAAAGGGAACTCGTAATCATTAATCACAATAAGTGAATATATTGTTTTTAACCTATAATTTCACTCATTTTATAATAAGAAATTACAGATATGAAAATCCTTATGTGCAGGAAATGGGGGGAAGAGGGATGCACTGATAATTAAAATGCACTAACTTTCATCAATGGTCACATAAAACAAATTTGATGCTTTAAGTAAGTTAGCAACAAAGTGATTACTTAAATGCTGGTAAACAATGAAATATAACTTCTGATATATCCAGTAAAATACATTGTATTATAAACATTAGGTATAAATATTATTACCATCTATTTATATTAAGTAATAAGTTCTGAAAGACTTCATCAATAATGGGTGAATATGTTGATTAACTGTGTGCTATAATCTTTTATTGAGGGTTTTTATATGATGCATCCTACTTTACTATGACTGAATTGCTTGTCATCTTTCATGTAAATAATTGCTTATACAATAAGTAGACATTTATATTGTATTAGAATTTTGTCTAAGCTACAATAGTACTATATCTGTTCAAAATAATATAAATATTGCTTATTCCTATTACAAATATTCTCCATATGATAATTCAATTTATGGAGCGCAGATGTTCTGGATTGTCAAGGTACGAGTGATAATCTGATGGACTCCAGTTTATCCATCAGATTAGGAATGATTTTCATTTCATGGCTAGTGCGGATCTTAGTTTTGTTAACATTTATTAATTGAAATTTATTTCACAAAAACATTTTTAGTATTTCTGACCAAAACATTACTTTATTAGTAAACACTCAAAGTATAAAACTGATAATTTCCTTTAAAAGCTCCAACATATACTTTATAGTTATCAGAGGAAAATGTTTAATAGTCACAATAAAACAAAAAAATACAATCTAAATAACCTAAGATGGATTTAACTTTATTATCTTAAATACCAATGGCTTAAACAATCCTAGCAAGAGATCAAATCTACTGGATTACTTAAAACTGAACAAAGCACAAATTGTCTTCCTTCAAAAAACTCATTTTAAAACAAATGACAATTACAAATGGAATCCTAAGGAATATATGATATTGGCACAATCAACTTATAAGACAAAGACAAAAGGAATAACAATTTCATGGAAAACAAATGTGATTAACCCAGAAATCATTTATAAGTATGAAGATAAAGAAAGCCTTATGGCATTAGTAATAGCTAAATATAATAACAGAATATGGACCCTAGCCAATCTATATTGGTTCCCAGGCATTGGGACAGGAACTGTTAAAAAACACTTGGATTTAATTTCCAATAATTATAAAGGCAACTTAATATTAGGAGGAGATTTTAACTGTATATTTGATATTTCTGAAACTATAAGTAAAATACCACTGCATACATCTGCTGTATTAAAAGCTTTAAACACGTGGGTAGAATCATTTCATCTTGTAGATGCTTTCATATTTAAAGAAGATAAATCTTTGTTGTTTTCCCATCAAGATCACAGATTTGGTACCCAAACTAGAATAAATAAAATATTTGCTGCCCATGACTTGCACTCTAAAATCATTAATTTCTCAGTCACTCCCTGCCACTTTTCAGACCACAATTCATTGATACTAAAACTTCAAAATGGGTACACACCATTAATCTTTAACTCCAGAATTCCAGCATATATAACTAAAATTAAAGAGTTCAAACTCTGATTATTATCTGAATTAGAGCTCTTCTTAGATATAATTACACCACAAAAATAAATAAAATAATGATATGGGACTCATTAACAGCTTACCTATATGGTAAAACCCTAACTTGGTTAAAAAAAAATCAGAGAATGGGATTCTGAACTATTAGATCTACAATCCAAACGTTTGTCAGTAAAAGCTGAAGAAAATCTAAATCATTTGGAGATGAAAAAGGAAGTAGAAGTATTAAACAATAAATACAACAAAATTCTAATGCATAAAACTAGTTTAACTTTAGAAAAACTAAAAATTAATACCTTGGCTATTTCTCCCAAATATCAACATAATTTATCCACAAGAATCAAATACAATCAAAAGCGAATAACATTAAAAGTACCTTCCATAAAAAGAAAGGGAAAAATGTCTCGGATATAGATGACATTATTGATGCCTATAGAAATCACTATATGGAACATTTCTAAAAAGAAAAAAAAAAAATATATATATATATATATATATATCGATAAATTAAATCTAGATGAAAAATGTTCTAATATAAAAAAAAACCAGAAAAATTAAAACTAGATCTGCAAGCACCCATATCCTACAAAGAAATTACAAATACAATAAAAGAGGGTAAAAATAATAAAGCCCCAGGTATAGATGGCATAATTATGGAAATATATAAACTTTTTCCTTTAAAGATACTATCCCTCTTCCATAAAACTCTATTAGAAATTTAGTCACAAGCTTTAATACCACCATCTTGGAGATATTCCTTAATCACACCAATCCTAAAGGAAAACAAATCCCCAAACCTCTGTGCCTCATATAGACCCTATTTATTTATTTATTGACATTTGTTAACCGGGTTTGTCCAACTGGGCTTGTGGCCCATTTTCAGTGGAGACCCGAGGAGAAAAGTTCCAGTAATACATTTTAAAACAAGTACAATTTTAAACAATATTGATATAATAGCAGTTATAGCAAAACAATTCACATATGTTGGGATACATGCATAAAGTTAAAGTTACCTTAAAAAGAAGCTAAGTAACAATTTTACATTGATATAGTTCAACAATGAACATTTTTTTGTTTGTATAAAATTGTGCAAATGCATAGTAGACACATTGGAGAGAGAGGTGTAATGAGGTACTAAGTATGGTCCTTTTGAGGGTACACAAAGGGAAGGAAGACTAGGTAGGGTCATTTCAAGGGCAGGTTCTGGAATTGAGAAAATAAGCTTTTAGTTCATTTTTGAAGTGTGAGGTGTGGGAGATTGAACGTAAGTCAAGGGGAAGCTTGTTCCAAGTATGGGCAAGGGAGTGTTTGTAGAGTAGTTTGCCTACTGACCTTTTTGGGTGGTAGATATCAAGTAATTGTTGGTTAGAAGTACGGAGGGTCCGGGATGGGATGTAGATGGAGACTAAGAAAGATAGAGATGGACAGAAGGAGGGTTTATAAAGAATAGAGTGTAGCATATGAAATTGATAAGATAGCAGAAACTGGGGAAGTTCAAGCCATTGAAGAGAGTTTAAAGAAATGCAGTGGTGTGAGTTGTATGGGGAGTTAGTAATGAATCTGGCTATTTTATGGTAAGTCTGTTGCAGTTTGTTTAGAGTGGAGGCCTGGATATTGGTAAGAACTGGGGCGGCATATAAGAGAGAGGGGAGGAGGAGTGCCTGGCCCAGGGTAAGTCTAGATTCATGGGTTTGGAATTTTTTGTTCCGATATAGCAGACCTAGTTTCTGGTTTGTTTTTTTATACATTGGAGTATGTGTAGGTTGAACTTGAGTTTCTCATCGATAATGACCCCTAGGAGTTTTGTGTGGGTGTCAGGTTGGATATTAGTATTGTTAGAAGATGTAATAAAAAAGGTGGTTTTGTGATGAGATGAGAAAGAGAATGGGGAAGGTAAAGTAGGAGTATGGTCTTTTTGGGATTTAGGATCAATAGGTTGTGAGAGAGCCATTGTTCAGTGGATAGTAGGGCCTGTTGGATCAGGGAGTGTAGTTCAGGAATGTTATTTGAGATGGATATAAGTGTGGAGTCACCGGCATACTGAATAAGGGAGGATTCTTTGCATGAGGTGTAAAGATCATTAGTGAAGATGTTAAACAAAAGGGGTCCCAAGATGGAGCCTTGGGGAACACCAGTGGAGATGGGAAGGAAAGGTGAGGAGGGTGAGAGCCATTTGACAGATTGTTCCCTGCCAGATAGATAACTATTAAACCAGGCAAGTGCGGAGGGGGATAGGTGGAGATTTGTGAGTTTGGATAGTAGTAGAGGATGAGAGACAGTATTGAAGGCTTTGGAGAGATCTAGGAAGAGACAGGAAATGAGTTTATTGTTGTCTAGGGCCTCTGCAATGATATGAGTGAAGGAGAGGTGGGCAGTGGTGGTGCTGTGGTGAGGACGACATCCATGTTGGGTAGGGGTAAGTAAGTGGTGTGTGAGGAGGTGATTGAGAAGCTGTGAGTGAAAACATTTTTCTAATATCTTGGAGAGGGGGGACAGAATGGCAATGGGTCAGTAGTTTGAGGGGTCAGTGGAGTTTCCACCTTTATGAAGAGGAATAGTGAAGAAAGATTTCCAAAGGGTGGGGACAGTTGATTCCAGAATAGATTGATTAATTAGTATAGATACAGGATAGGCAATTGAGTCAGCAGCAAGTTTGAGGAATGTAGGAGATAGATTGTCAGTGGAAGGAGAGCAAGGTTTTAGCTTGAGTAGTAGAGATTTGATGTAAGTAATGGGAACTGGCTCAAAAGAAAACAAAGTTGTGTTAGTGGGACTTGGAGAGGTGGGTGTCGAAGTAGAGTTTGGCTTAGAGGTTACCAGATTTTGGATGGAAGAGATAAAGTGTTTATTCAGGAGGGTAGCTGTTTCCTGAGATGAAGAGTTAGGGTATGGGGAGGGATTAGAGGGCTTTCCAGGATAGAGGATGTTGTTGAGAGTTGACCAAACGTTTTGAGGATTGGATTTGTTGTTAAGCTGAGCAGAGCTATAGTATAACTTTTTGTCATTAGTTGTATGTTTTTTTGCAAGGTTCCTCAGTTGCCTGTATTTTTGAAGAAAAGGTGGTTGTTTAGTTTTAGTCCAGGTTTTCTAAGCATGATCTCTTTGTTTCATAAGGGACCTAGTCTCTTTGGAGAGCCAGGGAGCATGGTTTGATTTTACTCTGATCTTCCTAGAGGGAGCTAAGGAGTTTAGAGTATTCATGAAGATGCTATTGAAAGTGCTTACAGCATCGTTTAGGGGAAGGAGTGTTAGAATGGACCAATCTATGTTGTGGAGAATGGAGTTAAATTGGGATGAATTGAAAGTCAATAGTTTTCGACAGTCTTTGATAAGGTGGGGTTTAGGAATATGGGAATAGTGTCTTAAGATGGTGGTAGGGAGATGATCACTGTGGGAGTCAGGTAAGGTGGTGGGATTGTGGTATTGGTGGGGGGAATTGGTAAGGATCCAGTCTATGATGGAGCTGGAAGAGGAATTTTTATGGAAGCGAGTGGGAGATGTTATAAGTTGGTGGAAGCTGTGTAGGTGGATACTGAGTTGGGGTGAGTCAGTTGTGAGTTTGGACCAATTAATGTTGACATCACCAAGGAAATGTGTCTCATATGGTATGTTGTGAGAGAACCAGCGTAGGATGTTTTCAAGAATGGGAAGATTGTTACCAGGCGGAAGGTAGATAGAGGCAATTGCAAGTTTTTTGTGGAGATTCAGATGGCAGTTAAGGATGATTATTTCAGCTGGGAGGAAGTCAGGAATTGGGGAAGGGTATGGTGAGAGGTTAAGAATGTTTGAGTAAAGGATGGCCACGCCACCACCTTTTTTACAGGTCTATCAGATCAGAAGATATTATAACCTGGCAGGAGTATTTCACTATTTGAGATGTGTGGCTTGAGCCAGGTTTCAGATAGGGAGAGGATGTGCGGGGTATTGAGAGCTATCCATGAGTGCAGCTCAGTGACTTTATTTGCTAGACTCTGAATATTCAATGAGTAAATAGTTAAGTATTTGGATGGAGATGATTGTTGTGACTGAGGTTGGTGACTGTTAAAGGAGTAAGATGGGGGCAGTGTAGAGGTAGTTTTGGGGAGAGAAGAGGGGCCAGGGTTGGGATGGATATCTCCAGAACAAAGTAGGTTTTTAGTGAGGAGAGAGTGTGTAGTAGATGCTAAATGCCGTTTGTATAGTTTTGACTTAGTTTTGTGGGAAGGGACCTATATCATTATTAAATAATGACTATAACATATTTATGACAATATTAACTAACAGAATGAAAATACCACTATGCAAAATAATAAATAATGATCAAACTGGATTTATAAATCATAGACACACACATATGACAATATTAAAAGGATAATTTTTCTTATAGATTATGCTCTTTTTTTCGGCTGTTCCCG
Source organism: Protopterus annectens (assembly GCF_019279795.1). Classification (NCBI taxonomy): domain Eukaryota; kingdom Metazoa; phylum Chordata; order Ceratodontiformes; family Protopteridae; genus Protopterus; species Protopterus annectens. The sequence continues at coordinate 872,517,448 of NC_056747.1, forward strand.
ATTATGGGTCGCCACAGCAGAACTCCGATCCGCTAATGATCGTCAGTCAAATTTTATGGTGCCAGCCCGATGCCCAACCTTCAACGAAGGCACGTCCATTCACACATATCTTTTGAATGCCACTCGACCGTGGGGAGGACATGCAGACTCCACATAGAAGGCACTCCAGCCAAGAATCGAATGGGAGAACCTCTTGTGAGGTGACAATGGTACCGCTGCACCAGCGCAGCTTATATTAATAAAAAAAAAAACCCACTCATAATTGGCTTAGATATAGAGAAAGCCTTTGATTCCCTAAATTGGGACTATTTATTCAAAATCCTAATGCTGTTTGAATTTCATGCATCATTTGTTCATCTCCTAAAGAATATATATATATATATATATATATATATATATATATATATATATATATATATATATATACAAATAATTTAGCGTATGTCAAGTTAGGTCCTTTTACCTCTGAATCTATACATATAACAAAAGGCACTAAACAAGGATGTCGCATGTCACTGATTCTATTTGCTCTGGCTATTGAAATATTGGCAGATTCAATTCATAACAATATAAAAATCAAAAGAATAGATGTTTATGAACAATACAATTCTAAAGTAATGCTATTTGCTGATGACATATTACTAACATTATCTAATACAAAAGAGACATTAGAAAAATTAAATATATTAATTGACAAATTTCACATGACTTCAGGACTCCATTTCAATAAATCAAAATTTTTATTTTTAAATAAAAAAAGAACTGCAGACTAAGAGAGCTCACATCATAGGGAAACAATAATCTACCTTAAAATATCTAGGACTTGAGTTATGCAAGGATAATAATGAATTAGTCTCAAAAAACTACAATAATATCATCAATACAATTAAAATCTCTGTGAAAAATTGAACAAAATAATATTAACATTTGAAGATAGACTGAAGTTAATAAAAATGGTTTTACTGCCCAGTATCCTGTATATAGCCTTGGCAATACAACTGATACCAGAAAGGAATATACTTAAATAAATAAAGTCATGCCTAATAAAAGTTTTATGGTTTCCCAAAAGAAACAGAATAGCTTTAATACATCATATCAGACCATGGAAACGGGGAGGATTAAACTTTCCTGATATAGAAACATATATAAAAGCATCAATATCTAAAACAATCTCAGATTGGATAAATCCAAATTACTCTGCAAATTGGAAAGAATTACTAATTATAATATCAATAAATTAATTTGATTTACAAAAAAATTCAAATAACAGATAAAAACAATTTGCCATGGCACATATGTATTAGTATGCAATATAACATAACTAACTCACTAAAACTCGTATGATTAATTATTACATTGACTCATTTAGGAAAATTATTAATGCAAATATAGATTAAAAAATCTGGGTTGATCTTTTAACACCATTTATAGTCGCAAAGAACTTTCCACATAAAATATATAGAAAAATTATTAATTCCTGGGAACAGAAAGGATTTGTTTGTTGGCTCCAATGTATCAAAGAACTAAAAGTTTTAGATATGCAAGAAATAAAAACAACATACAAAGTTCCACAACAGGACTGGCTAACTTTACAGAGCATTCTGTCATATTCACAAGATTTAAATAGAATAATTAACAATTTTTCATTTAAAGAAATATCTAAATTTACAAAATACATATATGAAATCATATATAATGACTTTGACATGGGAAACAGTATTTCAAAAGTTTACAAAATATTGATAAACTATAAAACAACACCCAAAACCTCATATTGAAAATATATAATAAAAGGACACTCAATACAGTTAACTGAAGGTATTAAAACAAATATATTATTATCGATAAAATATACATCCTTTACACAATACTGGAAAGTTTTTAATTGGAAATGCTTGCATAGAGCATTCTTAATCCCATACAGAATCAGTAAAATTAGTTCTTCCGTAAAAGAAATATGTTGGAGATGTGAGCAAGTACACAATGCAGATTGGAACCCACATTTTCTTTGATTGTGTTAAAATTAAGCCATTTTGGAATGGTATTAACAACTTTCTACAAGCTTTATTTAATGAATCCTTTTATTTAACTAAAACTGTTGTATTATTAAATGTGAACGAAGGTCCTCATTTGAATAGGTCAAACATTTATCTAGAATGGACTATATTTGCAATTTCAAGGAAGTGTATAACAAGAAGATGGAATACAAACAAAATACCAACTTTGGAAGACTTCTACAGCCTACTGAAGATCACAGCATTATTAGAAATTAAAATTAAAGAACTAAAAATGGATCCAAATCCATTTATCAACAACCTTGGGGGAAAGTCTTATCGTTGATTGACACTATACAATAATTGATCAGACACTCTGATAATGGATTGGACATACTTATAAAGTAACTGTATACATTAAGATGTGTTATAGTGTCAGGCTAATGTAAATAGTGTACATAGTTATTTAAGATGTTATGTATAAACACTATGGAATTCATTCAAATGAATTTGAAAAATTAAAAAAAAATTTTGAGAGAGAAAATTCATGCTAATGCAAAACCTGTTATTCTAGCAACTTTCTAAGTCTGTAAGAACAATATTTAAAAATTGTCCCTATTTTTTGGGCTTTGACCCCCCCATATTTCTTGCTCTAAGAGGTTGACAGCTATGTCATGGTTGCATTGGAAACTGACAAGAGAGTGGCCAGCTGAAAAGATGATCTTTTGAAATCCTATGGAGGCATGAGCTCTAAGACAGAGTTTGATAGTTCTTTTGTCAAATCTCTCTCTGACCTTGTAAAGTGTGCCACGTTGTCCAGGGACATCAGGGCAAAGGTCACCAAAACAAATACATGCTTCCCAATTCTGTCCAGGGCCCTAGACTCTCTGTTACGGGGTTGGAAAGAGGAGCTTTGCTTTGCTAGATCCTTTTTAGTGACTGCTGCCATAACCATTCCATCTACAGGGACTCCTTTGCTGCAGTGGGGTTTATCTTTTAGAGGGGCTAAGAACTTGTCCAGGTGACACAGAACTGACTCAACAGAATCCAGATCCTTCCATGCTCAGTGAGAGACCAGACCAATAAGCTCACCACAGGGGGGTCATCCAAGGCATAGACGGGCCAGAACCAAAAGCCTCCAAAAATACTGACTCCTCTGGAAAAGAATTATCAGAAGACCAAATACTTTTTTGCTTAAGGATCTCTAATATGTTTCCAAAGGAGACATCAGGTTGTGATCTGGGGGACCCTTCTCCTTCCTTGAAATCAGTATCTTCAATGAGTGATTCCAATGGGGAATTTATGTGCCTCCTCTTGCATGTCTTCTTCTGATGGACCTCCTGGGATGGATGTTCAGGGGAGGTATCAGAAGAGAGGAGGAGTTCTTCTATGGGGCCTGACTGGAAGCTAGGTGGAACTGGCTGTCCCTGTGGAATAGGCCTGATGGACTCAGAGCTTTGAACCATAGACAGGATAGGGCATGGATCCAAGGGGTGAGAGATTAGATCTCTATAAAGAAGAAAAGGCCCTTTCCACAATCTTGAAGGTAGATGGACTCGGAGAAGCCATGGCCACCTGCACAGGGGCCGAGTGTTCCAGTATGGGTGGATCACAACTCTGACCCAATCTGTGCCTGGTGGAGAGAACCATATAAGAGATGTCCAGTGCCAAGGCTCCAAGGAGCAAGGATGGGTCTGACAACATTGGAATAGATCCCAGCCCCATGGATCCAATGCGGTGCTTCAGCTCCAGAACCCATTCTGATCTGAAGACACAGGAGCAGAACTGGTCAGGGAAGCATCTAAGTCTAAGTAATCATTTTCTTTGGATCCGACTCTGGAACTCTCAGAAGTTGATGGATCCTGGGGCTCCAAAACCGAAGGTCAAATTACAGAAGGAGATAAGACTGTGTGAGTAGTGACTGGAAGACTCACAGATCTAGTAGGGGATGGAACCAAGATAACCCCAAATCTAGATCCGAGCTCTGAGGAACTTACGCATCATCCTAGCCATGTCCCCTTCAGATAGTCTTCTGGAGGACTGATGGATGATGTAGTTGACTGAGGTCTAGAGTGTTTTTTAGGTGTCTGCATGAACAGAGAATGGAGCCTAGAGGAAAACAGGATCAATGAAGAAATTAGGGTAATGAGTTCTTGGAGTAAAGTATTAGGCTTCAGATCTGAAGGCTTAGGATCCATAACTTGAGTGGTCGGACTAGCAGAAATCATGATCAGATCTGATGGTTTCGGATCTGAAAGCTTAGGATCCACTGTATGGCATTTCGAATCTGACAGTTTAGTGACTTTTGAGGGTGGCACCCACAGAGTCTTGGGAGACATCAGAGGCGACCGCTTCCTATGCTCCAACAGAGCTTTTAATGACTTCCTGGGGATTTGAGCCCTTGAAGATGAGGAAGGAAGCAAACCTTTGAGCAGCAGTTTGTTTCTCCTGTCAGCTAAAGCATGAGAATTAAAGGCTGTGCAGAATGAGTAGCTCGTATTTAAGAGGAGTTGATCCCAACCAGTAAACACACTCCTTGTGGGCATCCAAGTTAGGGATTTTATGCCCACAAACACTGCATTTTTTAAAACTTGTTGACTTGTCAGCCACGACAGCACAAAAGAAACTGTAGAAAGGTAGAGAATATACCAATAGTAAAATATATATATATATATATATTATCTGTATATTTTTTAAATATTTTTATATTAAGACATAGAAAATACAGTCAGTGCTATAAAATAATTACCCCATTGAACAGAGTAGAAAACAAAATAGAGGAGAGAGAAAAAGAGAAAATACCAATACTGGTTAATGAAATAATTTATATTTAAATAATAAACTGGGCATTAATCCCTACATCACCCAATGGGTTGCTAACTGGCTTACTGAAAGAACCCTCACTGTAAAAGTAGCCGACTCCAAATCCAGCTCCAGAAAAGTGATAAGTGGAGTACCTCAGGGTTCAGTCTTAGGACCGCTCTTGTTTAGCATCTACTTCTCTGAAGTACAGGCCAACACTAAAGGACTCTGGCTAACAAAGTTCGCAGATGACTGCAAACTGGGAGCCATTATTGAATCCCCAAATGATGTGGATACTCTACAAAAGGGCCTTACAGAAACAGATTCTTGGTGCCAGAGCCATGGGCTCAAGCTCAATGCCAAGAAATGTATAGTTGTCCCCTTTGGGAAAAAAACATGTATCCGTGAATTACCATATAGGTGGCAGTACACTAAACACCGAAAGTGTGATAAGAGACTTAGGGACATAGGTGGACAGTGACCTCACCTTCGATAACCACATTGCCACAACAGTCAGGAAATCCTTCTATGTGGCACACCTCATCACTAAAGGCTTTTCATCCAGAAAAAAGGAGGTCATTGTCCCACTGTACTCATCCGTCATTAGACCCATTATAGAATACAACGCCCCGTTTGGTATGTACCTCTCAAGACATCTGCAACAACTGGAAAGGCCGCAGAAATACCTCACTAAAAGAATCACAGGCCTAAAGCAGATGCCCTGTGCTGACCACTTTAAAAAACGCCAGCTATACTCTGTCGCATATCGTCTACTCAGAGGCTATCTCTGCTTAACATACAAGGCCATGTCAAACCCAGAGCTGTTGGACATGCTACACTTAAAGAAATCCCAATCACTCAGAGCCACACGCTCCAGGGATCTAAACCTTGTCATCACAATAAACAAAACATGCTGGAGGGATAGGTTCCTGACCCAGAGACTCCCCAGACTCTGGAATAGATTGCCCATACATGTCAAGCAGAGTGCCTCTCTGGCCCTCTTCAAAAGGAACCTTGATGATTGGATGGGAGAAAGGAAATTCACCCCGGGAATCATGTCAGTTGCCCTGCTAGACAGGGGTCCAGGGAAGTAAATAGTGTGGGAAGAAATAGCCAGGGAATTGTTATGGCTAGGCTTGTATAGGCCCTAGGGCTGATAGCCTAGTACCAACCTATGAACCTATAAGACAACCTGATGCAAGAAAACTGAAAAACTAAGAGGGAGGTATAAAAAGAGGAGAAAGAAAGAATTAACCTGTTCTTACTTTAGAAATACCAGTAATAATTATGAATACTATGAGAAAAGGATCCTACATCTGTGCGTGATGGTGGTAAATAAGATCTGAGATACTGGGAGTGGACTAAGACATTATGGGTAAAAGGAGGAGCTTGAGAGTCGGATTCAAATTCTGAAATATGCTGCTGAGTCGGATCTGAGGATCAGATCTGTAAACCATTCATTAAGGAAGAATGAAAAGGACATCAGATCTAAATATTTATGTATTATATATCCTAACTGATTATAGTTTAAAAAAAAAAAAGCAAACAGCAAATAATACTTATTAAAGGCATGGAGGTCTTGAGTAAACTAAACTGACTAAAATAAAAAGTTATGTACTCACCATAATGTTCCATCTGTGTTGTTCACTTTCATTCTTCCTCAACTGATGGGTTCAGATCCAAGACTCCACCACTTCGACCAGATCATCAGATTCAAAACTCTCAAGCTCCTTCCTTTACCCACGATGCCCTGCCAACCTAAAATACCTCAGATCGAGTTTATTGCTTCTGGATATAAAGGAACAAAACCTATTAAAAAAGTTAAAAGCAAAAAGGAAGCTGGAGCTCAAACAAGGAACAGAAGCTCCTGAACAACTCTTAGATCTTTCCAGAAGCACAGAATGGGGCAGGAGGGTGGGAAGTTGAGGAAGAATGAAAATGGACAAAACAGATGGAACTTTATGGTGATACATAACTTTTTAATCTGATGATGTCCTTTTCATTCATTCTTCAACTGATGAGACAGAGTCCCTTAGGTACTGAAATCTTGAGAGGCCGTCATGGAAGGATATTCCAGAGTACTGCAGAGTGAAAATCCACTCTGTTCCTGGAAATCAGATCTGATTTGTAATGAGCAATAAATGTGAGACTTAGTCCAAGTTGCAGCTGCACAAATGTCATCTAAGGAAGCCTTTGACCAAAAGGCCTAAGAAACTGCCATAGACATCATGGATGTCTCTAGGAGGCTTAGGCAAGGATAAACCTTCTTTACTTGTAAACAAAGGAGATACATTCAGTTAACCATTTGGTCAATGTAACTTTTGAAACTGGTTTACCCAATCTGTTAGCAGAAAAGGAAACAATTGGTCACTTTTCCTGAAGTATTTGGTTCCATGCAGATAAATGTGAAACTGTCTATGCACATCCAAAACGTGGAGCATAAACTCTTCCTTATTTGAAAAGTATGGAAAGAAAAATTAAAGTTATATACTCACCATAACTATGCATCTGTGTTGTCCATTTTCATTCTTCCTCGGTGAATGGGTCTTAGATAAGACTCTCAGATCTGACTCAGCCACTTATATCTAAATTCTTGGATCTGACTTTCAAGCTTCTCCCTTTACCCATAATGTCCCTGACCACTGCATTACCTCAGATGAAGTTTGCTGATACTATATGACTATCAGAGTATAAATTATAACAACAACAATAATAACTACACTTAGAGATGGCACAGTAATAGCATAGGGGCTCAAACAGGAACTGTGGTTCCTAACAACAAACTTCATCTGGTCACTCCCAAAGACATGGATGGGGGAAGGAGGGGAGAATGAAAATGGACAACACAGATGAATAGTTATGGTGACTACATAACTTTTATATCTGATGTTGCCATTTTCATTCATTCCTCAACAAATGGGACAAAGTCCCCAGCTATGTTAACCTTGAGTGGCCATCATGGAATGATGTTAAAAAGAACTACAGAACTGAATGCAGCCCTATTTCTGGATATGAGATCCAACTTGTAATGAACAATAAAAGTGTGAGTGTTAGACCAAGTGGCAGCTGCACAACTATCATCTGTAGAAGCTCTGTCACAAAAAGCAGCTGATGTAGCCATCAACCTAGTTGAGTATGGATTTGGATGCTTTGGCAAGGTTAAATCTCTCAAAGAATAAACATGACAGATGCAATCTGCTATGCATTTGGCTAGGGTAGTTTTGGATACTGGTTTTCCCAATTTGTTACCAGAAAAGGACGTAAACAATTGGTCAGATTTTCTAAATTTTTCATTCTATAAAGATAAAAACAAAGTTGCCTGTGTACATCTAAAAGATGAAGCATGTATTCACAACAAACAAACAAAATTCAAACATTCAAACAAAAGTAAAATAAAATAAATACATTTGTTGTCAAATTTATGAAAGAAAACTGCAAATTGATCACTTGATTCATGTTTGTTTCAGAGGCAATTTTGGGTATAAAGGAAGGATTATTACAAAAGGTAACCCTATTTTTGTGGAAAATCAGATAAGGTGGTTTGGAAGAGAGTGCTTGGAGATCAGAAACTTGTCTCACAGAAGTTATAGCCACAAGAAACACTGTTTTCCTGGAAAGAAACTTGAGATCTGACTTCGTGGAGGACTCACAGCGAGATCATATTAAACTCTGTAAAACAACAGTGATATCCCAAGGAGGAGTGGGATTTTTTTACTGGAGGTCAAAGTAAAAGGTACCTTTAAGGAATGCTTTACATAATTTGGATGAAGCTAATGGGTAAGCATTATCTTTGATGTGATAGTTAGAGATAGCTGCCAGCTGAAGTTTAATGGTAGATAATTTACCACCACTTTAAAAAATTGAAACAAGAAAACCTAGAACAGCAGGGACTGGAGTGGTGAAAGGATCCAACTCCTCTGCTGTGCCCAAAATGAAAATCTCTTCCATTTACTCTTTTAACTCTTCCTCATAGAAGGTTTCTGGGATGAAAACAAAAGTTAGCAAACAGGAGAGGAAAGACTGGAATATCTAGCTCTGAAAGGCCTGCAATGCTAAAAGGACTGATTTCATCTCCAAAGCATTTATATGAAAATTGGTCTCTTCTGGAGACCACATGCCTTGAACAGACCATCCCAAGAAATGCCCCCCCTGCACCTCAGTTGGGAGGTGCCCATGGTCAACATGGCATTTTGGGGAGGAAGGATAAAGGGATGTCCTTGACAAAATCTCATCAGACTGAATCCCACCACAGTAGGGAGTCCTTGCAGACTCAAGATAGTTTTATAGGATGTTGCAAAGGTTGTTGAAGAATGGACCACTGTACTGCTAAAGTCCACTGGAAGATTTGGATGTAGCAGTAGGTATCATGGTAATCACTGCAGCCATTGATCCCAGGGCTTTCAGAATCTTCTTTGCAGGGGGAAGGGTGGGAAAGAATTTGCCTCACATGCAATCTCAAGGTAATAATTCTGTTTTTTGCTAAAATAGCGAGATGACTGACTGTATCTAGATGAGCCATTATGAACTCCAAGACTTGAACTGGTTGAAGGTGAGACTTTGAAAGATTAATTTTGATCCCCAGTGATTGAGATAATTAGAGTAAGTAATCCATGGCTTTTACTAGGAGATGTCTGGTGATGGACAATCATCTAAATAAAGAAACACTTTGAATGCATGCAGTCTAAGATGAGCTGCTACCACTGCCATGCATTTGGTGACCACCCTAGGGGCTATGGTGAGACTAAAGGGCCAGACTCTGAACTGATAATGGGGGCTCCCAGCCAGAAGCATAGGTATCTTTAAGAATATCTGTTCATTTTGATGTGATAGTACATGTCCTGAAGATCTACAGAATACATCCAGGTGTCCTTCTGTAACAGAGGCAGAATGGACTGAACCATGACCATCTGGAACTTGAAGTTCTTTACAAACTGGTTCAGGTAACTGAGATCCAGGATAGGTCTCAGGTCCCTTGTTTTCTTTGGCACTAAAAAGAACCTTGAGTAAAATCCATATCCTCTTTGGTCTGGTGGTACCTCTTGGATGACTCTTTTGTCTAGCAGCTTTTGAATCTCCAGAGCTGCTAACTCTCACTGATTGGGTGGAACATTGGGGAGACATTTTCTTTTCAATGAAGGAACTTACAAAAAGGGAATGAAATATCCTCTGGATACAATTCTTTGCACCCACATATCTTTTGTGATGGCTGCTTAGGCTTTTGAGTACAAAGGCAAGTGCCCCCCAAATGTCTCCAGAGAAGAACATTTGAGAAGTCCTTCAGGAGTGCTGAAAGGGTCTATCCAAGAAGGAATCTTGGAAGCCTTGGTTTTGTGGACCACCTCTTCTGTGTGGGCAGAATCTTCCATTATCCCCCCACCTCTAGGAGAAAAATTCCCATGTGAGTCTTGAAATGGTCCTTGTTGGATCGATATTGGAGCAGATTTGGGAGACCTGACAAGAAAGTGCTTTTATATGCTCCCTGGGCTCCACAGATTTAGATTTCTGTGAGGGGATTTGAGCCCCTGAAATTGTAACAGAAGGAGTAAGAGGATCAGAAGCGGGGATGAGGCTCTTACTCACTAACTTATTGAGTCTGTCACTAATAGTGCAAATTGAACAAGAAGTATCTAAATGAGAAGGACCTAAACAATAAACACAGTCCCTGTGAGCATCAGAGGTGGGTATCTTGTGCCCACAGGAAGTACACTTCTTACATCTAGTAGGCTTTTCAGTCATTACTATCAACTATGCTGAAAGGCAAAAGCCAGTCAAGTGAGAAATAGCAGGCAGAGATTTGTTTTAAATAAGGAATGAAAGCTAGAGTAAAAGAGAAGATATAACAATGATGGTAATGAGATTACCTAATAGAAAGGTAAAGAAAAATAGAAAAATACCAATGATGGCAAAAGGGAGATACCAAAGGATAGTAAAAAGGTATAAAGGATAATTACCTTAGCAGGTAAAGAGGATGGCTATAGAAAGGCAATATATAAGAAAAAAGTGTTAAACTTTCTGAGGTAATGCAGTGGTCAGGGGCATTGAGGGTAAAGGAAGGAGCTTGAGAGTCAGATCCAAGAATTTAAAAGTTATGAGCTCACCATAACTAGGCATCTGTGGTGTCCATTTTCATTCTTCCTTAAAGTATGGGTTCAGATCCAATCCTTGGATCTGACTTGGCCGCATATACCAGACTTTGGATCAAGCTCTTGAGTTCCTCCCTCTACCTGTAATGTCCTACTCCCTCCCCATTTCCTCAGATCAAGTTTGCTGCCCTATCTCTCTATAGATAAACAGGAACAGGTATAGACAGGTAGAAAAAGACAGGACTCAAACCTGAAACTATGGGTTCCAAACACAGTCCAACAGGTCTCTCCAGAAGAAAAGGATAGGGGGGTTGAGGAAGAATGAAAATGGATAAGACATATGCCTAGTTATGGTGAGTGCATGTTTAAATCTGATACTGCCTTTGTCATTCTTCCTCAACTTATGGGACAGAGTCCCCAGCTATGTTGATCTTGGGTGGCCGTCATGGAAGGATATTCCGGAGTACAGCCGAGCCAAAGGTGTCTCTGTTTCAGGAAAGGATATCCAATAGGTATTAGATGCAGTTTCTTGACATCGAACTATATGTGGGTTTGAATGGTAAAGTGCAGTTTAAACCCTTTCACAAGCACACTGCTTTGAACAATTTCTTGCATGCTAGTAACTTGCATCCACCACATTTAATTAAATCTTTACCATATGGGGAGTTCAAGTGCACTTTTAATAAAACTTCTGAAGGATCCCAGTTGTTATTGGAATTCAGCAAAGTAAGAGATAAGTTGACAAGCAGGGGATAGTCTGAAAATTATATACATGAAGCTGAGGCCAAGGTTAGAGGGGTAATTGGTTGCGTTAGTATGGATCCCTTTAGCAAAAGAAATAAGAATGATGCTAGGGTTGCATATGGTGAGCACAGCGGATACTCCATAGAACAAGATGATGTTTATTTTGTTAGCAGGTTTTCCCCTTTTTCTGTTATTCTTGGGGATCTAGTTATTAACTTATGGCCTATCATTAACAGGGATGAAACCCTATCTGGACAGTTTCCTGATAAAATAATTTTTTTTCTTACAGGAGATTTTTTTAACCTGAAAGATCTGTTAAATTTGAAAAGAGGAAGAAAGGAGAATGGTGAGGTGGGATCATTTCCTTGTGGTAGGTGTAAGGTTTATTGATAAGATTAGAAATTTAAATGGGGCATCTATTAATGAAAAAAGTATAAGGCAGATGACCATTTTGATTGTAGTTCTTACAGGGTAGTATATATTATAGGTTGCGGATGTTCTGGGACAGACCAAAAGGAGAGTAAAGTTAAGGATTTTGGAATATTTAGGGGATATAAGAAATGCTAGATTGGATAGTCTGGTTGCTCAGCATTTTCATCTTTTGCACAATGGTCTAGCTGACAGTTTTTTTTTCTTTAGTGTGTTAGCTAGACATCAATGTGAAATAGGAAGTAATAACAGATTTTCATATAAGTTAGTACAATTAGAAACTAGGTTTATTATAAATTATGGAACAATATATCCTCATGGTTTGAATTTGAAGGTTAATTTTTGATTTGTGATAACCTGGAATGGCATCCTGTAATATTGGTTTGTTACATATGCTGTAAAATATGCACTGTCTTTTTAAATGGTGTTTTGTTAGGGAAGCACTTGGAATACTAATAATTAGTCTTAACTGATTAATTGCATGGTGATTGTCACTTATTAACTTATAATATTTGTATAAATTTGACTGCTTTGTGAATACTCGATATAGATTTAGAATCTGTAAATGAGACAATGCCAGAAATAATTTCTGAAGGTGTAGTTAATAGTTCGGATAATTTCAAAATTTATAATTACACTAATTTAGTTCTGGGAATTTAACACTTTAAACTACTGTCTAGAGGTATGAAATACATACCCAAAACTTGTTTTCACTTGGTTGACTGTCTAATAGAGATCAAACTTTTCCTAAGAAAAATTAACTTAGCTATTTTGTTTAAGGACAAATCCCAACCAGTAGTTACTGGAATGCTCAAGAAAAAAGTACTTATATTCCACCTACTCATCCTAGTGTTGGAGTATATGAAAAAATGGTCACTAAGGAAATATATAGATTATAGAACGATATCAGACATATGAAAATTCAGAGTAATTTATCAGGTAATGAATTACGTATTTTCAGACAGCTTAAAAATGACCACAGCATCAGGGTTATGAAACCTGATAAAGGTGGGGGGGGGGGGGGGGTATTTATGGTGCATTGGAATATGCCACTAAAATGTATGAGATACTTCAGACATCTGGTAATTATGAAACAGTATCTATCAACGGAATACATATAGCTTACAAAGCGGATTGATATGTACTTAGAATAATTTTTATTGGATAATCGTATTACCATAGACACATACAATTTTCTTAAGGTTGACTATCCTATATTGGCAACCATAGTGGGAATACCTAAGATACATAAGAGTATCATTAACCCCCCCTTCATCCAATTGTATTTGGGAGCCATTCTAAAACTTTCCCATTAGGAGTAGCCATAGCAAATGGTTAAAGCATATTTATGAAAAAATACCATATATGATCAAGGATTTGTGGGACTTCTTATGTAGCTTATCCCCTAATCTTTGGAAAGAGGGACTAATCTTCATCACTATCGACATGGTAGACCTATTTTCATGTATACCTAAACAACTAGAGTTAGAGAGATTTTGTAACAGTATAAGACAGTACACTAATTTAGATTGGGATTTTGTCAGCCTAATCATGGAATGTATGACCATTGTACTTGATCACAATTATATTTACTTTGAGGGTGAATAGTACCGACAGACCAGAGGGGTGGCTATGGGGGACGCGTGTGCCTCCATGTTCGCCAACCTGGTCATGTTGGACTGGGAGAATAATTTCAACTTCAATAGTGAATATTATAAGTACATTTGACATTATTCCAGGTTTTTGGACGACATTTTTATTTTGTGGGATGGCTCCCGGGACAGTATAGATCAGTTCATGGACTATATAACTAGTCCTAGCACTTATTTAAAATTTACATACACTTCCAACACAGCAGGTATTGCTTACTTAGATACATTTATATCTGTTTCTAGTGGATTTAAATCCGTATGTATAGGAAGAATACTTTTTCCAGTAGTTATCTTGAGTACTCCAGTAACCATCCAAGGAAACTGATGAGGAACATCTTTAAAGGGTAGTGTATAAGGGCAGCCCTAATGACATCCCTGTACCCTGATATGGTTGATGAAATTGACTATATAAGCTCCCTGTTCAGTCAGAGGGGATATCCCAGATATATGTTGGATGATGTTAAGAAGTATGTTATTAATGAATGGGGTAAAAAATACCCACCTATTCTAGGAAAGGAATTAGTTAAGAACCCATCTACTTGTATCAATGATACTGACACAAATTATCAAAGAGCTTGTATTTTGGAATATACCCCCTATGTAAATCAAGTAAAGCAGATATTAAATAGCAATTGGAACATTCTCATGGCAGACAATGAAATCAGAAACATAGTAGGTGAAACACCTCTATTTGTTTACAAAATGGGCTGTAACATTAAGAGAAATTTGGAGCAGAGTAACATCATCAGGGAAATAGGTGAACAGACCAAACACACAAGGTGTGGAAGATGCAGACAATGTCATGCTATTTTAGAAGTAGAGGGTGTCATCTTAGAAAACGTTAATAGAACTAAGAATGTTAAGTTGTCCAATCTCGCCTTCGTTCTTGCCGGATGGATTCAGAGCCGATACTCTGCTCTGACTCGGCCACTTACTATAGCTCGAGAGCTCTTTACTGGCTCAAGGCTACCCTTTATCCCAGAATGCCTAGCACTAGCTATCCAAATCTCGTTTGCCGCTTTAGCTGCGAGGTTGCGATCAATACTGGCTCAGGCTTAGTATAATTTTTTGTCTCTTTTAAACTCAAATATTGTGCTAAAATTTTATATAATTCTTCTTTGATAGTAGTTTGTAAGTGTCTTTTACTGTAAACCCCCTTATCTCATCCTTGTGCTTTACTTTTGTGCTGTGTTGGCCATCGCCCCTTAGTTGCTAGGCCTTCTGTTATTCCCTGAACTTGTTTAACTTAGAGAGTCCCCCCTTAAGGACAGCTGTTTAAGTTAGAGGCTGTCCTTTAAGGTCTTTATTAATTTTTAGTTTTTCTATAGTAGTTTGACTTTTCCTAAAATGTCTAAGGAAGTTAAAACCTTTGGTTTTAAAAAGTGTGACTCATGCTGTCAGAAGATGTCTCTAACAGATGGGCACACTAGTTGTGTTTATTGCTTGGGGGCTCTGCACCTGCAGGACTCTTGTGCTATTTGTCATGCCTTTAGTCCAAGGGTCCTGCAGGAGCAGAAAAACAAGCTTATCCTCCATGGATTATTAAAACAGGATTCTCCGCCTAAAGCATCTCAGCCAGTGAAACCTTTAAAACCAATCAAGCCATTGGCTCCTTGTTCGGAACCGACCTGTGAGCTTGACAAACCAAGTGTGTCGGTGCTGGCTGGCACCAACAAGACTACCCCTCCTTCGGCTGCAACTGTTACTTCAGAGCCATCTCAGAGCCACAAAAGAGCTAAATCTCCTTCTTTGGAGCCAATTCGCTCGGTGCCACAATCACCATTACTCCAAAGCAAGTCCAGTCATCGCTCATCTTCCCACTTCTCTTGATCCTCGAAGTTATCGGATCAGGATGTGGAGAGAGTGGTCAGTAGGTTGCTTAAGTCACAGGCCCTTGCTAAAATGCTTTCGAGCCCACCTCAACAGGCTTTGGCTCCATCTGCTTCGATTTCGATTCCTATTCCGACTATACTTAGTTTGGAGCCGGAGTCCATGGATGCTCTGATAGTGGTTCCTTCAGCTCCTCAATGACATCCTCATCGACTCTGATGTTGGCTCCAATTACCTCAATTCTTCCTCCCATTGAGGTATCTGGGTGCCGAAGCTTTGTCGTTGGCTCTGAGGGGGGAAGTGGCATTGGACCCTTGTCTGACCCCGCTCTCCCTCTCAGAGCATCGGCTTAGTTGAGCTCGGCTCCCACATCGGCCTCGGAGTCATCGCCGTCAGCACAGGGTGGTATTCCTGTCTCTTTGGAGCTGGAGCCCTCCTTGTGTTGAGAACATGACTCTTTCGAGGTCATGCGGAGAGTGCTGTCCCCACAGACGGCTCCACTATCGGTTCCATCGGCTCCATCCCCCTCGGTGCCTGTGACAATCTCTGCTCCTCCTCTAGCCCCAAAGCGTAGGGAACCTATGCCCCAGGACACCCCATTGGGTGAACCCTCTTCTTCTGAAGCCTCCCTAGAGCATTCTGAGCAGGCTCCTTGGAAGAAAAAGTGCAAGAGGAAGCACCTAGACTCCCCTGAGTCTGTCACTTCAGATACAGACCTGGATGAATCGGAGAAGTCCCCAAGGCCCCCCTCTGAAGATGTTTCCTTTTCGGACATCCTTGAGATTCTCAGGCAGAGGCATAGCTGGACTTCCCTAGCCCCCTCCAAGGATGAGTCTGTATACCTGGATGCATTTGGTTCCTGACCTTCCACCTTCACAGCTCCCCAAGACAAACAATTCTTAACTAAATATGTCCCAGTTGATGCCATGGTGGTAGCAGCAGTCACAAGGAGAGAGTTAGCTGAAACCTCCTCATCTGTCCATCCACCAAATAAAGACTCTCATATGATGGGCAGATATGGGAAGCAAATGTTTTCATCAGCGACCTTCTCCCTTAGGTCCCTGAACTATCTTTCTCATTTTACTAGGCTTCAGAGGGCTCTCCTAAAAGAGCTTGGGGAAACCCTACAAGATCCCACAGCTGAGGGAGCTTCAGCCAAGGTAGCTACCCAGCTTGCGACTCTTAATTCAATAGTCAACTCCTCCATGAGGCTTATTTCATACGCAGCCAATGGAGCGAGTAGAGCTGCGGGAACAGGAGTAGCTCTTAGGAGACATTCTTGGCTGCAGCTGTGTCAGTTTATGGAGCCTTTCAGAGTGTCTTTCACCAATACCCCCTTTGATGGCTCCTCTCCCTTTAGGTCTTAAGTGAAAGACACACTTACCAGGTGCCAGCAGAAAGGCAAGATGCTCAATGATGTCGGAGTCCATTTTTCCACTCCTACCAGACCATACCCAAAAGGTCAGAAGGGTGGAATGATGTGGTTTTAAAAATCCCAGGAACCCTTGCCTGATGCACGTGGTGAATTTTTCCCCCAGGGGCAGAGGGGGAAATAATAACAATGGCAGATGCCACCCTCATGGCAGAGGGGGGTCCGCAAAATCAGGGTGACAGGGATACGTTCTCTTCCAAACCCTATCAACACCCCTGAAGGGATGCCCGACTGCTCAACTCTGGAGTCAGTCAGGGGAAGGCTTTCATTGTACCCAACCACCTGGCAAAATATTACAAAAGACAAATGGGTATTAGCCATTATATCCAAAGGTTACAAGATTCCCTTTCATCAACCCCCTTTTGTTTCAAAAAAATCCATCCCAGATGTTCCACACAATCTAAGGGATCAGGCAGTCACAGAAGTTTCAAGACTGCTAGGAAAAAGAGCCATCCAGGAAGTCCCCGCAGACCAAGTAGGATCCAGAACTTACTCAAGATTATTTTTAGTGCCCAAAAAGACAGGGGACTGGAGACCAATTCTGGATCTCAGCAGGTTAAACAAATCTGTACAAAAAGAAAAGTTCCGGATGGTAACACTGCAGTCTATTCTCCCCTTTCTGGGTCAGGACAATTGGATGTGCTCCATAGATCTTCAGGACGCGTACTATCATATAAAAATGGACAGATGGTACAGGAGATTTCTACGCTTCCAGCTAGGGGCCAGTCATTACCAGTTCAGAGCTCTGCCCTTTGGCCTCACCACAGCTCCCAGGGTGTTCACCAAATGCATGGCAGTAGTAACAGCTCACCTGAGATGGCAAGGATTCCAGGTGTTTCCTTATCTGGACGACTAGCTCCTTACTGCTACCACCAGGCAACAACTTATAGAAGCAAGAGATTACACCATCACATCCTGTGCTCAACTAGGCATCACAATAAACTTTGAAAAATCTGCCTTGTTGCCCTGTCAGTCTATTACATACATAGGGGCGGAGCTAAACATAAGAAAAATCATTGTAAAATTGCCTCAGGAAAGAGTTTCCATTATTCGAAAACAAGTGTCACTTCTCCTGAGGAGCAAAAGAATTCAAGCCAAATATATTCTTCAAGTTCTAGGGTCCATGGCAACAGCCATTCTTCTAGTCCCCTTAGCACGCTTTCACATGAGAATCCTTCAGTGGCTACTTTTCACACAATGGTCCTTCCAGGAATTACCCATGTCTCACATGATGCTAATTACGGAATCTTGCAAAAAACACCTTTCCAGGTGGATGGTCTCCCCACTACTTTCTCTGGGCAGACCTTTCATGGAACCCCATCTGGTTGCCACAGTGACTATGGACACTTCCCTGATAGGATGGGGGGGGGGGCATTATCTAGGAAGACAGTCCAAGGCACTTGGCAACCTCATGAGTACCACTTGCACATCAATGTCCTGGAGATGAGACCAGTTCTCCCTGCCGGGAGTATTGCAATACAGATGGACAATATGTCAGTGGTTTGGTACATCAGCAAACAGGGTGGAACCTGGTCTTACCCCTTGTGCCGAGAGGCCCTCAGACTGTGGCAATGGGCGATTTCCTCCCAACGTTTTCTGATAGCAACGCATATCCCTGGGACATCCAACGTAATAGCGGTCAGGCTCAGCAGGGCTATCCTCACGCCTCACGAGTGATCTCTGAAACAGGAAATTGTGGATCTTATTTTCCACAAATGGGGCCAGCCTTGCTGCGATCCCTTTGCCTCTCCCCTCAACAACAAATGCAGCAGCTACTTCTCCCTTGTTCCTCCTCCAGGTCAGGCAACCCAGGGACACTCTAGTCCATGACTGGCATCAGGGAATCCTTTATGCATTCCCCCTTCCCATAATTCCAAAAGTCATTCAGAAAGCAAAATCGTTGGGTTGTAAAATGATCTTCATTGCCCCCTATTGGCCTCGACAGATTTGGTTTCCATTGCTTCACCCCCACCTTCTAGCTCAGCCTTGGATTCTGGACCCAGTACCAGACCTCTTGATTCATCAATCAGGCGGGCTACACCAATCCCTACAATCTCTCAAGCTCACAGCTTGGTTACTCCACTTCCAATCCTAGCCTGGCTCCCCAATAGTTCTCCAGCAGTGCGTGATATTATTGTTTCCTCCCATAAGGCAAATGCAAGGAAAGTCTATGCTAGCAAATGGAAAAGATTCTCTTACTGGGCAGAATCCAGGAATTTAGATCCTTTTACATCTCCTGTACACGAGATTTTGGATTTCCTAGCAGAACTGTTTCATTGTTCCCACTGACACACCCCCAGGTACTCTTATAAAAGGAAATCCTCAGGATCACTCTTTCCATTTAGGAACTATGCTTCGATGGTGATTGTACTTCTGGTACTTTTTACTTCAATAAAGTATGACCTTCGAGAATCTGAACTTCGACTATGTTGATTTTTTTGCCACCACGGCGAGCAGAGCTCCTTAGCCGAGCCACATTTACGCTGTTTTGCCTGTTTTTTCTGTGCGTTTCATCTTTGATTTCTAGCTGCCACACTAGCAGTTCCTCTCACCAGGTGACCTGACCAGCTGGAACTACAACCTGTATACGAAGCCTTTCTAAAGGCTTTACTCAGCCTTCAACCACAAGCGCTCGGGTACGCACAGCCTTTCTCAAGGCTTTACCGGTAGCCCAGTTTCTTCACCAACATCCCACTGTACCTTAATTAAGGCAGCCTACCTTGTCATCCATTTGTTCTTGGCTTCCCTAGGGTATTTTATTTGTTTACATTTAGGCAAGGGAATTGTAATTCTAAGTATGTTATATATATGTTCAAGTGCATCACATGTCCTAGTTACTATATAGGCAAAGCAGAGAGATCCATCAAAAAAAGAATTTATGACCATCTGTATAATATAAGAAGGAAAGACAGTAGCAATGCTCTATATAGACATGTGGACAAGAATGGGAACAGCCATTTTTTTAAGTTTGCCAAATTAGAACAGGTTAAATTAGGCCCTCAAGGGGGCAATTTCAAGGCAATGTTGGGTTATAGGGAGGTTAAGTGGCAAAGATGCCTCAAATATGCCCGGTTTAAATGACCACATTACTATTAAACCTATCCTACAATTGTATGTATAGGTATATTTTGTGTGTGGGTTTATTTATTGTGTATTCTTGTGTATATTTTTAGGCCTATAAAGTCCATAAGGAGTTACATAAAGTGAGACTATTATATGATTATAAATGGATTTTTCTATATGATGTTGATGTACATGGTTAGGGGTAGCTAGTATTTTTTTAGTGTATATACACATGGAATTTAGAGTTTGAAGTAAACATTCATTTGATTTTACAAGTACAAGAGTTTTTTTATTTTTTATTATATTACAGTATTGTTTATATGAATTTAGTGCATGGTCACTTTAAATTGAGCAATGGTTTTATTAATTAGTATTTTTGGCACCTAAAATGAGTATTTAAATGATTAATTAAGTATTAAGTGTATTCTGATGAAGTCCACATTAGTGTGGATGAAAGTGCTAAATCTGTGTATGTATAATAAAGAAGAGTGGATTTTATTTCTGTTTGTGCGACTCTTCCTGGTGGATTCCATTACTTTTGGCATTTATTTGCTTCATTTTTACTTCGTTGGTTGACTAAACACTATTTATTGATTTATTCGTTAATGCTCAATATTCCATGAAGGCATTAGCTGAGGTAGCAGATGCATTAAATTTCCATTTGCAGTCCAACTGCTGAAGCTTCATGTGTTTTTTCACCTTGTAATTCTTTCTCAACATATGGGACAGAGTCCCCAGCTATGTTGATCTTGGATGGCCCTCATGGAAGGATATTCCGGAGTACAGCTGAGCTAAATGCATCTCTGTTTCAGGAGATGATATCCAATTTATAATGAGAAACAAAGGTATGAGCATTGGACCATGTAGCTGCAGCACAAATACAATCGACAGATGAAGTAGCCATGGAGCTGATTTCATGAGCTCGGGAAGGTTTAGGTAATGTCATACCTTTCTGAGACTAAATCCATGAGATACAATCTGTAATCCATTTGACTATGGTAACTTTAAAAATTGGATGACCCCAGGTGATTTGGTGAGAAAGAAAAAGTTGGTCTGACTTTCTAAATTGTTTTGTCCTGTGAAGGTAAAGACATAGTTGTCTGTGCACATCAAGGAGATGTTGCATGTACTCTCCTTTATTGAAAAATCTTGGAAAGAAAACTGGTAAGTGAATAGATTGGTTGATGTTATTTTCAGAAGCCACTTTAGGTAAAAAAGGGTTGGTCCATAAGGAAACTCTATCTTTATGAAAAATAATGTAAGAAGTTTTAGATGAAAGAGCCTGGAGTTCTGATATTCTTTTAGCAGAAGTTATCGCTACCAAGAAAATAGTCTTACATTACAGAAATTTTAGATCAAATTTGTCTGACGGTTCAAAAGGTTTTTGTGTTAAGACCTTCTAGCACTGCTGTTAGATCCCAAGATGGTGATGGATCCTTTATTAGGGGCCTCAGAAGGAAAATGCCTCTCATAAAAGCTTTACGCAATCTAGAGGAAGCCAAGGAAAAAGACTTGCTTCCTGTATGAAAATTAGAAATTGCTGCAAATTGAAGCTTAATTTTAGACAAACTAGCTACTTCTTTAAAAAGAGCCGTCAAAAGATGAAGAATAAGAAAAATTGTTGCAGAAAAGGGGTCACTTTCCTTATCTGATGCCCCAATGGTGAACCTCTTCCATTTGCTGTTGTAACTTTTTTGGTAGAATCTTTTTGAAAGTCAAAATAATGTCACATACAGGGGAAGAAAGCCTGGACCATCTATTACTGGAAGTGGAGAAACCATGCAGTTAGCTTGAGGGCCTGAATGTTGGAGTGTTGAATCCCTGATGGCTGAGAGAAGAGATCCTGATTAGGCTCCAGTATCCATGGATGATAGCAAAGGTGAGACTGTAGAAAGGGGAACCACACTTGCCAAGGCCAGAAGGGGGCAATGAGGATTAATGAGCTCTTCAGCCAACTTGCTCTCTGTAGAAATTTAGGAATTAAGGGAATAGGAGGGTAAGCATAAAGGAGTCCTGAGGGCCAAACATACATTAGAGCATCTCTTGGTGACTACCCCTGAGGGGGAATAACACTGAAGTAGTTGCTGCGCTTGTTGTTGAGGAGAGTGGCAAACAGGTCGCAGCAAGATCGGCCCCAGTGCCAGAAGATCATCTCTGCTACCAGCTGATTGATAGACCACTTGTGAGGCATGAGAATGGATCTGATTAGTTTGTCCAGAATAACACTGGTCTTCCCTGGAATGTGCATCACAATTAGAAAGCGGTCTGATGAGATTTCCTATTCCCAAACCCTCATGGCCTCTTTGCAAAGGGGATAATTTTGAGTTCCTCCTTGCTTTTTGATGTACCAGACTACAGACATGTTGTTGGTCTGAATTACAATAGTCCCCAAGGGAAGAGTATCTTGAAATGCCAGCAATGCTAAAAGGAATTATCTCATCTCTAGGAAATTGATATGCAACTTGGTCTCTTGGGGGACCACATGCATTGCACAATTCTTCACAAGAAATGCCCCCCCAACCCCAGTTGAGAAGTGCCCATCGCCAATGTGGCTACTGGAGTCGGTAGAACAGTCTGCCCAGAAAAAAGGTAATCTGATTTTATCCACCAGCAAATGTGTTGCTTGAAAATTGGAGTGAGTTTTACTTGAAAAGATAGGGGTTGTTTTAGAATGGACCACTGTACAGCTAGACTCCATTGGAGAACCCATATAGAGAGTGCTAGAGGAAGTAGAATTATTTCTGCTCCCATTTACCCTAGTGCTTGAAGTACTAACTTTGCTGGAGGGGATGGGTGGTCAAAGATAGTCTGAATCTGGTTTCTAACAGAAGTAACATGGTGGAGAGGCAAAGATGCTACCTGCGTTCTCGTATCCAAAAACTGAGCTGATGAACCCCAGGCTTTGAAATGGTGTAAGTTTTGATTTGGCAATATTTATTGTAATACCCAAAGTTTTGCAAATCTGGAGCAAATAGACTCTGGCATTCTGTAGCAGATGCCTGGACGGGGCGGTTTGGAGGCAGTTGTCCAGATATGGAAACACCTGGAATCTCTTCAGTCTCAAGTGAGATGCCACTACTGCCATGCATTTGGTAAACACTCTGGGGGCTGTGGTGAGTCCAAAGGGCAGAGCTCTGAATTGGTAATGACTGGCTCCCAACTAAAAGCAAAAATGTCTTCTGGATTACCTGTCCCTTTTGATGTTATAGTATGCATCCTGAAGATCTACAGAGCACATTCAATCATCCTTGTGAAGAAAGGCAGGATGGACTGAACCATGACCATTCACTTTGCTTTCTTTACAAATTTGTTCAACTTGCTTAGATTCAAAATGGGTCTGAGGACCCCTGTTTTCTTTGGCACAAAATGAAGTGTGAATAAGTTCAGAATCCTATCTGGTCTGGTGGGACCTTCTGGATGACTCTCTTTACTAGCAGCTTCTGGACTTCTTGTGCTGCAGCCTTTCTCTGACTGGGTGGAATGTCAGGAAGTTTTTTCCTTTGGTGGTGAGGTGGAAGGAAAAATGATATGTAATAGCCTTCGGATATTATTCTTAGCACCCATAAGTCTTCTGTTATACCTGCCCAGGCATCTAGGTGGAAAGATAATCGACCCCTGACTGCCTTCAGACCTGGACAGTCAGGCAACACTTCAGGAGCACTGAAAGGGCCTGTCTGCAAATGAGTCTGTAAAGCACTGATTTCTGTGGACCTCCTCTACTTCTAGGATGACATCTACCATTAAAATTTCCTCCTCTTAAAAAGATCCCTGAGATTTACAGAGTCACATTTTCTTACCGCCTCTCTGGTTCCTAGAGAAGGTTTGCTGAGACGTAAAAGACTTGATCCCCACAGCAAACAGGGTCTTTCCATCTTGTTCACTGCAGGTAAACATATCCTTTACTGATGGCCCAAACAAGGAAGTACCATCAAATGGGGCATTAGTAAAAGCCATCTTAAAGGGCTCCACAAAGTCACATAGCCGAATCCAGGCATGTCTCCTTATGGAGATGCCTGAACTGGGTGCTCATGAGGTACCTTCAGTTGTGTGAGAGATTAACCTCATCAAAGTGTTCGATATAGATAAAAGAGTGGCCAGTTGAGAGGACGTCCTGCTGAAATTCTCAGCAGACATGGACTCAGAGAGTACTTGAAAACTCTTTGGTCATATCTCTTTGAAGACTAGTAAAGTGCACCAGGTAGTTCAGTGCCATCACAGCAAAGGTAGATGAGGCAAACACTCACTTTCCAAATCTGTCCAATGCTCTAGACTGTCTGTTAGGTGGATGGACAGAAGAGTGCTGTTCTGCTATCTCTTTCTTAGTGGCTGTTGCCAGCACCGTAACATCAACTGGGACTTCTTTACTCCACTGGTATCTGTCTGTAGGTGAGGCCAAAAACTTTTCAAGATGTTTGGGGATGGGCTTGACCATATCCTGCTCCTTCTATGCCTAGCGAGAAACCAGATCAATAAGTTCTTCTGCTGGGGGGGTACTCAAGATGTAGATGGGCCAAAACCAAAAGCCTTCAAGAACACAATGTCTTCTGGCAAGGGATTTTGGGATAACCAACCACCTTTCTGTCTCAGGATCTCTAAAATATCTCCAAAGGAGATGTCATCCATTGGTGACCTGGGGAATCCTTCTCCTTCATCAAAGTTTGGTATCCTACATGAGAGACTATGTTACATGGGGGAGTCTATGTGTTTCTTTTTGTACAGTCTCTTCTGGTGCACCTCTTCCATGGGGTGTTCTGGAGAGGTTTCAGAAGAGAGGGGAAGCTCCTTCACTGGAACTGGCTGGAGACTTATTGGAACTGGCTGTCCCTGTGGAATAGGCCTGATGACTCAGAGCTTCAAACCAATGAGAGAAAAAGGGGTAGGATCCAAAACATGAGAAGATGTATCTCTTTGGAGAGAAAAAGCCCTTTCTACTAGCTCAAAAGCCGATAGACTAAGAAAAGCTTCGACCCACCCCTCAGAGCTGAAACTCCAGAAAGTGGTAGATCTAGGCATCTCCAGATCTAAGCCTCGGGTGAAACTTGATCCAAAGTGTCCAAGGCTGAGGCTCTGAGGGGAAGAGATGCATATGACAAAATTGGAGCTGAACCTATCCCTTTGGATCCAATGCCAACACTTCAGCTCTGAGATACATTCTGATCTGAGGGGTATCAGAGCAGAACCAGTGAAGGAAACAGATTGGAGGAAGAAACTCGACTCAGATCTGACACCAAACCTCCTGGGGATCTTGGGTCCTGGGACTCCGAAACCACTGGATGGATTGGAGAAGGAGACAGCATGGTTTTTGAGGTGACGGGCATACTCATGGATCTGATAAGGGACTGAGCTTGTAAGACCCCCATCTGGATCTGGGCTCTGAGGAACTTTCACATCATCTTATCCACATCTGCTTTCTACAAGCTTCTGAAGGACCTATAGGAAGTGGTGGATGGGGGCCTTGAATGCTTCCTTGGAGTTTGAAGGAACTGAGCAGGCAAGGTGGGTGAAATTGGCTTTATGGAAAATTCTGGAGTTGCGCTCCTAAAAGATGTACATAGCTTTAGGTCCGATGACTTAAGATCCATGGTGGGGACTGTTGGACTTACTGTAATAATGGTCAGAGCCAAAGCCTTAGGATCTGAAGGCTTTGGATCTGATTTTTGGATCTTCAGATCTGATGGGGTAGGATCCAAGATTTTTCTGGTTTTTGAAGGTGGCTGTGATGAAGACCTAGGGGATTTCAATAGAGAACATTTACAGTGCTCTAAAGGAGCAGATATGCTAGTCCTTGGGGGTGTTTAGCCCCTGATGAAGTAGTAGTTTATTCCATCTATCTGCCAAGAATCCTGGATTAAAGATAGAGCAGATCATGCAAGACACGTCCACGTACCTGGCTCCAAGGCAATAAATGCACTCCTTGTGGCCATCTGAGATAGGGATCTTATGCCCACAAGAAGTGCATTTTTTAAATCCTGTACATTTGTCTGACATGATAAAAAGAATACAAGGGACAAACACTTCACCAGAAGTAAGAGCAAAAACAAACAGTAACTCTTTTTTTAATAGAACAAATAGAAAAAGAGGAGAAAGGAAATTACCAACAATAGTAATAGAGACAAATACCCTACCATGAAGGGTAAAGAGAAATACCAACAATGGTAAAAAAAAAAGGGAGGGGGGGGGGCTTACTACCAAATAGTATAAAAAAGATTTTGTCTAATTCTCAGTGAAAACGAGAGGGGGGATAGTCAAAAGACTAGAAAAATGAATTTTTAGAAGTTGAAAAACTTGAAAATCTCACAAATTATCCTCTGTAATAGCTTGAGAGTGGAACTGGTGTCTGTTTGTGATGGTAGCAAATGAGATCTGAGGCAGTGGGGATGGGGAAGGGCATTATGAGTAGATGGAGGAGCACAAGAGCTGGATCTGAAGTCTGTTATATGAGTCAGATCTGAACCAATACACTGAGGAAGAATGAAAAGGACAACATTAGATCTAGAGATAAATGGTCATGTCTGATCAGAGACCCTTTCATTGAGGAACGAATGTAAATGGCATCATCAGATTCGGTCGATTAATGACCTGGTTCATGTTGGACTCAGAAGTTATCTTGGGAAGAAAGATGGATTGGTTCAGAAGGATACCCTGTCTTTGTGAAAAAACAGGTAAGGAGATTTAGAAGATAGTGCCTGGAGTTCAGATACTCTTCTAGCTGATGCAACCAGAAAAATGGATACTCTTCTAGCTGATGTGGTAGCAACCAGAAAAATGGTTTTCCAAGGCAAAAGTTTAAGCTCTGCCTTGGCTAAAAGTTCAAAGCGATGTTGTGTTAAGCTCTGAAGCATGACAGTTAAATCCCAAGGACGTACAGGATCATTTAATGGGGGATCTAAGTAAAAAATCTCCCTTTAGAAATGCTTTAAATAGTTTAGAAAAAGTTAAGGTACAGTTATTTTCACCCAGGTAGAAAATTTGAAATGGCAGCCAATTGAACTTTGATAGTCAAAAGACTAGCCCCTTCATTGAAAACTGAAGCTAAAAATTCAAGGATAGATGAACCCAGGTCCTTGCTAAGTGCCCAGAAACAAATTTCTTCCATTTACTCTTGTAAATCCTTCTAGTGGAAGCTTTGAGAAGGTATGACAGACCAGGGAGGAGACCCTGGGTTGTCTAGCAATCAATAGAATTGGAGAAACCATGCAGTCAGTTTGAAGCCTGTTAAATCTGGATGAGTCATACCCATTGGGTGAGACAGGTGGTATGGAGTGGGATCCAGTATCTTGGGCAGATGCAGAAGATGAGGCCAGAAGGAGGAGAACCAAATCTGACGAGACCAAAAGGAGGCAATGAGAATAACTGTGTTCTTCAACTGGAATGCCTTCTGTAGAAATTTGGGAATGAGATGTAAGCATAAAGAAGACCTGAGGGCCAATCTTTGACTAGAGCATCTCGGTGACTCCCCCATTGGAGGGATCAGAGCAAAGAACCTCTGCATTTGTTGAGGGGAGAAGCAACAAGATTGCGGCATGTCTGACTCCATTGACTGAAAATCCTCTCTGCCAGTTTGACATTGAGAGACCACTCATCAGACTGGACCTGCTTAGTTTGTCCACAATCATGCTGGATTTCACCTGAATGTACATTGCTATCAGAAAGCAGCTAGAAGAGAGCCACACTCTAACTGCTTCAACAAAGTGGATAAAATCTGGTTCTCCCCTGTTAGTTGATGTATCAGAGCACTGACATTGTACATCTGATTGGCAATTGTCCTGGATAGGAGATCGTCTTGAAAGGCCTGCAATGCTAGCAAGACTTCTCTCATTTCCAGGACACTGATATGCATCTTGGCCTCTTTGGTGGACCATGTACCTTTGACTGTCCTTCCCAAGTACTGCCCCAACCCCATTTGGGGAAGAACAAATGGTCGGCCTTTGGAGAGCTTGTTTGAAGGAATCCACCAAGAAAAATATCTTTTGCATGTTTGGATCTTGACTGGGGCAGTTAACTAAAGTTGAAGAATGCACCACTGAGATGAAAATGTCCATTGAAAAATTCACATATGAAACCTGGCCAAAGCGATGAGGGTGATAGCCACTGCCATGGATCCCAAGGATTGTAAAATTAATTGAACTGGAAGAGGAACATTCTGTATTACCTTCTTGACTTGGGATCTCAATGCTTGAATTTGAGCAAAGGGAAGACGGACAATCTGACTGTGTCCAGACAAGCACCTATGAATTCCAGATTCTGGGTAGGCATGAACTGTGAGTTGTTATAACTGACCACGGTACCTAGATGGATGCACAACTGCAGCAAGTAGTCCCTTGCCTGTAGGAGTCAATGTCTGGTTTGGGTAGTTAGGAGACAGTTGTCTAGATATGGAAACACTCAGTCTCAAGTGAGCTACTACCACTGTCATGCATGTAATGAACACTATGGGGGCTCTGGTGAGATCAAAGGGCAGTGCTCTGAACTGGTAATGACTGTCTCACAGCTGGACGTGCAATATCTTCTGGAGTGCCTGTTCATTTTTATGTGACAGTACATACCCTGAAGATCTAGACTGAGCAAATCCAATTGTCCTTTTGCAATAGAGGCAAAATGGACTGAACAGCGATCATCTGAAACCTTGAAAATTGTACAAACTGATTTAGTTTGCTGAGATCTCCGAGGCTAGTTTGGGGAGAAAGGAAGGAAGGATTTGTATGTAATGTGACTATCTTTGTGAAAAAACAAGTAAGGAGATTTTGAGGAGAGTGCTTGGAGTTCAGAAACTCACCTTACTGAAGTAATGGTCACTAGAAAAGCCGTTTACCAAGAAAAACTTGAAATCAGACTTGGCTGCAGGCTGGAAAGGGGTTTGAGTCAAACCCTGCAGTAACACAGTAAGATCACAGGGTTGAGTATGGTCTTTAACTGGAGACCTAAGCAAAAAGGTACCTTTAAGGAATCCTTTGCACAGTTTGGAAGAAGCGAAGGGTGGGAGGAGTATTATCACCAGTATGATCTTTCAAAATGGCTGCTAGCTGAACTTTGATAGTGGAAAAATTATCCCATTCTTGAAAATTTGAAGCAAGGAAATCTAGAACAGTAGAACAGGTGCAGTTAAAGGGCCCAAATCTCACGAATGGACCCAGTAAGAAAATGTTTTCCATTTACTCTTGTAAATTTTTTCTAGTAGAGCTTTTTGGGGATGATAGCAGTATCTGAAGGATGGGGAGGAAAACCTGGGCTGTCTAACCATTAATGGAATGGGAGAAACCATGCAATCAACTTGAGGCGTACAATGTCCAGATATGTCATCCCCAAAGAATGAGAGATTAGATCTGGATGGGATCCAAAATCCAGGGTGGATGTAGAAGATGAGACCACAGGAAGAGAAACCATACTTGACAAAGACAAAAAGGAGAAATGAAGATAACCTTGCTCTTCAACCAAAGTGCTTTCTAAAGAAATTTGGGGATTAGAGGTAAGGGGGATAAGTGTAAGGGAGACCAGAGGGCCAAACATGCACTAGGGTATCTCTTGGTGACTTCCCAGGGGGGATCAGGGCAAAGAACCTGCTGCACTTGTTGTTGTGGGGAGAGGTGAACAGAGCGCAGCAAGGTTGACTCCAGTGATGGAAAATATTCTCTGCCATCAACTGGTTGAAAGACAATTTGTGAGGAATCAGAATGGACCTGCTGAATTTGTCTGCTAGCATACTGGATTTCCCTGGGATGTATGTTGCCATAGGAAAGCAGTTGGAGATCACCCACTGCCACATACTCATTGCCTCTTGACAAAGGGGATAGGATTGGGTTCCCCCCTGTTTGATGATGTACCAAACTACCAACATGTTCTATCCTACCATATCATGGAACAAACTTCCATTTGAAATCCGGTCCCTCAAACACCCTAATCAATTCAAAACAGCTACCAGAAAATACCTAAAAACTCACTGGTCCTACCACTGCAACCATCCTCCTTAAACCACCGGCTTCTCGTAGACCCTTACCTTACTCATTCAGTAGGATCTCTTCTTGCCTCTTCACCTGACTAAGAATCTAAACTTTCAATCTTATTAGTTATAACCTCTATAAGGTATCACTCTACTTATCTGTCTTTCATATCCTCCACTGATTTTCCTATATTTTGACTGACAACAGAATTTTTTTCTATGAATCATCCCTGTATTATCAATGTTTGTATACCTGTGTTTTTCTTTTATTCTGTGCTTATAGTGTATAACACTAGAGCTGTGACCTTCTACTTCTGATAACTATACATACATTGTATCTCTGCATTGTAATATACTGATGCTTGTTATCCATTTTTATGTATTTTTATTTTTTATTTTCATTTCTGTATTATTTCTGTATAACAAATAGTATTACTGTGGAGCTTTTCTCCCGGGGCCTCCGCTGAAAAAGGCTGCACAGCTCAGTCGGACAAACTCGGTCAACAAATGTAAAATAAAATAAAATAAAAAATGTCTGTTTGGATAACAATTGTCATGGGAGAAAGGGAGTCCTGAAAGGCCTGCAATGCTAGGAGGACTGCCCTCAACTCCAGGACACTGATATGCAGATTGGTCTCTTCTGGGGACCACATGCCTTGGACTATCCATCCAAAGAAATGTCCCCCCACCCCAATTGAGAGGCGTCCATGGTCATCGTGGCTACTGGGGGTGGAAACACAAAGGGATGCCCCTGACAAACTTCACTGGATTGTACCCACCAAAGCAGGGAATTCTTGGAAACCTGAGAAAGTTTTATCAGAGAGGACAGAGGCTGTAGAAGAATTGATCATTGAACAGCTGGAGTCCATTGAAGAACACGCATATGGAATCAAGCCATCAAGACCAAAGTAAAAACAGTCGCCATTGATCCTAAAGCCTGAGGGACCAGTTTTGCTCGGGGAGAAGGGTATGAAAGAATCTGTCTCACCTGCAATTTTACAAAAGCAAAACATACAGGAAGCAAAGAACAGGAAAAATACAAAACTCCATCGACTGGTCATGAGCCATAATTTATTGTAAAGAGTAAAAACACTAAGTGCTTTCATCCCTAATTAAGAAAAGGGACTACTTTATAGTGAACAGCAGCAATCAGCACAAATTTCTACTCATACAGTATGTTGCATCACACCAATTAACTCAATTAAGTCTTAAACTATACTATAAAAATGCATAAAACCCAATAAAAATATAATATATGCAATTAGTAAAAAATGATAAGAATAACATTTGATTACAATGTAAGTTCTATAAATACTCCTCTATTGCAACCAGTGCCTAAGAAATTAATAGACCCTTTATAAGTATAAAAAATACATATTTAAATTTTTAAACAAGAGTCTTTTCATACATTTTAAACAAGAGAATCTTTTCAAAGTGAGTTACAAAAGTCTATAATTTGGCAGATCTAAATTTGAGGATAGGAAAAATGTAAATATTCTTATTGATACTAGGTTTATGAGTGGTGTCTAGTCTGATCTGCCAGTAGAGCTCTCTATATTCCATGCGAGTGTCCCATGCACCTCAGGAATTGGGATCAACGTTATGAAACAGTGCAAAAACAAATCTCTTAAAATCAGGGCAGACTAAGGAATGCTTACAGCATTCCTGTTATTGGTGCAGATGTCAAGCATGTTTGTAAATCCTTTTTTCTGAGAGAATGTTTGATTTTATCTGCATAAAATGTGGGGCAACTCTGGCATTTAGCTAAATAAACCACCCAACAGGAATCAGAATTGTCCTGTTTAAAAGTAATTTTACTTGCCAGTGTGTTAATTGCAGTTCCTTCACTTGTAAAATAAAATTACAATACCCACACGCTCCACATTTCATAGCCGCCCAAGATTTGTTGACCACATGTGGGGGTGGTGGCTTTTCAAAATTTTGTTTTAGATTAATGCTGGTTTTATACACAAACGTGGGTTGTTCACTCACCCTGTTGGAAATAAACTCATTAGTCTTAAATATATTCCAGTTGATTTAAAACATTTTCATAATTTCCTTAAACCCATATTTATACTTCACAACTGGAGCTCTCTTCCATTTATTACCATTCTCACTATTCAAATTGGTGGAATAGGACTGAGAATTGTCACCAAAGCCAACCCCCAATAGGGGCTTAAACTTAACCTCTCTGTCCCATAAAATCATGTCCATTATTTTGCTCACCAGTTCTTTGGGGTATCCTCTATCCAAAAACATTTCCCTCAGCTTAGTGGATTCATTTAGAAACAGGTCATAATCATAGACCATCCATGATAGCCTAATAAATTTCCCCTTCACCAATCCCACCTTCTGGTAGTATGGCTGATGACTATCAAAATGTAAATAAGAGTTACTGAATGTAGGTTTCCCGTAAATGCTAGATATAAAACAATCATCCTTGATGAATATGGTGGCGTCCAAATAATTAATGCAATCCTTATTATAGTTATATATAAACTTGTAAACATGAGAAAGTTGGTAGATGCATTCAGATATCCTGTGAAATTACTACTACTAGTTCATTGGGACCATCCCATAAAATAAAAATCTCATCAAGGCATCTTAAATAGACTTTACAATACTTAAAGAACACAAGATTGGTAAATACTAATCTTTTTCCCCAGCCATATAGCACCACGTTTGCAAAAGCAGGGCACAGGAAACACACATAGCTACATCACAAATTTTTTGCTAAAATTCTGCCTTGAAGTATAGAAAATGTTGTCCAGTAAAACTTCCATAAAATCACAATGTACATCACCGTTAACTCAAAAAATGTAATAATCTAGAGTCTAATTAAAAAATTCCATTCCAGTGTGTACCTAGGAATACAGGTGAAAAGATCCGCCAAGTCAATAGAAAGGAAACTAACACTGTTAGTTCTGAATAAGCAACAATTTATTAATGTACTCCTGTCCAATGATGATGGTAGTTTTTAGGCGTCTTTAGACCCCAGGCTCAATTTTGACAAGAAACTGCGCAAATACCGAGTTTTGCAACTTGACTATGGTTATTAGCTTGAGTGTATTAAACACAGAACAGTGTCTTTGGGGCTTCGTACTTTCAATTTCCCTAATGGTATCAATAAGAACTCTCCTTTTCTTTTTTTTTTTTTTTTTGATGAGTTTGTTTGTTTATTCCACCACAGTTTTGAAACTATGGAATTATTGATCAAGAGGTTCAGTTTTCTTATGGACTAGTGAAAGAAAAAACTTCCAGGCTTGATAAGAAGGTTAAGGATGATTTATTATTTTCTTCTTACAAATTTAAGTATGAAGGTCTTTTTGATAAAGTAAATAAGCAAACTGAATTTATACAAATGAAAAAATAAGTAAATGTTAAGGGACAAAAACAGTATGAAAATACGGCACATGTATCTAAGGGATGGAGTTCCACTGAGTCACAGATCCTCCCCCAATGGTGAGGACTTAAAAATGAAAGTAATGGTTCCAGAAAACCCAGTGCAAAATCCTGACCAGGATTTTTTAAATGACCCTTTGGAGTTTGCCCCATTTTGGAGGTGCCAAAGATTGCAAACAGGTAATGACAACAACACGGTAGAGTGCACCACCAGTATCAGCATCAAACACATTATTGGGGGGGGGGTATTTTCACCAGAAGGAACCATGCATGGACAACTCCAGGGGCCTGAAAATGCAAGAACCATGCATGGACAACTCCAGCTGGCCTGAAAAGACTTTGAACACCCATGAGGGTATTTGTACCAGTACAGATGGTATACTTAATGTTTACAGTGGATACAGTAGTTTTAATTACAGTAACACTGAAATCACTTTGGATCATTTTTCTCAACCGGAGAAAGGGTTTACTTTTGTCCCTGGAGAAAAGTTGATCTTGTAGATTCCCTTATGGAACTCAAGGTGTTTACACGAAAATTAAATCTTGCTGTTTTATATAATGATACTACAATTCTTCATGCATCTGACAACAATTCTTTCAGAAGGAAAAATACCTTCTGAAAAATACTTCTATTTCTAACCCCCCCACATCCACTTATACAGGCCTTTGCAAAGGCCTGTGAAAAAAATGGCATTGATAAGCTTCAAGAATGTAAGCAGAAAAAACACTGTGAATCTATCAGACAAAGAAAAGGATATTTTTAACACTTTGAAAAATGGTAAGTCCCTTAGAATTATGAAGCTTGATAAAGGGGTAGGCAGTTATTTTTGATTATATAATTTACACTAGTAGCATGTTTGAGATGCTACAAAATACTAATGTGTACACCCACATCTCTAAAAAGGAGATTAACATTGCTTATAGACAGGTGAATTTGTTTCAACATGATTTATTTTCACAAGGGAATATACCAGAGCGGTGACCCCAACTATTTTTGGCATTCCAAAAGTTCACAAAAATCTCTCAGAGCCACCTTTTATACCTTAGTAGCAGCCCACAACTCCAGAACTTACCCACCGGCATTTTATGTTTACAGACTCATTAAACCCATTTTTCTACACACTCCACACATACTAAGAGACTCTTGAGATTTTCTTGGTAGGTTAAAGAATGAAAAGTGTACTAATACTCTTAGTTTCTTTTCTACTGGCGTGGTGGACCTTTTCACATGTATTCCTAGGCACACTGGTAAGGAATTTTTAATGAGACTCTTGTTGATTACAGTTTTTGAGTAACAGTGATGTACATTATGTGATTTTATGGAAGTTATATTAGACAACAATTTTCTATACTTTGAGGCAGAAAATTATCAACAAATTTTTGGTGCAGCTATGGCTGCTTCCTGTGCCCCTACTTTTGCAAACATTGCGCTATATAGTTCGGAAAATTGATTTATATTTACCAATAATGTGTTCTTTAAGTATTATAAAATCTATTTAAGATGCCTTGACAACATTTTTATCTTATAGGATGGTACCGATGAAATAGTGGGTGATTTCATAGATATTTAAATGCTTCTACCAACTACCAACTTTCAAAAGTTTACATATACCTACAATAAGGATTACATTATTTGGACACCACCATATTCATCAAGGATGATTGTTTTGTATGCAACATTTACAGGAACCTTTTAGTAACTCTTATTTACATTTTGATAGTCATCACCTCTACCATCAAAACATGGAATTGGTGAGGGGGCAATTTATTAGGCTATCATGGATGGTCTCTGATTATGACCTGTTTTTTGTGTGAATCTGATAAGCTGAGGGAAATGTTTTTGGATAGAGGATACCCCCAAACCATTGGCAAAATAGTGGACAAGATTTTATGGGCAGAGATTAAAAGTTATGTACTTAACCATAGCTAGGCATCTGTGCTGTCTATTTTCATTATTTCTCAACACATGGGTTCGGATCTGTTCTTCAAATCCATCTGGGCCACATACTCCAGACTTTGGCTCCAACTCTCGAGCTCCTCCCTCTTCCTCTACCCATAATGCCTTAGTTCATCCTCATTACCTCAGATCAAGTTTTTTGCCTAAAGTCCATATAGCTAGACTGAGACAGAAATAGCTGACCAAAAAAGGAAGGGCTCAAACCCAGAATTGTAAGTTCCAAAACACAGTCCAACAGATCTCGCCAGAATATATAAGGATGGGGGATTGATGGAAAGGAAGTCGAGGAAGAATGAAAATGGACAACACAGATGCCTAGTTATGGTAAGTATATAACTTTTAAATCTGATGTTTTCCTTTTCATTCTTCCTCAACACATGGGACAGCATTCTCAGCTACATTGATCTTGGGTAGCACTCATGGAAGGATATTCCAGAGTACCGCTGAATCAAAGGTGGCTCTCTTTCTAGATATAATAAACAATTTGTAATGAGTAACAAAGGTATGAGCATTGGGCCATGTGGCTGCTACACAAATATCAACAGATGTTCTTGACCAAAAAACAGATGAAGCAGCCATGGATCTGCTTAAATGAGCCTTGGGTGGTTTTGATAAGGGAATGCCTTCTTGGGAAGATATCCAAGAAATACAATCAGTAATCCATTTGGTTAAAGTGATTTTAGAAACTGGGAAACCCAGTCTTTTTGGTGAAAAAGAAACAAATAGTTGATCTGATTTTTTGATTTGTTTTGTCCTGTGAAGGTAAAAGCGTAATTGTCTATGTACATCATGGAGATGAAGCATGTATTCTCCCTTATTTGAAAAATTTGGGAAGATGATTGGCAAATGAATGGACTGGTTAATGTTAGTTTCAGAGGCTACTTTAGGTAAAAAGGGAGGGTTTGTCCATAAGGTAACCCTATCTTTATGAAACATAATGTAAGGGGGTTTTGAAGAAAAAGCCCAGAGTTCTTTACGGAAGTAAAAGCTACTAAGAAGATTGTTTTTCATGAAAGGAATTATAAATCAGTTTTCTCTGAAGGTTCTAAAGATTTCTGAGTTAAACCTTGCAGCATAACTCTCAGATCCTAGGGAGGTGAAGGATCCTTCATCAGAGGATTGAGAAGAAAAGTACTCTTCAGAAATGTTTTGCACAGTTTGGACAAAGCCAAGGAATTGTTGTCTCCTGGGTAAAAATTAGAGACAGCTGATAATTGCAGCTTAATCATAGAGAAACTAGCTCATTCTTTAAAAAAAGACTGCCAAAAATTCAAGTACATTAGAAATTGGGTCAGAAAAAGGATCAATGTCATTTTTCAAGGCCCAAGAGGAAAATCTTTTCCACTTGCTCTTATAAACTTTCCTAGTAGAGTCATTTTGTGAAAATAAAATGATGGTACATACAGGGGAAGAAAACCGGGGCTGTCTAACCATTACTAGAAGTGGAGAAACACCGCGGCTAGTTTGAGGGTATGGATATTGAGATATTTGACTCCTGATGGGAGTGAGATGAGATCCAGAGAATGCCCCAGAATCCATGGAGGATATCAAAGAAGAAACCACAGAAAGGGGAACTATACCTGTCAAGGCCAGGAGGAGGCAATAAGGATGACTGAGCTGTTCAGCTGACTTGCTTTCTGTAGAAATGTGGGAATTAGAGAGAGAGGTGGATAAGCATAAAGAAGACCAGAGGGCTGAGCATGGACTAGAGTATCTCTCTGTGACTCCCCTGAGGGGGGATAAGAGCAAAGTACCTGGTGCAGTTGTGGGGGTGCAAAGAGTTCACAGCAAGGCTAGGCCCAACAATGGAAAATCCTTTCTGCCACAAACTGATTCCTCTCTACAGAGTGGATAAGCTCGACTTCCTCTGTTTGTTGATGTACCAGATCACAGACATGTCAGTCTGAATCGCAACAGTCCCTAGAAGAGGAGCATCTTGAAAGGCCGGCAGTGCTATTAGGACTGCTCTCATCTGTAGTACATTGATATGCAGATTGCTGTCTTGGGGGAACCACATACCTTGGACTGTCCTTCCCAGGAAATGCCTCCGCCACCCCAGTTGGAAGGCATCTGTAGTCGCTGTGGCCATTGCAGGTGGTAAAATAATAGGTCATCCTAGGTGAATGTTGTCTGACTGGATCCACCAACTGATGTGACATTTGCAAATAGGAGAAAGTTTGACTGGAAAGAATAGAGATTGTTAAAGAATAGATCACTGAACAGCTAGAGTCCATTGAAGGATACGCATAAAGAATCATGCTAAAGGAATTAGCACAATGGCTGCTGCCATGGATCCTAGCACCTGAAGAACTGATCTGGCTGTGGGAGATGAATGGGCAAGAAGCAGGCAGACTTGAATCCTGAGGGTGGATATATGAAAAAGTAGCAGTGATACTATCAGTGGTGTATCCAAATGTGTACCAATGAACTCCAGGCTCTGGACTGGTGTCAAATTTTATGTGGCATAATTTGTTATCCTCAGTAACTGAAATCTGAAGCAAATTGTCCCTGGACTGTTGAAGATGTCTGGAGGAGGCATTAAGGAGCCAGTCATCCAGATAAGGAAACACTCAAAATCCTTTAGGTCTCAGATGAGCAGCCACCACTGCCATGCATTTGATTAACACCCTGGAGGCTGTGGTGAGTCCAAAGGGCTGGGCTCTGAATTGGTAATGACTGGCTCCCAGCTGAAAGTGTAAATGTCTTCTAGATCATGTATCTATTTTGATGTGATAGTACGCATCCTAAAGATCTATAGAGCACGTCCAAACATCTATGTGAAGAAATGGCAGAATGGACTGAACCATGACCCTTTAGAACTTTGACTTCTTTACACACTGGTTTAAAATGCTGAGATCCAAAATTAGTCTGAGGTTCCCCATCTTCTTTGGCACTAAAAAGAAGCATGAGTAAGTTTTGAATCGTATTTGGCCTGTTTGGATGTCTTGGCTGACACTTGTCTAGCAACTTTTGCATTTCTTTTGCTGCTGCTTTCCTCTGACTGGGTGGAACATTGGGAATTTTCTTCTTTTTATGAAAAGGAAGTTAGAAAAATGGAATGGAATAACCTCTGGGTATGATTATTAGCACCCAGCAATCTTTTGTTATGTTAGCCCAGGTGTTTGAGTGTAGGGATAGTCACCCCCCTTGACTGCTTCCAGAGTCAAGCAGCTGGGCAGTACTTCAGAAGCACTGGAAAGGTCTGTCTGGAAAAGAATCCTGGAAACCATGGTTCTGCAGGATGTCTTTGTATCTACAGCAATGTCTCTCATTGAAACTTCCTCCACTGCCCCTGGAGGAGGTGTCCTTCCACAGATTTTGGAAAGGTCCCTGAGATTTAGGGAACCATATTTTCTTACTGCCTCTGATTCCAGGAGGTTAATTGAGGGGTAAAAAAATTGATTCTAATGGCAGACAGTCTTTTCCTTCTTGCTCACTGTGGGTTAGCGTCTCTTTCACTGATGGCTCAAATAAGGATGTGCCACTGAAGGGGGGATTTATAAAGGACATCTTAAAAAGATCTGCAAGTCACATAGCCACACATCCAGGCATGTCTCCTTAGGGAAATGCCTGAACCAGCCACTCGTAATGTGTCTTCAGCTGTGTGAGAGATTAACCTCATTGAAGCATTCGAAATAGAGAAATGAGTGGCCAGCTGAGAAGACATTCTTTTGACTCCAAGAGACTATTTGATAGTTCCTTGGTCAAATCTCTCTGAAGACTCGTGAAGTGTGCCAGGTAATTAACAGACCTCAGACTGCAGGTTACCAAGGCAAAGTCTTGCTTTCCAAATCTGTCCAGCACCCTAGACTCCTCATTTAGAGGATGGACTGAAGAGCTCTGTTCTGCTAGCTCTTTCTTAGTGGCTGTCACCACCACCATAGCATCTGCTGGGACTCCTTTGCTCCAGTGGGGTTTGTCTTTTGGTGGGGCTAAAAGTTTATCAGGTCTCTTCGGGATAGGTTTGATAGTATCCAGCTCCTTCCAAGCCTGGTGGGTAACCAAATCAATGAGTTCATTCACTGGGTGGCAACCCAACATGTAGATGGGCCAGAACCAAAAGCTTCCAAAAATACAGATTCTTCTGGAGAAGGGTTTTGTTTTTTGCTTGAGAATCTCTAATACATCCCCGAAGGAAATATCATCTGAAGGTGATCTGGGGGACTCTTCTCCTTCATTAAAATTGGTATCCAGTGGGGAGTCTTTGTACCTCATCTTACATGTTCTCTTCTAATAAATCTCCTCTGTGGGATGTTCAGGGGAGGCATCAGAAGAGAGGGGGAGTTCCTCTACAGGAGCTGCTTGGAAACTTGTTGAAACTGTCTGTCCCTGTGGAGTAGGCCTGATTGACTCAGGGCTCAGAGCCGATGAGACAATGGGGGCTGTATCTGAGGAATGAGAATGCAGTTCTCTAGAAAGAGAAAAAGCCCTTCACTGTCTCAAATGCAGGTAGACTCAAAGAAGCAGTGACCATCTGAACAGAAGTTGGAGCTTCCAGCATAGGCAGATCACAACCACTCTTGGATCTGTGCCTGAGGTTGGAACCAGACTTGAACTGTCCAGGGTCAAGGCTATGAGGGGCAGGGATGGATCTGACAACATCAGAGTTGATCCTGGCCCCATGGATCAGACACTGACACTTTGGCTCTGGGACCTGTTCCAATCCAAAGATGTCAGAGTGGAACTAGTCAGGGATACCGTTGGAGTCAAAGAGGAAATCTTCAGATCCGACTCCTGACTCCTCAGGAATTTCAGATTCAGGGACTCTAAAATAGCTGGACAGATCAGTGAAGGAGAGAGAATAATATGGGACATCATAAGAAGGCTCACAGATCCAATAGGGGATGGAGCCGGTATGATGCCCATCTAGATATGAGCTCTGAGAAATATTTGCATCATCCTATCCATATCTGCTTTGATAATCTTCTTGAAGACCTGGAGAATGTAATAGATTGCGGCCTTGAATGTTTTTTAGGAGTCTGTAAAAAATGGAGAGCACAGAGTAGGAGAAACTGATTTAATGCCGTACGCTGGCATGTGACTTCTTTCAAGAGGTGCTAGGCTTTGGATCCAAGGACCTGGGATCCCAGGACGGCACCATTAAACTGGTTGGTATGATTATTGGATCCAAAGATTTTGGATTGGAGGATTTCAGATATGAAGATCAGGTCTTTGGATCCGGTGATGTTGAATCCAAGATTTTTTGAGTTTTGGTAGTTGGCTTTGATGAAGTTCTAAAGGACTTTGGCAGGGAGCAATTTCTGTACTCTGATGGAGTACACTTCAAAACTTTAGTGAGGGTTTGAGACCCAGAAAATGGAGTTGAAGTAGCAGGAAGAAGTCCTTTTAGTATCAGCTTGTTGCATCAGTTAGCCAGAGCTATTCGGTTAAAACTAGAACAGACAGAGCATCTGTATCTAAGTGGCTGGCTCAGAGACAATAGTCGCACTCCTTGTGAGCATCTAAATTCGGAATTTTATGCCCACAAGAAGTGCATTTTTTTGAAACCTGTTGATTTATACGACATGGCAATTAATAACAGACAGTAGAAATTTGAACAGCACAGTAAATCAGCACAGTAAGAACAGCACAGAAAAGAACACTAAGATTTGTTTTTGTTATAGTAAGGAAAAGGTATTAATTATCAACAATGGTAATTTAAAAGAGGATACCCTGTATAAAGGGTAAAGGCAATATCAACTATAGTATAAAAGAACTACTATGTGAGAAAAACTAATTGAGAGGATAGAGACTGAAAAAAAAACAATTAGAAGAAAACGTTTTAGTAAACAAGAAAATAAATACCTCATAAAACACTACTAAATTTTGATCAAGAGAGGAACCTGCATCTGGGCACAATGGCAGCAAATGAGATCAGGGTAATGGGGATGGAGTAAGGCATCATGGGTAGAGGTAGGAGCTCAAGAGTTGTATCCAAATTATGTGATCCTATGTGTTGAAGAAGAATGAAAAGGACATCATCAAATGGTTAAGTATATGTCCCTACTTGGGGGTTGGTCTTAGCAACAGTTCTCAATCCCATTCCATCAATTTAAATAATAGTGAAAATGGTGATAAATGGAAGAGATCTCTAGTTGTAAAATATCAAATGGATCTAAGGAAATTATGAACAAAGTTAAAAACAACTGAAATATATTTAAGACTAATGAGTATTTTCAACAGGGTGAGTAAACAACACGTGTTTAGTATAAAAATAAACGCTATTTACTCACAATAACTATGCATCAATGTTGTCCATTCTCATTCTTCCTGAATGAATGGGTCTCAGATCCAACCCGGATGCATTTCTCTAGATTCTTGGATCTGTCACCTGAGTTCCTCCCTTTACCCATAATGCCCCAACCACTGCATTACCTCAGATCAAGTTTGCTCTTGCTATAAAACAATCTAAATATAAAATATAATAAGGAAAATAGTATAGTAACAGAATAGGGGCTCAAGCAGGAACTATGGTTCCTAACAAAAACTTTCTCAGGTTACTCCCAAAGACATGGATGGGGGAAAGGGGGAGAGAAGTTGGGGAAGAATGAAAATGAACATAGATGCATAGTTATGGTGAGTACATAACTGTTATACATGATGATGTCATTTTCATTCATTCCTCAAGTAAGGAGATAGAGTCCTCAGCTATGATAGCCTTGGGTGGCCCTCATGGAAGGATGAACAGCAGAACCAAATAAAGTCCTTTTTCCTGGAGATGATATTCAGTTTGTAATGAGCAATAAATGTATGAGCATCAGACCAAGTGGCAGTTGAGTAAATATCATCAATGGAAGCTCTGGCCCTAAAAGCAACTGCTGTAGCCATAGACCTAATTGAATGTGCTTCTGGAGGTTTTGGCAAGGTTAAACCTCTCAAAGAGTAAACATAAGAAATACAGTCTGTTATCCATTTGGCTAGGGTAATTTTGGATACTGGTTTTCCCAATTTGTTACTGGAAAATGAAAACAATTGGTTATTTTTTCTAAATTCCTTTGTCCTATGAAGACAAAAACAAAATTGCCTATGTGCATTTATTTTTATTTATTTATTTAACATTTGTTTACTGGGAAAGTCCAATGTGGAACAAAGCCAATTTTCTGCAGATGCTCGGGGAGAAATGCCCCAGATGCATGTCTTTGTAACATGGGAGGAAACCCACAAGAATGCAGGGAGGACATGCAGACTCTGCACAGAAGGAACTCCAGCCAAGAATTGAACCAGTGGATCTCTTGCTGTGAGGCGACAATACTACTGCTGCAGCACTGCACTGTCCATCTAAAAAATGAAGCATGTACTCTCCCTTGTTGTCAAATTTAGGAAAGAAAACTGGCAAATTGGAAACATGATTGATGTTTGTTTCAGAAGCAATTTTAGGTAGAAAGGAAGAATTAGTATGTAAGGTAAGCCTATCTTTATGGAAAATCAAATGAAGATTTGAAGAGAGTACTTGGAGTTCAGAAACTCACCTCACAGAAGTTATGGCCATAAGAAAAACTTTTCTAAGAAAGAAATTTGATATCTGACATAGCCGAGGGCTCAAAGGGGGATCGTACTAAACTCTAACACAGTAGTAAGATCCCAAGTTAGAATGGGATCCTTTATTGGACGTTTAAGCAAAA
Source organism: Protopterus annectens (assembly GCF_019279795.1). Classification (NCBI taxonomy): domain Eukaryota; kingdom Metazoa; phylum Chordata; order Ceratodontiformes; family Protopteridae; genus Protopterus; species Protopterus annectens. The sequence continues at coordinate 872,560,395 of NC_056747.1, forward strand.
ACATACATTTAAGGAATGCTTTACGTAACTTGGACGAAGCTAAAGGGGAAGCATTATCTCCGATATGGTAGCTAGAGATGGCTGCCATCTGAACTTTGATGGTGGAAAAACTAGCACCACTTTGAAAAATTGAAGCAAGAAAATCTAAAGCAGTAGGGATTGGAGTGGTAAAAGGATCCAAATCTCTCTGTTGTGCCCAAAATTAAAATTTCTTCCATTTACTGTTATAAATCTTTCTTGTAGAAGGTTTCTGGTATAAAAATAAAATCTGGCGAATAGGAGAGGAAAGCCTGGAATGTCTAGCTATCATCGGAATTGGAGAAACCATGCAGTCAATCTGAGACCTTTAATGTCCAGATGAATCATCCCTGATGGATGTGGTAGTGGCTCTGGAATAGTGCCCAGTGTCCAAAGAAGACACAGTAGGTAAGACCACAGGAAGGGGAACCAAACTTGCCAAGGCCAGAAGGGGACAATGAGGATTACCTGGCTCTTCAACCGGAGTGCTTTCTGAAGAAATTTGGAGATTAGAGGTAGGGCAGGATAAGTATATAAGAGACTGGAGGGCCAAGCATGGACTACAGCATCTCTCGGTGACTGCCTCTGAGGGAGAATTAGGGTAAAAAACCTGCTGCACTTGTTGAGGGGAGAGGCAGTAGGTCACAGCAAGGTTGACCCCATTTCTGGAAGATAATTTTTGCCACCGTATGATTGAGAAACCACTTGTCAGGTATCAGGATAGTCCTGCTGAGCTTGTCGGCTAGAACACTGGATTTCCTTGGTTATGCATTGCTACAAGAAAGCAGTTGGAGGAGATTGGCCACTGCCAGATTCTCATTGCTTCTTGGCAAAGGGTAAGACCTGGTTCCCCCTTGTTTGTTGATGTACCAAACCACTGACATATTGTGTTCTTGGATAGCAACTGTCCCAAGAGGAAGAGAGCTCTGAAAGTTTTGCAATGCTAAGAGAGCCACTCTCATCTCAAAGATGTTTAGATGTAATTTGATCTCTTCCAGGGACCATGAGCCTTGAACATTCTGTCCCAGGAAATGCCCACCCCCTCACCCCAAATGGGAGGCGTCCATGGTCAACATGGCTTTTGGGGGAGGAAGGATAAAGGGGCTTCCCTGACAACTTCATTGGATTGAATCCACCATAATACTTGAGATAGTTTTATAGGGTGTTGCAAAGATTGTTGAAGAATGTACCATTGTACTTCTAGAGTCCATTGGAGAATTCACATGTGAAGACAAGCAGTAGGTATCAAGGTAACTGCTGCAGCCATTGAACCTAAAGCTTGAAGAACCATTTTTGCTGGGGGAGAGAAGTGAGAATGAATCTGTCTGACATGCAATCTCAAGGTAAGAATTCTGCTTTTGTGGCAAAAGAGCGGGACCACTGATTGTATCTAGATGAGCCCTTATCTTCTTCTTCTTTTGTCTTTTCCCAGTTAGGGGTCACCACAATGGATCACCTGTCCACTCATGATTGGCAGTGAAGTTTTACAGTATCGTGTTGCCAGACCGGCGCCCAACCTTCCACAGAAGGAACACACATGCATGCAGTCATGCCGGAGCACCCGGAGGAAACCCACGTGACCACAGGGAGGACATGCAGACTCCACACAGAAGGCACCCCAGCCAAGGATCAAACCAGAAAACCTCTTGCTGTGAGGCAGCAATGCTAACCGCTGCACCATCGCGGCCGCCCCATCTAGGTGAGCCCTTATAAACTTCAAAATTTGAATTGGTTGAGGATGGGACTTTGGAAGACTGACTGTGATACCCAGAAATTGAGATAATTGGAGTAAATAATCCCTGGCTTTTACTAAGAGATTCCTGGTTGGTGCAGTGAGAAACCAGTTGTCCAGGTAAAGAAACACTCTGAATCTGTGCAGTCTAAGGTGAGCTGCTACCACTGCCATGCATTTTTGGAGAACACCCTGGGAGCTATGGTGAGATCAAAAGGCAGGGCTCTGAACTCATAAGGAATGGCTCCCAGATGGAAATGTAGGTATCTTTGAGAGCACCTGTTCATTTTGATGTGATAGTATGCATCTAGAAAATCTATAGAGCACATCCACTCATCCTTCTGAAGAAAAGGCAGAATGGACTGAAACATGGCTATCCAGAACTTGGAGTTCTTTACAAACTGATTCAGACAACTGAGTTCTAAAATAGGTTCCATGTTTTCTTTGGCAGTAAACAAAACCTTGTGTAAATTCCGGATCCTCTTTGGTCTGGTGGGAACTCTTGGATGACCCTTTTGTCTAGCAGCTTTTGAATCCCTAGAGCTGCTAACTCCTGCTGATTGGGTGGAACATTGGGGGAGATGTCTTCTTTTTGTTGAGGGAACTTGTAAAAAGAGAAGGGAATATCCTCTGGATATGATCCTTTGAACCCACATATCTCTTGTGATGACAAGGCATGCATCTAGGTGCAAAGATAAGTTCCCCCGACTGCCTCTAGAAAAGAACAGTCAGACAGCCCTTCAGTAGCACTGAAAGGGTCTACCCAAGAAAGAATCATGGAACCCTTGTTTTTGTGGATGCCCTGTGCTGCATGGGTGGTGTCTTCCATTGTTATTTCCCCCCTCTGCCTCTGGGAGGAAAATCTCCAAGAGTCTTAAAAAGATCCTTGAGATTTCCAGTACCACATCTTCTTACCACCACGTTGATTTTTGAAAAAAGGTTTGTGCGGGTTAGAAAAATGGATTCCCATGACAGATAAGAACTTTCCATCTTGCTCATTGGGGGAAAGTGTCTCTAATGGTGGGGCCAAACAGAGAAGATCCATCAAAAGAAGTAGTGATGAATAACCCTTTAAAGGTCTCCACAAAATCACACAGTCACATCCAGGTATGTCTCCTGATAGCTATGTCAGAACCTGCGGCCCATAAGGAACCTTCCACTACATGAAAGATTAGCCTCATGGATGCATTTGATATAGATTGTTGTGTGGCCAATCATCAGGAATAAGCCTTCTCTTCCTCCACCAACATGGACCTAGGGTAGATGTAAAGAGTTCCTTAATTAACTCAGTCTGTAATCTAGTAAAGTGTGCCAAATAGTTAAGCAACCATAAGGCAAAGGTCACTGAGGCATAAAAGTGCTTCACATATCTGTCCAACACTTTAGATTCTCTATTAGAGGGATAGACAGAGGAGCTGTGTTCAGCCAGCTCTGTTTTGGTGGCTGCCGCAACAACTATGGCATCTACAGTGATTCCTTCACTCCAAAATTGTCAATCTTTTGGTGCACCAAGTATTTTATCTGGATGCCGAGGAATAGGTTCTGTTATCCAGGTCTGTCCAATGCCTGGCTGGAGATAAGATCTATAAGCTCATTCACTTGGGGGGGGGGGGTAACCCAAGACATAGATGAGCCAGAGCCAAAGGCTTCTAGGAACACAGATTCCTCCTGGGAAGGGGTTTATCAGTACCAGCTATCTTTCTGGAGTATAATTTCTAGAATGTCTCCAAAGGAGATATCTTCTGGTGGTGATCTTGGGGACCCTTCTCCTTCATCAAAATCAGTCTATTTGGTTAAAGATTCCTGGGGGGGGAATGTAAGTGCTTCCTTTTGCACAATCCCTTGAGGGGGACCTCTTCAATAGGGTGCTCTGGAGAAGTATTATTCAGAAGAGGCAAAGTTTTCTCTAACAAACTACCTGGAAGCTCTTACGGGTTTGGTTGTCCCTGTGGAATAGGATGAAGAGACTCAAAGAGGATCTGAAGGGGGAACAGGGATAGGCTCCAATGAAGTCAGAGATTAAACAGCTCTCGGGTAGGAGAAAGGTCTCTCCACCACCTTGAAGATAGAGAGACCATGAGAAGCAGATGCCAACCTCAATGGAGCCAAAAATCTCAAATTGGATAAGCTCAGATCCCCGCTGGTCCTCCACTCTGAGGATGGAGTCAGAGCCAAACTGTCCAGCACTGAGGCTCCTAGGCTCTGAGGAGGAAGTGATGGCTCCGAAAACTTTGGAGTTGAAGTCATCCCCCCCAATCCAGCTCCGATGCTTCAGCTTCAAGACTTGTCCTGCTCAAGGAAGGTCAGAACCAAATGGGTCAGGGAAGTAGCGGGAATCGAAGATGAAGGCATCTTTGGATCCGATGGTTTAACTCTTGGAGGTCTTGGATCTGAGGGCTCTGAAGCAGTATGTTGGATTAGAGAAGCAGAAATTATGGTGTGTGAGGAAGGCTTAAAGCTCACAGATCAGATGGGCGATGGAGCTGGTAAAACCTCCATCTGGATCTGTGTTCTGAGGAATTTTCTCATCCTGTCCACTTCTACTTCTTAAAGACTTCAGGAGGATCTGATTAAAGAGAAGGTGGAAGGAGGTTGAGATGGCTTTCTTGGTGTCTCCTGTAAAAAGAGAGACCTAAGTCTTGGGGACACTGGCTCTGGAGAAAAATGAGGACTCCGGAAACAAGGAGACTTGGAGGCTGAAGGAGTCAGATCAGTATTCACAGCTGAGTGCTTTGAAATCTTAGCTGATGGCTCAGATATCAGAGTAGTTTTGGGAGAATGGATAGAAGAGTACTTTCTAAGCTCCCTGGGCTCCATAGATTTAGACTTTTGTGAGGGTGGGGGGGGGTGTTGAGCAGGGATAAGGCCCTTGAGGACAAGCTTGTTGTGTCTGTCACTGATCGCTCTAGCATTGAAACCAGTACAAGCAGTGTCTAAATAAGAGGGGCCTAAATAATAAACACACTCCCTGTGGGCATCAGAGTTGGGAATCTTATGCCCACAGGAAGTGTACTTCTTAAATCCAGTAGGCTTTTTACCCATAACAATAAGCTATACCAAAAACTTAATTCCAGAATAAGAAAAAAAACAGATTTTTTTTAATAGAAATAGCTTTACCAACAATAGTAATAAGACTACCTTTAAGGAAGGTAACATAACAATGGCAAAAGAGATACCAAAAAATGGTAAAAAGGAAATTAAATAAGAAGGTATAAAGACAGGGCAGGCAATAAACAAGTTATATTGTATAGTTTGATGAAAATTAAACTTCAAAGTTTTTACTTACTAACTTAGAAGAACTAACTCCCTGAGCTTGAGAGAATGCAATCTCAACCGAATTGTTAGAGCTGCAAACAAGATCTGGGATAATGTAGTGGTTAGGGGAATTATGGGTAAAGGGAGGAGCTTGAGAGTCAGATCCAAGAATCTAGAGAAAAGCGGCAGAGTCAGATCTGAGGGTTGGATCAGAGAACCATTTGTTGAGGAATGAATGAAAATGACATCAAATTGGGCGTTAATCTAAAAAAAATTTTAGAAAGAACCCACTACCACCCCCACATATGGTTGACAAATCTCAGGTGACTACGAAATATGAAGCTTATGTCAGTGTAATTTTATTTTAGAGCAGAAGGAAATGCAATTAAATAACACATTGATGAGTAAAATTATTTTTAAACAGTACAGTTGTGATTCCTGTCAGGTGGTTAATTTGACTAAATGCCAGAGTTGCTCTGTATTCTGTGTGGGTAAAAAGTTATTTATTCATCATAATGTTCTATCTTTGTTGTCCATTTTCATTCTTCCTCAGCTGCTGAGTTTGGATCTGATCCTCGGATCTGACTCGGCTGCTTCTTCCAGCTTGTGGAACACAAACTCTCAACCTCCTCCCTTTATCCATAATGCCCTAGTCACCTAACATACCTCAGATCTTGTTTGCTGCCCATAGACCTGCAAAGTGGTAAGGAATTATGATATAACAATCTAGGACTCAAAGGAAAGTACAGTTGTATAAAATCTTACCATAACAGTAGATGCCCTTTTCTTCACTGTTGCAGTATTCTTAACATGAGGGATCCCCTGCCAAGGGTGGCCCAACATCCGGCCAGTATACCAAAGCCTTTAGGTTGTTAATTATACACTATATGTCACACATATGCTCCCCATGCAAGGCGTAGGGCATAAAGTTGATGTCTGGAAATGACATCCTCAGAACTGAGAGCCCCAGGAAGAATGCCAGCCCTAGGATACCAGAGAGTAACATACACATCCAGAGGGACAAAATACCAGGGGGAGGAGGGAGGGAGGGAGTGAATACTGCAACAGTGGAGAAGGACATCTACTGTTATAGTAAGATTTTACACAACTGTACTATGTCCTTCTATTTCACTGTTGCAGTATTCTTAACATGAGGGAGAGTGCAAAAGCTTAGGAAGAATATTGGAATATAGGGAGGAGGAAGGGCCAGCAGAGTCTTCTAGGAACCCATGAAGAATGGCCCTAACAAAACCAGCTCTAGCCCTGGATATGACATCAAACTTGTAGTGCTTGGTAAATGTATGCACAGAAGACCAGGTAGCTACCTCAATGATAGAATTTGTATCCCAACCCTTGAAAAACAGTACCAGAAGAAGCTATAGCCCTAGAAGAGTAAACCTCAACCATAAAATGAAGGCTCTTGCCATGATAAGAATAATAAAAAGAAATGGCTTTAGAAATCCAAAAGGAAATGGTCTGCTTGGAAACCATCAAACCTAATGATCTAGGATGAAAAGAAAAAGCTGACTAGATTTTCTAAAATCTTTAAGTTTTGTCCAAATAAAATCTGACTTATCTATACATATCCAAAGTGTGCAACACCTTCTCACTAGCAGATTGCAGAGAAGGGAAAAAGTGGGCAAATTAACAAACTGATTAAGAGACAACTGATTCAACATCCTAGGCATAAAAGAAGGACTGGTACAAAGGGACACTTTGTCCTTTTGAAAAACTAAAAAAGGAGAAACAGCCATAAAGGCTTGAAGTTCAGACACACATATGGCAGAAGTAAGGGCAAACAAAAGAGCAGTCTTCCAAGAACAATACTGTAAGGAAGCTGAAGCTGCAGGCTCAAAAGAAGCCTGAGTCAATTTCTCCAAAACAAAATTAAGATCCCAGGAATGAGGAATAGGCTTCCTGGGAGGTCTAATATGAAGGACACCCTTAAGAAACTGTGTGACCTTGAACCTAGAGGCCAAAGGAGGAGCTAAAGGCAGACAAGTAGAAATAACTGAGAGGTGGGCCTTAACTCATTCCCTGCAGTACAACTTTTTTGCGTGTGTACCTTTAATTCCCAGTGGGTGTGGTGAGCCTTTAAAAATGAAGTTATCACCTTACAGTTCTAACAAATATTCATTGACATAGGTCAAATATCAATACAGTTGTATTTGCCATCACATATGCTTCAAGATAAAATATTTTGTTATTTTGTATGTAGCATAGTTTTGGAATTATTAATGCAAATATGAACAAGCAATATTTGATGCCTAGAGGCACAGTAGGAGGTAACTGCAGAAACGCCTAGAGGTACACTCAGCTGTAATGAGTATAAAAGAGTATGTGAACCCAGCATTGAGCAATTCACACAAATAAGAGAGAATCAAAGGAGCATCCACGGTAAGTGGGTCCAGGATACAACAAAGACACCAAAGAGACAACCTCTTCCATTTGAATAAGTAAGATTTCCTAGTAGTGGGTTTTCTGGCCTCCTGCAGAACATGAAGCACATCCTCAGAAAAAAGGTGTCTATAGGGAATCAAACTCCTATCAATCACAGTATCAGTTGAAGAGTGGACAAGTGGGGATGGATGAGAAATCTCTTGTCTTGTGAGAAAAGATTCACTCTGTGAGGTAACATGTGATGACTGCTCTTGGCTAAGTGCAGAAGAAGAGGGAACCAATGCTCTGTGGGCCAAAAGGGTATCACCAGCAAGATTTTGGGATCATCCTGTTTTATCTTGGACAGGACTTTTGGAATGAGAGGAAGGGGAGGGAAGGCATAAAGAAACATCCCCTTCCATGAAAAAGATAGGGAGTCCACCTTCCAGGCCAGAGGACATGGAGTCCTGGCAAAAAATTGAGAAAGCTGCCTGTTCTGAGGGGAGGCATAGTGATCTACAGAGGAATACCCTACTGGTGGACAATGTCCAGAAACACATCCCTGTGAGGCATCCACTTGTGAGATTGTGTTATGGACCTGCTCAGGGAGTGTGCTACAAATTTCTGACTTGAAGGAATGTACACTGCTGGACGTGTGTCTTGGTATTGAATTGATAGCTCCCAAACCTGCAGTGCCAACCTGCAAACAAGATAGCACATTGCCCCCTTGTTTGTTAATGTACCACATCACTGTGGAGTTGTCTTTAAAGATCTTTAGGGGCCCTGGAGAAGACAGAGGATGGAAAGCAGTTACAACAATCAGAAGAGCTCTTAACTTCTTGATATTGATGTGCTCCAACTGTTGCTGAGAAGACCAAAGGCCTTGCACCTTTAGGTTTCCAAAGGAAGCCCCCCACCCCCATCTGATGTGTCTGTGAACAGCTCCTGAGAGGGAAGCGGGGATTGAAAGAAAAGCTATGGATTCAAAATCAGTTGGTGAATCCACCACTGAAATTCGAACTTGAGACATGGAAGAGGAGGAATTGGAAACTCTAGAGGATGAGAATGCTGAAGCCAAACTGACTTTAGATACCATTGAAGACTTCTCATATGCAATCTAGTGAAGGGAAGCATAGGGATGGTGGATGCCACAAATCCCAGTGCCCTCAGAAATTCACTGGCTGAAATCAAAGCCAGAGGAAGAAGGGATTGAAAAAAGGAAATCAGAGTCAAATCCTTGGGAGGAGACAGGGATTGCTAGCATAGGAACAGTCTGAATCCTGCATTCCAGGAAAAACATGATCCCTTGACAGGGACAGGAAGGGCTTTTGAAAATTTACGTAGAAGCCCAGGCTTTGCAATAGAGCAATGACCCACTGAAGGTGCTGTAAAAGAATCACTGAAGAGGAGGCTTGAATAAGCAGGCACTCTATATAAGGAAAGACCTGAATGCCTTTCAGCCTGCAAAAAGCAATCCCAGGAGCTAGGCATTTGGTGAATACTCTGGGGCAGTAGAGAGACCATAGGGCAGAGCAGAGAACTCAAAATGCCAGGAAGCAATACACAAATGTAAAAACATCCTGAAATGGGATGAATAGGGATATGGAGGTAAGCATCCATGAGATCCAGAGAAACCACAAAAGCCTGAGGAAGCAGTAGAGGGGAACAAAGGCTGAAGGGATAACATTTGAAAGGAAGGAACCTTCCAAAATGTATTCAGGTGAGAGAGATCCAGAATGGGTCTCCAAGTGCCCTCTTTCCTGGGAATCCAAAACAGTCTGAATAGAACCACTTCCCCTTTTGAACAGCTTGAACCTCTTGAATATTTCCCTGACTCAAAAGACCCTGAAGCATCTCTGGAAGAAAGCTCAATTGACATTGAGGTAGCTGAGGAATGACCATGAAGGAGGTAAGTAATTTCTAAACAATGAAATACCCTTGGTAAATGATGGAAAGAACACAAGAATCCTGGGTTATGCTTAACCAGACAGGAAGAGACAGAGAAAGATGATGTGAAAGAGGAATGTGGCTGGGAAGAATCAGGTAGTCAGACAACACCTGGTTTATCAGGAAAGGAAGGTTTCTAAGCAGGGGGGTCTTTGTAGAACTAACTGGGGACCCCTTCCTATCACCCTTCTTACCTTTAGGGGGAGGACAAGACTGTCTTCTAACAAAAGCCAGTTTTTTTAGAATAGTTTCTATGGAACTTTGGCAGGAGAAACAAAAATATGCTTCAGGTTCTGTAACTCTGCCTTTTTCCTGCAGGGACATGAATAAATCAGCCGCAGCAGCACGAAACAAACACTTGTTGTCCAGAGAAGCATCCATCAACTTAGCCTCAATATCATCAGGCCTATGGTCTCTCTACTTCATCTTCCTATCTTAAAACCTGGTTGCCTCATGGTTTTGGCATCTTTTCAGGCTTGTTGGCTGTTGGTGAAGCACCCACCAAGAGGAGAAAATGCTGAGAGAAGAAAGGAGCCACTTTTGAGACTTTAAGTATTTTTCCTCTGTTTATTTGCTAAGTTTTTCTGCATAGCCGCCTATTGTGAACATTTTCTGGCTTGTTAAATTTGATTTCTGTATTAGTAACTGTATTTAGAGCACAACCTAGAGCTGTTTACTGAATTTCCTGTTTGCACTTATTTTTAAAATCATTTTTTTCTCAAAACTTGCATTTTATCTGTCTTTGGCCTAGCAGTCTTGTGTGGGGTCATTTACTGCACTGTTATAACTTGTTGATACTTGTTAACCTCTGCTATCTCTGAAAAAACAAAAAAACAAAAACAAATCTTGCTTTTTTCCCACTTTTCTGAGATTTAAAAAAGTTCAGTTACAGGCTTGCTGTTCTTGAACTGTTTGTAAGTTTCTGTGAGGCCATTTTTTGCTTGGGCTAAAGGAAAGTCTCTCTGTTGATCAGTGGCAGTGAAAAACATTGAGCAGCCTGCCTGTCCCTGTGGGAGTGGTTACTGACTTGAAACTGTAGTTTTATTGGCCATTTTAGGTCAATTCCAAAACTCCTTCATCTTCCTCTCTTAAAACCCTCTTTTGCGCGGTTTTGCGTGTTTTTGAGCATAGCGCAACAACGGGCAGCCGCCTAATTGGGTTTAAACTATTCCTGGCTCCACAAAGTCTGCTCTTCACTTTTTCCCTTAGAACTGCTCTATCTCTCAATTTAAACACCATATTCTCATTCTAAGGCCCTTCACTGGTCCAATTAAGTAATCCTACAAATTAGCACTATTAAACCATAAGCACTACTTACTCTTATACTCTCTACGATTACTCTGTCCTCTATTGGTCCGTCTTAAATTCAGTTTCCCTATTACTCTAGCACATCCAAAGGTCAGTCAATGGTTTCCTCTCCAGTCCAGCTGGTGAATCTGGGAATTTTGAGGCAATGTTACAACTGTCTCATGTACACGGACAACCCTCTCCTCCTCCAAACAGGTTCAAATATATGTGAGAGATGCAACTATTTAGCCAAACTGGAGGCTGAGCTCTCTCATCTCAAAACTGGTGTAACCAGTCAGGAGGAGAAGGTAACCTCACACAACACAATTCCAGTATCACATAGTCCCACCACATCAGCGAACCAAACACATAAATACACAAAAACATACTCGGAGGCTCTAAATAAAAATCTACCTAAGCAACAGAGACCTCCAAACCAGACATCCAAGCAAACGCTACCTCAAAACAAAACACACACAACACATAACCCACAAAGTCAGTGTGCCAAGCAGCCACAGCCCCTAAGGCTGAATAACACACCTGATACGCTTGTTATAGGTGACTCTATTGTCAGACACACTGACGTCCCGCTCACCAGGCTGAATAAAGAGAAGGTCACGGTGAGCTGCCTGTCGGGTGCTAGGATCCGACACATAATGCAAGCACTCAGGTCATTCCAAAGCAAATACAAATATGACTCAGTCATTGTACATGCTGGTGTGAATGACCTGAGACATACCTCCCTGGACTACATGAAAAGAGACATAGAGGAGCTCTCTGATCATGTAGCCCAGGCTGGTATGACCCTGACCTTGAGCAGCATCTTACCCTCATCTAGAATGATGCCACAGTACAAAGACAAAATGATCGATTTTAACAATTGGCTAAAATTTTGGTGTCATTCAAAGGGGATCCAGTGTCTGTCAGCCTGGGATGACATGCTCGACAAGCCACGTTGCCTCGCTAGGGACGGCTTGCACCTGTCACCACTGGGCTTTCGGATATTGGCAAAGGCTCTTGCCACCCCCATAGTGCCTTTTTTAGGCAAGGCTCAAAAGTCAAACCCACCCCCATAGACAGCACAAGGAACAAGAAACTAAGGGTAATGCTGCTAAACGCCAGAAGTCTTAACCTCAAGATGCACGCAGTCGAAGCTCTCCTCAGTATGGAGAACATTGATATCTGTGCAGTGACAGAAACCTGGTTCAAGGCTCCAGAGAGCACCCCAGCACTACCAGGCTATACCTCATATCATACTTTTCGGCCCCAAAACCCGGACCGAACCACAAAAGGATGGGGAGTTTCCATATTTATCAAGGATATCCACATTTCCAGGTTAGTGGCATTGCACGAAGTATCGGAGACCATCCATGTGCAACTAAGAGTGGGCAAGACTGCTTTTCAGTTTATAACATCCTACAGACCACCCTCTCAAAGTCAGGAATCCCATTCGGCTTTCCTGAAAACATTGGAGAACATGAAGATCTCTCCGAACACCATTATATTGGGCGACTTCAACTACCCAAACATTGACTGGGAGCACTACTCAAGCCCCAGCACCTTAGCCCAAAGATTCCTGGAAATTATAAACTCAAATGCTATGGAACAACTAGTCACCACTCCCACAAGAGGGGACAACATACTAGACCTGATCATTACCAACATGGGGACTCTATGCTCCACACCAGAAGTATATCCCTCATTGGTAAGATCAGACCATAAATTAATTTTACTGGATGTCCACATCCCGACCCCACCCCCAGCCCAGAAAACCACAGTGAAAAACTTCTCAAAAGCAAACTTCTCACTTCTCAAAACCGAAGTGGAATCCTTCAAGGCCCCAAGGCCAGTGGAAACTACAGCCCAAACTGCAGAATCCTATATAAATGCATTCTACGGACATCTCCAGGAATGCATGGATCATGCTATCCCAAACAAAACCAAGACCCAATCATCCAAAGACAGGCATCCAGTCTGGTGGACCCCTGCCATAAATAAACTGTACAACAGAAGGAGGAAGCTACTATATGATAGAGCAAAATCCCTAATAGGGAAGGCATCTCTGATCAGTACTAGCAAAAAATTACGATCCCTCATAAAATCCTCCAAGGCCAGCTTCGAGAGAAAAATTGCACAGGACACCAAAGACAATCATAAGGCTTTTTTCAGTTATGTTAGAAACCTGGGATGCAACTCCCAGACTTGTTCTGAGTTGATTCTAAACGACAAAAAATACACTGAACCCACAGACATCGCCAATATCCTGGCAGACAGGTTCAGTGCAAACTTCTCCACCCCCTCCCCCCCAAAAGAGCAAGTATCTATCCCGGCAGAGGGCTGTCTCCCAACAAACATCTCAGATGATCAGGTGAAGGCTGCCCTCTCCAAAGCAAAAAACACTGCTTCCATGGGACCAGATGGCGTCCCAGGTTGCATCCTACATGAACTACAAGAGAAACTAATCCCTCAAATAAAACAGCTATACAATCTCAGCCTCACTACAGGATATGTGCCCACAGAATGGCGTACAGCAACAGTGGTCCCACTCCACAAAGATGGAGCCTCTACGGACCCTGGAAACTATCGCCCCATAAGCCTGACTAGCTTAGTCTGCAAGGCTATGGAGAGGATCATCACGGAGCTCATAAACAAAGACATTGGGGACCTACAGACACTAGATCCTACCCAGTTTGGCTTTGTCAAGGGCAGATCCTGCCTTTTGAACCTGGTTGACTTCTTTGAAATAGTCACCAAAGCCATAGATGAAGGGAAGGTAGTCCACACAGCCTATCTGGACCTTGCAAAGGCATTTGATACAATACCCCACTCAGGCATCATAGATAAGCTATCCAGCTTAAATATAAACCCCTATGTCACAAGATGGGTCGCAAACTGGCTCAAAGATAGAACCCACAGAGTGAGAGTTGCTGGAGCCATGTCAGACTCGAAACCGGTCACAAGTGGCATCCCACAGGGTTCTGTCCTGGGACCACTCTTGTTCGGTATATAATTTTCCGAGGTACAGGCAAACGTGGGAGGACTATGGCTCACCAAGTTCGCAGACGACTGCAAACTGGGCACCATAATCAACTCTCCAGCTGACATAAACATCCTTCAAAAAGGTCTCACAGAGACAGATAACTGGTGCCAGTGCCATGGTTTAAAGCTAAATGCCAAAAAATGTATAGTCATACCCTTTGGCAAAAACAATGTGCCCACAAATTACCACATAGGCGGAAACCCATTAAGTACAGAGAAAGTTATTAGGGACCTGGGGACCCAAGTTGATAGCAATCTCTCCTTTGAAAACCACATTGCCAAAGTGGTTAGAAGACCTTCTACATAGCCCACCTCATCACGAAGGGTTTCACATCTAGATCAAGAGAGGTAATCGTGCCCCTTTATTCATCCCTCATCAGGCCCCTTTTGGGATGTACCTTACCCGACACCTGCAGCAATTAGAAAGACCCCAAAAGTATCTCACCAAGAGGATCAAGGGTCTCAAACAGATGCCATATGCTGCTCGGTTAAAAAAACTCCAGCTCTACTCAGTTGCATACCGCCTACTTCGAGGCAATCTATGCCTGACATACAAAGCTATGTCAAATCCAGAATTAATGGACATGCTCCACCTCAGTAAATCTAAATCCCTTAGAGCCACACACTCGAGGGACTTGAACCTCAGCACAGAAATAAATAGAACTTGCTGGAGGGGCAGGTTCATAACCCAGAGGCTCCCTTCGCTCTGGAATAGAATTCCAGTTCATGTGAGGCAGAGCACCTCACTGAATCTCTTCAAGAAGAATCTCGATAAGTGGATGGGGGATCGCAGGTTTGTCCCAGGGATTACTCCCATGTCACTATTGACAGAGGCACAGTAAACTAAACCTTAAAAAGGGCACAGTATACTCAAATCAAGGGGTGGCGTAAGCCATACAGAATCAGGCTAGGCTTATAATTGCCCCAGGGCAGATAGCCTAGTATGAACCTATGAACCTATGAATATCTCCTCAAAACAGAGCCAGGAAGCAGCAGTTCTAGAAGAAGCATCTGCTGCATCATAACCACATTTAATGGAATGGTGAGCGACCTGGGATGAAGCCCCTAACAGAGACAAGGCAAACGTCTTTCCCTCAGAATAAGGAAGGTCAGAAGTAACCTTGCAAGCCTGAGAAAGGAGAGGCAAAACATATCTGGTCATATCAGTCTGATAATTAACAGCCCAAAAGGCTAGGGTTGGCTGAAGTATAACCCTTTTTACCTGACCTTTCCATAGTCCTGCTGTCCTTATCAGAAGGAAGAAGCTTGGTAGAAGGCAGTAATTTAGAAGGCTTGTCAGATGCCACAGAGACTACCAAAGGGTCAGCAGACAGACACTTGTAAAGGAATTTGCAGTCATCAGGCACTTTATAAAACTGATCCGCACCTTATAAAACCGATCCTTTTTTTAGGAGTAGGTGGCTGAGAGTCTGGGGTTTGAGACACAGAAGAAAAGACATCCAACAAAGCATCCAAAACAGGAGGAACAGCAGAGGGTCTAGCAGACTCCATTTGAAGGAGTTCATAAAATCTCCTCTGCACTTCAGACACTTGGGAACAATCCCATTTAAAGAACTCCTTCATCTTAGCAATGGTACCCCCAAATGAAATCTCCTGAAAAGGAGATTCAGGACTAGTAGAATCCTCTTCCTCAGAGCCATAATCCAAAGGGGGAAGAAATCTGGGTAGAATAGGCCAGGGATTCCTCTTCAGAATCCTCTTCCTTCTGAGAGAAATCCTGATCTCTGGATCTCTTGAGGGGAGAAGATGATCAAGGAAGAGCCAGGACAGAGATGCCCTGAGGAGGCTTCAAGGCCATAAGAGAGTTGAAAAAACCCTGTGCAAAATTCTGCCATTCACGATGCGGTTCTTTAGGACAGAAGAAATATGTTTTGTCTTTTGCTTTTTTTTTAAAGGTACATCCACCCTTTGAAAGGTAGAAGGCTTCAATATCACCCTACATTCAGTAATAGTAGTTGGGACGTCCTCCCTCACCCATATCTGAGGAACCTCCTTAGGCCCATTTGTGATAATCAGCCACAGTTCAAGGCAACCAAGGACATGCGAGAACCCACATCCATGCCAGCCTCTGAACATGTCACAGCAGAGGAATCCAACCCAGGAACTGGATGATCCTCTGGGCTTTCACCAGCCTCAAGAGTGATGTTTGGTAGAGAAGACACAGCCGAAGAATCTGACCCAACTTTTTTAGCCTTCTTCTTCAAAGATGGCTAACACACAGGCCGGGCATTACCTTCTATAGCATCTTTCACTAAATTCTTTAGATGCTGGTTTTCAGGATAGATAGCGAAGGATGAAAGATAACTACATAAGGTCTTCGGAACAAAAGCCTAACAAATACTGCAGGATGTATGGTCATGAGAAGCACCTAAACAAAACAAGCACTGCCCATGACTGTCTTTATGGGGAATCTGTCTCCCACACTGGCATTTACCATTTCTGGATAACATGAAACCCCACAACACAAATGCTAAAAGCAAAAAAGGATAAGGAAAAAAACCCAGTGGGGCACTTATCTGAACATCTAGGTAAACCAGCAATGACTCAAGCAATCAAACTGATGGTCAAAGATGGCATCTGAACAGATGGCAAAAGTTCTAAGGATGATACATCACCTTTATGCCCTACGCTTTGCTAGGGGAGCATACGTGTGATGTATGGCGTATCATTAATAATCTAAAGGCTTTGGTATACAGGCCAGACATCAGGCTGCCCTTGGCAGGGATCCCTCATGTTAAGAATACTGCAACAGTGAAGTGGAAGAACACCAGTGGTTTCTGTAGCGTCCCTCAATCTTTCCAAGAGAAAGGCGAGGAGGGGGGGTTGGTAAGAGGGAAGTTGAGGAAGAATGAAAATAGACAACACAGATGGAATGTTATGGTGAGTACATAACGTTTTTTATCTGATGTCATTTTCATTCATTCCTGAACTGTTGGGACAGAGTCCTTAGCTCCCTAAATCCTGGGAAGACTCTAAGGAAGGATTTTCCTGAGCACAGCGGAGCCAAAGGCTGTTCATCCCCTAGAGATCAAATCCAATTTTTAATGAGCAATAAATGTATGAGGATTAGCCCAAGTTGCAGCTGCACAAATATCTTCCAAGGAAGTTCTAGACAAAAGGCTGAATAAGTTGCCATAGATCTGGTGGAATGGCTTTTGATAGTAATTTGTCATATACAAAAGTAATAGTGTCAGACATTTGGCTAAAGTCCCTTTGGCAACTGGTTTGCCTAATTTTGATTCCTAAAAGGAAACAAATTGTTCTGATTTCCTCAAATGTTTTGGTTGTGTAAAGATAGAAATAAAAAAAATATGCTCTCTCCATAACTATGCATCTGTGTTGTCCATTTTCATTCATCTTCAATGAATGGGTCTCAGATCTAACCTTGGATCTGACTCAGCAGTTTGCTTTAGATTCTTGGATCAGACTCTTGAGCTCCTCCCTTTACCCATAATGCCACTTACTGTTAAATTACCTCAGATCAAGTTTGCTGCTGCTTAGTATGCCTTAGGGCATAAGTAAACAAAATAATAAGAAACAATATATGTATATGTATATGTATAGAATAAGGACTCAAACTGGAAACAGTGGTTCCAATGCAGCTCATCTGGTAATTTCCAAAGGATAAGGATAGGGGGAAGGAGGGTGGGGAGTTGAGGAAGAATGAAAATGGACAACACAGGAGCATAATTATGGTGAGCGCATAACTTTAATATCTGATGTTTTCATTTTCATTTGTTCCTCAATGAATGTGACAGAGTCCCCAGCTACAATAATCTTAGGTGGCCCTCATGGAAGGATATTCCCAAGATCCACAGAACTGAAAGCAGCCCTGTTACCGGAGATGATATCTAATTTGTAATGAGCAATAAAAGTATGAGAATTGGACGAAGTGGCCGCAGCACAAATACCATTAATGGAAGCCCTGGCCCAAAAAAGCATATGATATAGACATGGATCTAGTTGAACAAGCTCTTGGAGGTTTGAATAATGGCAACCCTCTCAGAGAATAGACAAAGGAAATGCAAGCTGTTATCCATTTGGCTAAGGCAACTTTGGATACTGGTTTTCCCAACTTTTTTTTTGGCAAAGGAAGCAGTTGATCATTTTTTCTAAAGTCTTTTGTTCTATGGAGGTAAAAATAAAGTTGTCTGTGTACATCTAGAAGATGCAATGAGTATTCTCCCTTATTGTCAAATTTTGGAAAGAAGACATAAATTGATTGCTTGATTTATATTGGACTCAGAGACAACTTTTGGCACAAAGGAAGGGTTTGTACATAAAATCATTCTGTCTGAAAAATCAAATAGGTTTGAAGAGACTGCTTGGATTTCAGAAACTTGGCTTGCAGATGTAACAACAACAAGAAAATGTGTTTTCCAAGAGAGAATTTTTAGATCTGACTTAGCCAAAGGCTCAGTAAGAGGGTGAATTAAAGTTTGCAATAGAGCATTAAGCTCCCAAGGTGGAGTAGGATCCTTAATCAGAGGTGTATGCAGCAGAGTACCATTAAGGAATGCTTTACATATTTTAGACGAGGCTAGCAGAAAAGTATTATGTCCTATATGGTAATTAGAGATGGCTGCAAGCTGAACTTTTATGGTGGAGGAACTGGCACCACCTTGAAAGACTGAAGGAAGAAATTCTAACACAACAGGAATTGGAGCAGTTAAAGGCTCCAACTTTCTCTGGTCTGCCCAGTAGGAAAACCGCTTCCATTTACTTTGATAATTTTTTCTAGTAGAAGGTTTCTGGGATGAAAATAAGATTTGGCAAACCGGAGAGGAAAGTTTGGACTGTCTAGCCATCATTGGGATTGGAGAAACCATGCAGTCAGTTTGAGGCCTTGAAAATCCAGATGAATCATTCCTGATGTATGTGATAGTAGATCTGGACTGGGGTACAGTGTCCAAGGTGGACATAAGAGATGAGACCACAGGAATGGGAACTATACTTGCCAAGACCAGAATGGGGCAATGAGGATTACCTTGCTATTCAACTGTAGTGCTTTCTGGAGAAATTTGGGTATCCATTGGAGAACTCTCATATGAAGGCATGCTGCAGGTAGCAGGGTGATTGCTGCAGCCATCGAACCTGAGGCTTTAAGAACCAATCTTGCTGGAGGAGAGGGGTGCTCTAGAATCTGTCTGACATGAAATCTTAGGGTATGAACTTTGCTTTGGGGTAAACACAAAAACTGACAGTGTTTAGGCAAGCTCCTATAAACTCCAAGACTTGAACTGGGTGAAGGCAGGACTTGGAAAGATTGATTGTGATCCCTAAGAATGGACACCACTAGGGTAAGTAATACCTGGCCTTCTCTAGTAGATGCTTGGGTGTTGTGGAAAAAATACAGTCATCTAAATAAGGAAACACTGAATACATACAGTCTGAGATGAGCTGCCACCACTGCCATGCATTTGGTAAACACCCTGGGGTTGTGGTGAGATCAAAGGGCATGGCTCTGAACTGGTAATGGGTGGCTCCTAGCCAAAAGTGCAGATGAGTGCCTGGTTATTTTGATGTGATAGTATGCATCTTAAAGATCTATAAAGCACATCCAGTCATCTTTCTGTAGAAGAGACAGAATGGACTGAACCATGACTATCTGGAACTTGGAGTTCTTCACAAATTGATTCAGATGACTGATTTCCAGAATAGGTCTGAGGTCCCCCTGTTTTCTTTGACACTAAAAAGAACCTTGAGTAAATTCTGAATCCTGACTGGTCTGGTGAGACCTTTATGATGACTCTCTTTTCTAGAAGCTTTTGAATTTCTAGAGGTGCAAAATCTCTCTGATTGGTTGAACATTGGGGAGACATCTCTTTTGTAAAGGATTTTGTGAAAAGGGAATGTAATATCTTCTGGATATAACCCTTTGCACTGAGAGTCTTTTGTGATGGCTGTTCAGGCATTTAGGTGCAAGTATAAGTGCTCCCTGACTGCCTCTAGAGAAGAACAGTCAGATAACCTTTCAGGAGCACTGAAAAGGCCTGTCTGAGAAAGAGACTCAGGACCCTTGGTTCTGCAGACCCCCTCTGTCAAGGGGCAGTGTCTTCCATGTTTTTTTCCCCATGTGAGTCTTGAAAAGGTCCTTGAGATTTTTGGAACCACATTTTCTTACCACCGCATTGATTCCTGGAAAAATGTCTCTGCAGGATACAGAAGCAGATTTCAAGAGCAGATAAGGTCTTTCCATCTTGCTCACTGTGGGAAAGTGTATCTTTATAGCCCAAGCAGGGAAAATCCATCAAAGGGAGCATTGAGGAATGAGGCTTTAAGGTCTCCACAAAATCACACAATCTCAATCCAGGCATGTCTCCTAATGGCTATGCCCTGAACCAGCAGCCCGTGATGAACCTTCCGCTGCATGAGAAATTAACCCCATGAATGCATTTGATATAGATTGTAAGGTGGCCATTTGGGAGGAATATTTTCTCTTCCTCTGTTGACCTGGACCCTGGGGTAGACTGAGGGAGTTTCTTTATCAAGTCCCTCTATAACCTAGTAAAGTGTGCCAGATAGTTAAGTGACCACAAGGCAAAGGTAGCTGAAGTGTAAATGCATTTTCCATATCCGTCCAATGCCCCGTACTCTCTATTAGGAGGATGGACAGTGAAATTCTGTTCAACTAGTTTCTTTTTGGTGGCTGCTGTAACAACCATAGCATCTACATGGATTGCCTTACTCCAAAACTGCCTGGCTTTAGAGGCTTCCAGGATCTTGCTTGGTTGATGTTTGGGGATAGACTTTATGGTGTCTAGTTCCTTCCAAGCCCAGCGGGAGACAGAGTCTATAAGATCATGACAGAAAAGTGATAGCTGAAAGATCAGGACCTCAAACAGGTTCCTATCAACAAATCTGTTGGGTCTCTCCCAAAGAGATGGACAGGGAGAGGGAGGGAGGAAAGTTGAGGAAGAATGAAAATGGACAACACAGATGGAACGTTATGGTGAGTACATAGCTTCTTTATCTGATGTTGTCATCTTCATTCATTCCTCAATGTAAGGGACAGTCCCCAGCTATGGTAACCCAGGGTGGTCTTCATGGAAGGATGTTCCGGAGAACCATGGAACCAAAGGCAGCTCTGTTTCTGGAGATGATGTACAGTTTGTAATGAGCAATAAAAGTATGGGTATTTGACCAAGTAGCAGCTGCACAAATATCAATGGAAGCCTTGGTCCAAAAAGCAGCAGAAGTAGGCATTAACCTGGTGGAATTGGTCTTTGTATGCACTGGTAAAGTTGTCTTTCATGTAATAAACATAGAAAATACAATCTGTTATCCATTTTGCCAAAGTAACTTTTGAAACTGGTTTTCCCATTCTATTTTTAGTAAGAGGAATCAAATAACTGATCAGTTTTCCTAAATTATTTTGTTCTGTGAATGTAAAACTGAAGCTGCCTATGTATGTCCAACAGATGAAGGGTATGTTGTCCTTTGTTTTCAAAACTGGGAAAAAAAATACTGGCAAATTCATCACTTGACTGAGGTTGCTGTCAGTGGCAACGTTTAGTAAAAATGAAAAGTTTGTGCATAAAGTAACTCTATCTTTGTGGTAAAATAAATACAGTGATTTGGAAGATAGAGCTTGGCATTCGGATACTCATCCTGCAGAAGTTATAGCTACCAGTAAGACAGTCTTCCAGGAAAGAAACTGAAGATCTACTTTAGCCGATTGTTCAGAAGGAGTGCATACTAAAGGCTGCGAAACCATAGTGAGGTCCCAAGATGGAGTAGGGTATTTTACAGGAGGGTCAGAGTAAAAAGGTACCCTTTAGGAAGGCCTTACATAACTTAGATGATGTCAAAGCAGCAGCACACTCTCTGATGTGATAGTTGGAGCTGGCTGCTAATTGAACTTTAATAGTGAAAAACTTGCCCATATTGAAAAATAGAGGCAAGGAAATCAAGAATTGAAGGAAGTGGGTAGTAAAAGGATCCAACCTTCTCTGTTGAGCCCAAAAGGAAGACCTTTTCCATTTACTTTTGTAAATCTTTCTAGTTGATGGTTTATGAGATGAATTTAGTATTTTCTGGACCAGGGAGGAAAGACTGGAATGTCTAGCCATCAATGGAATTGGAAAAACTATGTGGTCAACCTGAGGCCTGCAATGTTCAGGAATGTTTGTTACTGACTGACTGAGAAACCAGGTGTGAGGCATGAGGATGGTCCTGCTGAGTTTGTCTGCTAGAATTTTGGATTTCCCCACTATGTTCATCACTATAAGAAAGCGGTTGGATGAGATCACCCACTGCCATACCCTCATTGCTTCACGAGAAAGTGGGTAGGATTTGGTTCCCCTCTGTTTATTGATGTACTAGATTACTGACATGCTGTTTGTTTAAATTGCAACAGTCCCTAGAGGAAGAAAGCTCTGAAAGGCCTGCAATGCTAGAAGCACCACTCTCATCTCTAGGAAACTGATATGCAAAATGGTCTCTTGTGAGGACCACGTGCCTTGAAGAGCCCATCCCAAGTAATGCATTCCCCCCACCCCAACTGTGAGACATCCATAGTCAGTGTGGCATTCAGGGGAGGAAGGATAAAAGGACACCCTTGACTGATCTCCTTGAATTGAATCCACCAAAGACAAGACTTTATGCAAGCCTGGGACAGTTTTATTGGCTGTCTTAAAGAGTATTGATGAAAGGACCATTGTACTGCTAGGGTCCATTGTAGAATTCTCCTATGGAGATGCAAAGTGGGAATTATAGTAATTGCAGTAGCCACTGACCCTAAAGATCTGAGGACAAGTTTTGCTGGAGGAGTTGTTGTGTCTTTCGGCTTATCCCGGTTATGGGTCACCACAACAGAACTCCGGTCCGCTAATGTTTGGTAGTGGATTTTTACATGCCGAGTTATCAGCCCTGATGCACAACCTTCAACAAAGGCATGCTCATTCACGCATGTCTCCACACAGAAGACGCTCTAGCAGAGAATCGAATGGGACAACATCTTGCTGTGAGGTGACAACGCTACTGCAGCACCAAGGAAGAGAAAAAATTCGACACACATCTTCAGTGTTAATAACTCTGTTTAAAGGCAGAAGAGCTAAAGAACTGACAGTGTCTAACTGAGCCCTTATGAACTCCAAGACTTGGATTGGTTGAAGTTGTGATTTGTCCATACTGACAGTGATTCTCAGTGAGTGAGATAATTTGAATAAATAGTCTCTGGCCTTTATGAGATTGGTGAAATGAGGAGCTAGTTGTCCAAGTAAGGAAACACTGTAAATCCATGCAGTCTGAGGTAAGCTGCTACTACTGCCATGCATTTGGCAAACACCATCTAGGTTATAGTCCATGAAAACAAAAACAACTGAGTAAACATGCAAAGCACTAAAAGTACAAAAACACTATTTATTCCAGGATTGCAAGTTAAAAACTTTCATCACACAGAGTGGCTTCTTCATGCAAATCTAAATAGAACAAGTGGTTGCGATCTTGGAGTAAACAAAGTGTTTTGTACTTTTCGCAATTTGCATGTTTAGTCTGTGATTTTCATTTTTATGGACTTGGACTTCTTGAAACCACTGGTTTAACTGTTTCCTTGACTGTTTGTTTTACCAACACCCTGGGGGCTGTGGTGAAACTGAAAGGCAGGGCTCTGAACATATAATGACTGGCTCCCAGTCGGAAGCATAGATACCTTCAAGAGCGCCTGTTCATTAATAGTATGCATCTTGAAGATCAGTTGAGCATATCCAGTCATTCTTCTGCAGGAAGGACAAAATGGACTGTATTGTGACCATCCGGAATGTAGAATTCTTTACAAATGGATTTAGATAATTGAGATCCAATATAGGCCCCCTATTTTCTTTGGCAATAAAAAGAACCTTGAGTAAATTCTGGATCCTCTTTGGTCTAGGGAGACCTCTTGAATGTCTCTTTTGTTTAGCAGCTTTTGGATTTCTATAGCTGTGAGCTCCCTCTGATTGGGTGGAACATTGGGGAGACATTTTCTTTTCTTTAGGGGCGGTTGGAAAAAGTGAATGAAGTATCCGCTGGATATGATTCTGTACACCCAAGAATCGTTTTGATGGCTATCCAGGCTTCTAGGTGCAAGGCTAAGCATCCCCTAACTGCATCAAACAGAGGGACACCCGGGTAAATTTTCAGGAGCACTGAAAGGACCTGTCTGAGAAGAAATCTTGAGATCATTGATTCTGCAGACCCACTCTGACACATGGGGTGACATCTACCATTGTAGCTATTTTCCTCCCTACCTCTGGGGGAAATATTTCAGCAAGATTCCTGAAAAGGACCTTGAGGCTTCCAGAACCATATCTTTTTCCCACTGTGTTGATTCCTAGAGAAAGGTCTCTGCGGGGTAGAAAAGCAGACTCTGATGGCAGACAAGGTCTTTCTATCCTGTTCACTGTGGGAAAGGGTCTCATTTATGGTGGGTCCAAACATGGAAGATCCATCAAAGGGATCATTGATGAATGATGCTTTAAAAGGTTCTGCAAAATCACACAATTGCATCCAGGCATGTCTCCTTATGGCTATGGCTGTACTGGCTGCCCCTGAGGTACCTTCAGCTGTATATGAGATTAATCTCATGGACACATTTGTAATGGATTGTAGGGTGGCCAGTCATGAAGAAAAAGACTGTTCCTCTGCAGACATGGACTCTGAGGCAGAATTAAAGAGTTCCTTTATCAAGTCCCTCTGTAATCGGGTGAAATGTGCCAGGTAGTCGTGTGAACACAAGGCAAATGTCACTGATGCATATACTCACTTCCCAAACTTGTTTAAAGCCCTAGATTCTCTGTTTGGGGGGTGGGCAGAGGAGATCTACTCCACTAGCTCCTTTTTGGTGGGTGCCACAACAACCATGGCATCTACAAGAACCACTTTAGTCCAGTACTATCAGTGGAAGTGCTCAAAATTCTATCAGGGCATTTTCAGAATTGGTTTCATGGAGTCTGGTTCCTTCCATGGCCTGCAGGAGACAAGGTCTAGAAGCTCATCCATAGGGGGGTAACCCAAGAAATAAAAGATTCAGACCCAAAGGCTTCAAAAAACACTGCCTCCTCCTGGGAAGGGGTTTGGGAAGACCAACCACCTGTCTGGTGAATTATTTCAAGGATGTCTCTGAAAGAGATGTCCTGACATGGAGATCTGGGGGCCCTTCCCCTTCATTGAAATTGGTGTCTTCCATGAGAGATTCTAGCGGGGAATCTAAGTGCCTTCTCTTGCAAGTCCTCTTCCGTGGGACCTCCTCAGCATGATTATTCTGGTGAAGTATCAGAAGAGGTGGAGAGCCCCTGGGTGAGAACTGGCTGGAAGCTCATCAAAGGATGGATTAGATGGTGAAAGAGTCGAGGATACTCTTGGATGAGAGAAAACCCTCTCCACCACTTTAAAGCCAGAATTACTAGCAGAGGCCAAGGAGAGGCTGCTTGAAGCTGAGGCTCTTAAAGTAGGGAATCCCAAACCCTCCCCAACCCTCTGCTCCAAAGGAGGAGTTGGAGCTAAGCCATCAAGTGCTGAAGCACCAAGGGGAAGCA
Organism: Protopterus annectens; assembly: GCF_019279795.1. Classification (NCBI taxonomy): domain Eukaryota; kingdom Metazoa; phylum Chordata; order Ceratodontiformes; family Protopteridae; genus Protopterus; species Protopterus annectens. The sequence continues at coordinate 872,585,589 of NC_056747.1, forward strand.
ATGGCTCTGAAAGCTTTGGAGTTGAGGTCTGCCCCTCAAATCCAAGGCCAACTCTTCAGCTCCGAAAATGATCCAACTTCGAGTGGGTTGGAGCTGATCAGATCAGGGACATCGCCTGAGTGGAAGAAACATAAAACTTCGAATCCGATGTCTCAACTCTAGGGATCCTCAGATCTGATGACTCTGAAATGGAAGGCTGGATTAGAGCAGGAGTGACAATAGGTTGAAAAGAAGGCTTTAGGCTCCAGGATCCAATGGGAGATGGAGCCAGCAAGACCCCCATATGGGTCTGTATCTTGAAGAACTTTCTTATCATCCTATCCACCTCTGTTTCAGAGAGGCTTTAGGATGACCTAATGGATGACAAGGTGGTGGGTGGTCTAGATAACTTTTTGGTGTCTCTTGTAAAAATGGAAACCTTAATTTTGGTAATACTGGCTCTGGAGAAAAGCTTGGAGCTCAAAGCCTAGGAGATGAGACTGATAGTGGTGTCAGAGAATACTTGGCCACTTTCTTAGGTGGATCTGAAGGAGGCACAGAGTGAGGAGACCAGGCAGGACAGCATTTACAGTACTCCCTGGGCTCCTTAGACTTTTGAGAGGGGATTTGAGCCCCTGATAGAGAAGTAGTAGTAGAAGATGCTGAGGCCAGAAGGTGGCCTTTCAAAATCAGTTTACTTCACCTGTCAGTAAGAACTCTAACATTAAAAGCAGCACACATCAAACAAGTGTCCAGATGTGCCGGCCCCAAACAATAAACGCACTCCTTATGTTCATAAGATTTGAGAATCTTTCTTACTATCACTCGATTCCAAAGTCTTAAATACTAATGTAATGTTTTCTGCTTTTGCTGACGACCTTAATCTATATTTTCAATATCCCAACACAGACCTGTGTAAAATCATAAACACTATCAATAAGTTCTCTAAGGCTTCAGATTATCAGATCAATCATAAGAAATCTCACATTTTTCCAATTAATCCTGATGGTCATAAATCTAACTACTTTCCAGACTCTCCCTTTCAAACAACTTACCACCTTAAATACTTCGGAATACACTTTGAACACAATCAAGCTTCCATGCTTCAAAACAATTTACTTAGAACATGGTCTAAAATACGTCAGGACCTCCACAGATGGGAACTCATGAATCTGTCCTTTTTATCCAAGGTTGCAATAGTGAAAATTAATGTCTTGCCCAGACTCCTCTACCAGTTTAACGCATCAAATCTGATTGTTTCCAGTAATCTAGTCTTCAAAATGAATAAAGATTTAACCAAATTAATTTGGTTTCCTAAAGCAGTTAGGATATTTTACTCTAAGCTAGCTTACCCTAAGGCAAAAGGTGGGCTAAGCCTTCCAAATTTTCAACTCTACTACATGATTATCTGTGCTAATAGAATCTTGACTATTTCAAAACTCAACTGCGAAGATCATACTCTGTCCCCATACTGGATGAAAATATGGTACCATCACGTTGTTACTAACAAAATTAACCTGAAAGCTCTCCCGTTTCTATCCCCGACTGCTATTAACAATTCTAAATTATCTAGTACCCTAAAACATAAGATCAGACTATTCCAAAAATTGATAAAGGACATTAACCTCAAAAATACTCTACCTCTGCTTCAGCCCCTTCATCTTAATCTGAACATCAGGATCAATAATAAAATGGTTAACCTCACTGACTTTCCTCTTATTAAAGATATCAAGGTATGGGATATTTTCAAATACTAGACGAAAACTCTTTCTGAGTTACGACTAATTCTTAAAATCAACAACAAATACACAGTCATTCTCCGACAATTAAGAGAGTTAATCTCATCACAATTTGCTAATTTTCTTGCCAATTGTCAGGAAATCAACAGGCTCTGTCAAATTATATCTACTGTCTCGAGTTCAGAGAAAATGCTCTCTAGATCCTACAGCATATTGAACTCTATATTACATAACTCAGACTGCCTTTTCTCAAGTTACTAGGACAATCAAGAAACCCTTATTATGGAGGATCAAAAGCTATCTGCTATAAAAATTACCACATAACTTTCCCCTTTCAAAAAAACTCATCTACACACAACTGATGATCAATATTAACTCTTATTACACGCCCTCTGTGCTCAATCGTTTTGATCCCAAAATCTCTCCTTCATGTACTTGTTCCTTTCCGAGAGCTGACCTCCTTCATTTTCTTTGGTTCTGCAAACATACCCACAAACTTTGGTGTTCTTTAAAGTACGCCTCAAGAAAATGGGCTATCACAAATCTACCCTTTCCTGGGAAACAGCCATTCTCCATATCCCCATCACTAAGCTACCCAAGTTAGAACACCATGTACTAATCACTCTCTGCTCTCTTATCAAATTATACATCACTAAAAACTGGATGGATCGCACTAAACTTTGCTGGAAGGGTTTTAAGGAGATGGCACTGAAATATATCTCTGCGCAAAAGCTTATCATAAATGGGCCTAAGAAGAAAGCCTACTTTAAAAAATTATGGAAATGTTTACTTGACCAAATTCTTTGTGATTAATCTATGTTGTAGCTTATCAACTTGATTACTGTAGAGATCCCACCCCCCTGTCACACTCAGAGATCCACTGATATCCCTCATAATTTTGAATTTTCCTTTCTAATGGATTTTATTTGTCTGGTAGCACTTTTGCTTGTACATTTTGTATATAAATTAGTTAGCTTATAGGTTTAGGTAGTTTATTTTTTTTATTATTTTTTTTCAGGTTCACCCTTGCATGAAATGCTTTGTTACTCAATCACAGATTATTTGTAATGTTTTGTTATTTGTGAAATAAAATAAAAAGTTATTTGAGAAAAAAAGATGCCTGGTCAGGGTAGTAATGAGCCAGTCATCTAGAAATGGAAACACTCAGAATCCATGCAGTCTCAAGTGAGATACTACCACAGGCATGCATTTGGTGTGCACCCTGGTGGCTGTGGTGAGGCCAAAGAGCACAGCTCTGAATTGGTAGTTATTGGTTTCCAGCCAGAAGTGTAAATACCTTCTAGGTTGTTTTTCATTTTTATAGGATAGTATGCATCCTGAAGGTCTATTGAGCACATCCAGTTATCTTTACCTAAAAAAGCAGAATGGACTGAACTGTGACCATCCAGAACTTTGTGCTTCAAACTGCTTTGTTCAAGTCACTGAGATCCAAACCTGGTCTCCAGTCCCCTGTTTTCTTTGCCACTAAAAAGAATCTTGAGTATGTTACAGATTCTGTTTGGTCTAGTGGGACTTCTTGGATGACTCTTTCTTAGCAGCTTTGATTTCTAGTGCAGCTGCTTTCCTCTGACTGGGTGGAACATTGGGAAATTCTTACAAATGGAGGAGGTAGGGAAAAGGGAATTATATAACCTCTGGAAATAATCGTCTGCACCCAAATATCTCTGTTATATCTAGCCAGGCTGTCTGGTGTAGGGATAGTCAACATCTGATTGCCTCCAGAGAGAAAGAATCTGGCCTCCTTTCAGGAGCACTGATAGGGTCTATCAGAGAAAGACTCTCTGAACCCTTGGTTCTGCAGCCCTCCTCTGCTGCATGGGCATCGTTGTCCATCTGAGTTCCTCCCTCTGCCACTGCAGGAGCTATCTCCACACATATCATGAAAAGGACCCTGGGACTTCCTGAACCACATTTTTCATCCACCTCATTGATTCCTAGAAAAGGATCTTTCAGGAGTTAAAAAATGTATGCCCACTGCAGAAAGGGTCTTTCCATCTTTTTCACACCTGGAGAGGGAGTCTTTCACTTTTGGGCCAAACAGTGAACTGCCATCAAAAGGTGCATTGAAGAACGAGGACTTGAAAGGCTCTACAAAATCACATAAGTGCATCCAGGCATGCATCCTAATGGAAATGCCTGAATCCACTGCCCTTGAGGCACCTTTGGCTGAATGCAAGATGAGCCTCATGTACGAACTTGAAATGGATGGGAGGTAGTCAACTGAGAGGCCACAGAAGATTGAGACTCAGCTGAAATGGTCTCAGAAATGGATTCTGAAAGTTCCTTGATCAAATCTCTTTGTAGTCTGGTAAAATGTGCCAAATAATTCAGTGACCTGAGGGCAAAGGTTACTGAAGCATACACTTACTTCCCAAATCTGTCCATTGCCCCAGACTCCCTGTTAGGGGGGTGGACAGAAGTTCCTTCTTGGTGGCCACCACCACACCCATAGCATCCACAGGCACTCCCCCTTAATCCAGAATTCCTTCCCAGTAGGTGGAGCCAGAATCTGATCTGGTCTCTAAGGGATTGGCTAACTGAATCAGGTTCTTTCCATGCCTGCCTAGAGACCAAATCATTGAGCTCATTGGCAGGCAGAGTAACCCAGGAGGTAGACAGGCCAGCTCCAAAGGCCTCTATAAATACTGATTCCTGTGGTGAAGGGTTGTTGGGGGACCAACCACCTCTCTGCTTAAGGATCTCAAGAACGTCTCCAAATAAGACATCTTCTAGAGGTGATCATGGGAACGCTTCTCCTTCATCAAAATCAGTATCCTCAGTAACTGACTCTTGGAGAGTCTAAGTGTCTCCTCTTGCATTTCCTTTTCCTAGGGACTTCCTCAGTGGGATGTTCCAGTAAAGTGTCAGAAGAGATCATAACACCCTGTTAGATGGACTGGAGACTTTGGGCTGGCTGTCCCTATGGTGCTCAATGATGTGGCTCTAAGCACAGAGACATCTGGGAACAAATGGGAGCACCAAGGGGGTTGGATCCATCCATCCTTTTAAAGCAGAAAACACTCTTCACTACCTCGAAGGCAGATCACTCCAGGGGGAAGGAACACAACAGCTGAGAAAAGGCAGGCTTCTGGACCATTGCCTCCCTCTGCCCTGAGAGCAATCTCCCCAAGGTGGAAGTTAGAAGAGAGCTGTCCAATGCCGAGGCTCTGAGGGGCAGAGATGGCTCCAAAACTTCTGCCACATCTCCAATGCCTTGGACCCAACAAGGCAACATTGGCTCTGAAGTTGTTGGAGCTGGTGCAGTCAGAGTAAGCTTTAGATCCAAAGATAAAGGAATCTTCAGATCCAAGCCAGATGAACTCAGAAGGTTTGGATTCAGGGACTCTGAAACCACTGGTTGAATTACAGAAAGAACAGCTAAAGGTGGTGTAGTGGATGGATGGGCTTATTGACCCAAGGGGGCAGGAGCTGGAAGAACACTTATCTGTATCTGTGCTGAGAGAAATCTCCTCATCATTCTGTTCACATCTTCTTCAGTCAGACTCCTGGAAGAATGAGATGAGGCAAGGGATGGTGACCTTGATCAACATCTCTCCAAGAAAGGAGAAGGGATACTTGAAGATACTGAATCTAAGGGCAGAGAATACCTTGTTCTAGGTAAGATCCATAGACTTCTTGGTCAGATCTGATGTAGGCTGAATTGGAACTGGCTTTGAATCTGACACTAACTTCTTTTTAGATGGCTCCAAAGTTGGAGTCAATGAAGTGGAAGGTTTCAGAAACTTAGTCAAAGACTCTTTGGATTTTGCTTTGGGGGATTGAGCCCCAGAAATAGCTTCACCAAACTGATGGAAGCAACCCTTTTAGGATTTTCTTCTTTCTACCCACTAAAGCTTTAGGGTTAAAGTTTTTACATATTGTACAATCTGTTTGTAGATGGTCCAGGCTGAAACAGTAAACACACAAAGTATGGATGCCTGAAAGGGGCAATTTATGCCCACACCTATGGAATTTTTTAAAGCCAGAAGGTCCTTTGCCCAACATAGCAGTGACAGAAATATTTTTTTAGTAGTAGAAGGGAAAGAGAGAAGAAAAAGAATACCAACAATGGTATTAAACACTACATGCCTGTGTAAGAGACAGAAAGAGGAATAATTACCAACAGTGGTAATAAGAATTACACACAATGTAGAGGTAAGGGAGTAAAACTAAGAGAATATTATAATAAACTATGAAAAGAAAGAAAAGCACTTATTTTAAGCAAAAACTTGAGAGCTCAAGCTGACCATGTCTTTTCATGAAAGCGGCAAACAAGATCTGAGGGAGGTTAGGGATTGGTTAGGGAGTGGCTCAAGAGCTTTTAGGTGGCCACAAGCTGTAGTAATGGCTGAGCTGGATCCAAGGATCAGATCTGCACCCAGCAGTTGAGGATAGAATGGAAATTGACATCATCAGATCAAATCTTTTCCATTTGCCTTTGTAAATTCTCCTAGTGGAAGCTTTATGGGAACACAAAAGAATGTGACATAGAGGGGAGGAGAGCCTTTGTTGTCTAGCTATTAATGGAAGTGGGTGAATCATACCCATTGGATGAGACAGGAGGTCTGGAATTGGATCCAGAATCCATGGTGGGTGAACTAGATGAGGCCAAACAAAGGGGAACCAAATCTGACAAGACCAGTAAGGTGCAATGAGGATGACTATGTTCTTCAATCAAAATGCTTTCTGGAAAAACTTGGGGATTAGAGGAGCTGGGGGATAAGCATAAAGAAGACCAGGGGGCCAACCATGGAGGAGAGTGTCTCTCACTGATTCCCCCAATGGGGGGGATCAGGGCAAATAACCTGCTGCACTTTATGTTGAGGGGGATACAAAGAGGTCACAGCAAGTTTGACCTCATTGGGAGAATATCTTTTCCGCAGCTTTCATGTTGAGACACCACTCATGAGGCAATAAAATGGACTTGCTCAACTTGTCTGATTTCGCATTGGATTTTCCCAGCATGTGTTGCTATCAAAAATTGATTGGATGAGATCTTCTACTGCCAACTCTAAGAGCTTCTCAACACAAGGTGTAAGATCCGGTTCCTCCTTTTTTGCTGATGTACCATACCACTGATATATTGTCTGTCTAAACAGCAATAGTCTTGGAAGGGAGAAAGTCTTGAAAGGCCTGCAATGCTAGCAGTACTGCTCTCATTTCCAGGACATTGATGTGTGTGTTGGCCTCTTCAGGGGACCAGGTGCCTAGGACTGTCTTTCCCAAGAAGTGCCCCCCACCTAATTTGGGAAGCATCCATTATCACTATGGATCTGGGCTGAGGAGAAATGAAGGAACAGCCTTGTAATATCTGATCTGAGTGAATCCAGCACAAGAGGTACTTTCTCCATGCCTGAGTTATTCTGATATGGGTGGACATAGATTGGAGCAGAAAAGACCACTGAGTTGCTAGGGTTCATTAAAGAATTATGTTATGGTATCTTTCTAATTGAACTAGAACTATTGCAGTGGACATTGACCCCAAGGCTTGTAGAATCAGTTGAGCTGATACAGAACAATTCTGACTTGAAATCGAATAGTTTGTACTATTGGTGAGGGAAGAGAGGCTGTCACTGATGCCCTATTGAACAAGGCCCCTATGAACTCTAATGTCTGGGATGGTTCTAGCTGAGATTTGTTGTGATTGATGGTAATTCCTAGATGAGAGCAAAGCTGGAGTACATAATCTCGTGCTTTTATCAGATGTCTGGTCAGAGCAGTAATGAGCCAGTCATCCAAGTACAGAAACACCTGGAATTCCTGCAGTCTCAAGTGAGCTAGTACTACTGCCATACATTTGGTGAACACCCTGGAAGCTGCGGTGAGGCCAAAGGGCAGAGTGTAAATTGGTAATGACTGACTCCCAGCCAGAAGAGTAGGTATTTTCTGGATCATTTGTTCATTTTCATGTGATGCATCCTGAGGATCTGTTGAGCACATCCAATCATCCTTGTGTAGGAAAGGCAAAATAGACTGACCCATGACCATCCAGAACTTTGTATACTGAGCAAATTTGTTCAGATTTCTGAGATCCAAAATTGATCTCTAGTCCCCCAGTTTCTTTGGCACTAAAAAGAATCTCGATTAAGTTCTAAAATCTCAATTAAGTTCCAGACTCTTTTTGGTCTGGGGGGACCTCTTGGATGACTCTCTATTCTAGCAATGTTTTTATTTCCAGTGTTGCTAATTTCCTCTGACTGGGTGGAACATCAGGAATTTTGTTTACTGTTAAAGGGAGGGTAAGGGAAAAGGGCATCACATAACCTCTGGAAATAATCCTCTGCACCCATGTATCTTTTGTGATGTCTAGCCAGGCTCTCTGGTCCAGGGATAGATGAACCCAGACTTCCTCCAGAGGTGGACAATCAGGCCTCCTTTCAGGAATGCTGGTAGAATCTCTCAAAGAAAAAGTCCCTAGATCCTTGATTCTGCAGGTCTCCTCTGCCATGTGGGTGGCGTCTCCCATTAAAGTTCCCCCTCTGCCCCTTGGAGAACCATCTTCACGTGCGTCATGGAAAGGACCGTAGAATTTTCTGAACCACATTCTCTGACCACCTCATTCTTTCCTAGAGAAGGTTCTTCCAGGAGTTGAAAAATGTACACCCACTGCAGACAGGGTCTTACTATCCTGCTCACACCTGGATAGAGCGCCTTTAACCTTGAAGCCAAAGAAGGAACTTCTGTCAAAGGGAATATTGACAAAGGAGGACTTGAAGGGCTTCATGAAATCACACATGCACATCCAAGCATGTCTCCTAATGGAAATACCTGAACCTGCCACACTTGAGGTACCTTCAGCTGCATGTGAAATGAGCCTCATGGATGAATTCAAAATGGACCCTAGTGTAGCCAACTGTGAGGCAATAGATGCCTTGGCCTCAGAAGTTATGATGCTGGAGACAGCTATAGATAGTTTTTTAATCAAATCCCCTCTGAAGTCTCGTGAAGTGTGCCAATAATTCAGTGACCAGAGTGCAAAAGTTGCTGAAGCATATACACATTTCCCAAATCTATCCAGTGCCTTGCACTCCTGTTAGGGAGGTGGACAGATGAACTGTGTTCCACAAGTTCCTTCTTTGTGAATGCTGCTACAACCATGGCATCTACTGGTACTCTTTTGTTCTAAAATTATCTTCCTTTTGTTTGTGCCAGGATCCTGTGTAGTCTATTGGGGATTGGCTGAACAGTGTTGGGTTCCTTCCATGTCTGCCTAGAGATCAAATCAATGATCTCATTGGCAGGTGGAGTCACCCAGGAGGTAGATGGGCCAGATCCATAAACTTCCAGGAATATCAGTTCCTCTTGGGAAGGGTTACCAGTAGCCCAATCACCCTTCTGCTTGAGGATCTCCAGGATATCTCCAAAGAAGACATCATCAGGTGGTGATCTTGGGGACCCTTCCCCTCATTAAAATCAGTATCTTTTGAGACTGACTCTTGAGCAGAGTCTGAGTGCCTCCTCTTGCACTTTCTCTTCCTCGGGACTTTGGTGGGATGTTCTGGAGAAGTATCAGAAGAAATGAGTATACCCTACTGGGTAGACTAGAGACTTTGGGCTGGCTGTCCCTGTGGAGTAAAGTGTTGAGGCTCAAGGTACAAAGGCATATGAGAGTGGGAAGATTGATATGGGGGGAGAAACTGTCCTTCCTCTAGAAGTAGAAAACACTCTCTTCACTACCTCAAAGGCAAAATGCCCTGGGGAGGAGGAGGTCAGCTGTGCTGAGAAGACATATGTCTGGACCATCGCCTCCCTCTGACCTGAAGGCAGACCACAGGAGGCAGAGGTTGGAGCTGAGCTGTCCAAAGTTGTGGCTCTGAGGGGCAGAGACAGCTCCAACAACTTCGGAGTTGACTCCAACACCTTGGACTCTGCAATGGTGCTATGGCTGCAAGAGTTATCCAACACACACAGAGCTGGTCTACTCAGAGAAGGTATCAGAGCAGAAGATACAACAATCTTTGGATCCAACACAGATGATTCCAAAAGTTTCAGATCTAGGAGTTCGAAAACTGAAGGTTGCGGCAGTGAAGGAGCCAAAACAGGTGGAGTAGTACTAGTGAAGGTCTCAGAACCAGATGGGGTAGGAGCTGAGAGAACTCCTATCTGCATTTGTGCCAAGAGAAATTTCCTCATCATTCTATCCACATTTGCTTCTGTCAGACCCCTGGAAGAATAAGAAGAAAAGGCCACTGAGGGGGGGTCCTAGAATGATGGCATCTCTCTAGGAAGGGTGATGGTATACAGGAAGGAACAGGATCTAGAGATGATGCATATTGGGTCCTAGGGAGCTTCTTCAGCTCTGAGTGCATCTGATCTGATGGTGTGTATCTGTGATCAGAAGCTGTCAGATCTGAAGGTTTAGTTTTTGGATCTGACAAACTCTGATCTGACTGCTTAGACACCTTGTGAGAAGGTTCAAGAGTAGGGTCAGAGCTAGGAGCAGAGGATCCAGAAAGGACCAATGGATGCTTTCTGGACTCCTTGTCTAATTTCTTGGAGGTTTGAGCTCCACATAAAATCTCCAAAAAAGAAGCCAGTAATAAACCTTTTAGAATTAGTTTATTTTTGCATTCCACTAAGGCCCATCGATTAAAGGCCTTGAAATGTTGCACGGCTTTTAAATGACCTGGGCCTAAGCAGTACACACAGAAATCATGTGCATCAGATAGAATTTTTTTTTATGCCTATAATCTTTACATTTTTTAAAACCTGAAGGTTTTTTCAGCCATGTTGAAGAAACATTAAATACAGTAGTAATAATAGAAATACTAGACTTTTTTTCCTTAAATGAAGAAAGAAAAGGAATTACCAACAATGGTAATTAAAGAAATTACCAGAAGGGTATAAAAGAGGAAAAATTTACCAACAATGGTAAGCTAAGAATACACCGATAGGTGTAGGAAGGATAAGGGAGGAATATATAATATATCCAGAGAAAGGTAATACATATAAAAATCCTATTTCACTCACAATACCACACTAAAGCTCTAAAGCTAACAATATACACACTTTGAATGTGCGTCCAAGTAGGGAATTTTGTGGCCGCAGGCCACATTTTTTAAAACCTAAAGGTTTATCAGACTTAATGCAGAGTAAGAAGAAACGTTTTTCATAAATATATATATATATATATATATATATATATATATATATATATATATATATATATATATATAAATAAAAAGGAGAAAATTATCAACAATGTTAAATCAAAAGAGAGTACTAGGAGTACTGTAAGTGCACAGATTACCAATGATGGCATTAGGAAATACTCTATAAGCAACAATCTAATAAAGGGTAGAGAAGGATTTAGAAATAACTTCCTAAGAGTTATTAAAGGGAGGAAAAAGCAAAAGAAATATATAGTTATAAACAGGAGTAATATACTCACCGTTCTATCTGTGTTGTCCATTTTCATTCTTCCTCAACAAATGGAGTTCAGATCTGACCCTCGGATGTGACTTGGATGTTATTTTCTTCTCGTGGCCACTGGAAACTCTCAAGCTCCTCCGTTACTCACAATGCTCTATCCCTAACATCCTAAAATCTTCTTTGCTGTCTTACAGTATCAAAGGAAATATCAGTAACCTGGTAATAGAAAGCATATCTGGAGCTTGACATAAGGAACAGTTGCTCCATAATAAAGTCTCGGCCTTTCAGAAGTCAGTTTAAAGGTAAGGGGTTGGTGGGAGGGGTGTTGAAGAAGAATGAAAATGTGCAACACAGATGGAACGTTATGGTAAGTACATAACTTCTTTATCTGATGCTGTCAATTTTCATTCTTCCTCAACAATTGGGACGGAGTCCCCAGCTACCTGAAATCCTGAGATGATTTTAAGGAAGGATATTCCTGAGCACAGTTGAGCCAAAGGCTACTCTTCCCCTCGAGACCAGATCCAATTTGTAATGAGTAATAAAGTTATGATGATTAGCCCAAATTTCAGCTGCACATATATCATCCATGGAAGCCCTGGATAAAAATACTGATGATGTTGCCATGGACCTGGTTGAATGGCCACTGCAAAGTTTTGGTAAGGAAAAGCTCAATTTATTATAGACAAAGGAAATACAATCAGTTATTCATCTGGCTAATATTACTTTCATAACTGGCTTGTCTACTTTGGAATCCATAAAGGAGACAAATAATTGATCTATTTTTCTGAAATCTTTCATTCTATGTAAGTAAAAACAATTGCCTATGCCCATCTATTAACTGTAATGTATAATCACCTTTGTTTGTAAAATTTGGAAAGAAGACTGGAAGATTAATAGACTGGTTGATGTTGGATTCTGACAGAACCTTAGGAAGGAAGGATTTGTTCATAAAGCTACCCTATCCTTGTGAAATATTAAGTAAGGAGATTTAAGGAGATTTAGCAGACAATGCTTGAAGTTCTGACAGTCTTCTAGCAGATGTGACAACTACCATAACATTTCATATGTGTTGCCCATCTTCGCCTTCATTGTCATGAGGTTGGGTTCGGATCTGATCCTCAGATCCATCTTGGCCTTTGTTTTCAAGCTCAAGGCCCTCTGCCAGCTCATGGCTAAATCCCTACACCAGCATGCACTAAAACCTTCCTCAGATCTTGTTTGCCCTAATTATAAGGTTATGTATACTCCAAGGAAAGATTCAGAGGCTGGTGAAGAAGGACAGAGGTCAAGGTAATCCAGTTTGTATTGACCCGGTCTACTAGGAGTAAAAGAAGGGAAGGGGGGAAGGAGAGTGGAATGCAAGAATGAAGGTAAAGATGGACAACACACATGGAACATTATGGTGAGTACATAACTTTTTTATGTGATGTTGTCCTGTCTCACCTTCATTCTTACTAGGTTAGGACAGCATCTCTAGCACACTGAATCCTGGGTGGTTCATGGGAGAATATTCCTCAGAACCATGGATCCAAAAATGGCTCTGTTCCTGGAAGCCAGATCAACTTTGTAATGAGTGATAAAATTATGTGGTTTAGCCCATATTGCTGCAGCACAAATGTCAATTGGCAGCTTAGCCAAAAAGGCAGAAGACGTTGCAATGGCTCTTGTAGAATGGGCCTTAACTTTCTTTGGAAGTTATTTATTTTGAGACTTGTAAATAAAAGTTATGCAGTCTGATAGCCATTTTGAAAGTGTAACTTTAGAGACGGAATCCTTTCTTTGAATCTGAAAAGAAACAAATAAATGATCAGATTTTCAGAGTTCTGCAGTTCTATGTAGGTAAAAACGTAACTGTCTATGTACATCCAGTTGATGTAACATGTACTCTGCCTTATTTTCATAATTTGGGAAGAAAACTGGTAATTCTATAGTTTGGTTTAAATTCATCTCTCTGAAACCACCTTAGGTAAAAAGGAGGGGTTTGTTCGCAGACACCCTGTCTCTTTGGAAAAGCAAATATGGGGGGTTTATAGACAATGCTTGCAACTTTGACACCCTTCTAGTAGAGGTGATTGTTATCAAGAAAATGGTTTTCCAAGTCAAAAATTTTAATTTGCAAGATGCTTCTGGTTTGAAGGGAGGAAAAGCTATGCATGATAGAACAAAATTTAGATCCCACGATGCTGCAGGGTCTCTGATAGGTGGCTTTAATAACATAGTACCCTAGAAAAAGGCTTGCATAGTTTATAAGACATTATATTGGAGCCAGACTTTCCCAAATGAAAGTTTGAGATCGCTGCTAGCTGAACCCTAATAGTAGCTGCAGCTGCACTGTCACTGAAAAGTTTTGCTAGGAAGTCCAAAATGAAACTAATAGGAGCAGAAAATGGATCTACATGGTTATTGGTAGCCCCTAGGCAGAATCTTTTCCATTTACTTTTATAAATCCTCCTTGTTGAAGCCTTATGTGGAGATATTAGAATGTGTTTAAGTCGAGAGGAACAGGTTGGAAACCTGGCTATCATTAGAATTGGAGCAGCCATGCTGTCAGTTTGAGGGGTCTGAAGGGATGGGTGGAGAGTTCCTGACACATGAGTCATAAGGTCTGGAACAGGGTCCAGAATCCAAGGCTCCTCCCGAAGATGAAGCAGATTTGGTGAGGCCAGTATGGAGCAATGAGAATCAAGCAACTAGTTTTCTGAAGGACTTTGCGAATTAGTGGAAAAGGGGGACAGATGAAGAGGAGGCCTGGGGGCCAATCGTTAACAAGTGCATCCCTTCGTGACCCCCCCTGGAGGTGGGATGAGGGCAAAGAAGCTGCTGCATTTGGCATTCATACATGTTGCAGAGGTCACAGCAAGGCTGGCCCCATTTTCGAAAAATTCTTTCCGCTACTTCCTGTTTCAGAGACCACTTGTGAGGCATCAGAATTGCTCTGCTGATCTGTCTGCTATCACACTGGATTTCCCCTGGATGTGCATTGCTATCAGAAAATATTGGGAGGAGGTTGCCCATTGCCATACTCTCAGGATGTCTCAACAAAGGGAGTAAGATCTGGTTCCTCTGTTTGTTTATATACCATACATCTGGGATGTTGTCTGTCTGTTTTGCAATGTTTCCCAGGGGGAGAGTGTCCTGGAGTGCTTGCAATGTTAAAAGCACCACTCTCATCTCTAGAACACTGATGTGAAAGTGGGCTTCATGATCCTGCCAGGTGCCTTGGTCTGTCTTTCCCAGATAATGTCCCCCCACCCTGAGAGGTATATGTGGTCACCATGGCCACTGGCTGGGAGGGAACAAACAGTCGACCAAGAGTTACTTGAGAATGGTGTAGCCACCATCGAAGATCCTTCTTGCAAGTTTCTGTGATAATTATTTTGTGAGACATCGGCAGTTCTTGCATTGACCACTGAGTGGATACCAACCACTGAAGAATCCTCATATGCAGACGTGCTAGGAGAACCAAAACTATCACTGCCACTATGAACCCTAGAGCTTTGAGGATCATCTTCACTTGGGCTTTCTTCCTTCTTAGGAAATATTTCACATGGTGTCTTAGAGATTGTATCCTTTTTGGTGGAAGTTTCACCATCATTTCTGTTGTCTAATTCTGCCCCTATAAATACCACATGCTGAGAAGGCACTAAGGCAGATTTTTCATAGTTTATGGAAATTTCTAGGCAGGAGCAGAGTTGCAAGGTTGTATTCCTGGCCTTGATTAGCAGATGCATGGCAGTTAAGAGCCAGTTGTCCAAATATAGAAACACCCAGAATTCTAGACATCTCAAGTGAGCCACTACTACTGCCAGCGCGGGTGTCTCCTGGATCGCTTGTCCATTTGTATGTGGAAGTACACATTCTGGAGATCTATAGGGCACATCCCATTGTCTTTTCCCAGGAATGGGAGTATCGACTGCAGTGTCACCATCTGGAACTTGGTCTTTTTTACTGATTTGTTTAGAATAATGCTGAGATCTAGAACTGGTCTCCAGTCTCCTGTTTTCTTAACTAAAAAGAATCTTGAGTAAGTTCCGGATCCTACTTGGCCTGTGGGGACTTGTTGGATGACTCTTTTGACTAGCAACTTTAGAATTTCTAGAGTTGCCTGTTCCTTTTGACTGGGTGGAACGTCTGGAACTTTTTTATCATTGGGATGGAAATGGAAAAAAGGATGGCATAGCCCCTGAATATGATGTTTTGTGCCCATTTGTCTTTTGTTACTTGTTGCCAGGTTTCTGGGTACAAATATAAGTGACCCAGCTAGACAGTCAGGCCTCCTTTCAGGAGTGCTGAAAGGGCCTACCAAAGAAGGATTCTCTGTCACCCTGATTTTGTGGACCCCCTCTGCCATGACATCAGCGTCTTCCATTATTACTTCCCCCTCTGCCTCTGGGAGAAGTTTCACCACGTGTGTCCTGAAAAGATATCTGTGATTTTCAGAACCACATCTTACCACTACCTCTCTGACCTTTGGGATATGTTCTAGTAGGCATGGAAAAATGGACTACTACAGCAGACAGAGTCTTTCCTTCCTGTTCATACCTGGTGAGTGTGTCCTTTACCTTAGACCTGAACAATGACATGCCATCAAATGGGGCATTTACAAAGGAAAACGTAAAGGGTTCCATGAAGTCCCAAGTGCATCCAAGAATGTCTCCTTAGGGAAATCCCAGAACCTGATGCTCTACTCACTCCATCTGCTGCATAGGAGATGAGTCTCATGGAGGCATTGACAAATGAATTTAAGGTAGTGAGCTGAGAAGATACTTTGTCAGCAACCCCTTCAGCTACTGAACCTTGGAGGGTATCTCCTAGCTCTTTCAGGAGATCCCGCTGTAGTCTCGTAAAATGAGTGAGGTAGTTCAGCGATCTAAGAGAAAAGGCCACTGAAGAAAAAATGCACTTTCCATACCTGTCCATGGTTCTAGACTCCTTATTTGGGGGAGGGACAGAAGATGTCTCTGAGAGTTCCTTCTTAGTGGCCGCCACCACGACAGTGGCATCAACTGGGACTCCCTTCATTAGAAAAGATTTGTCAGAGGGGAATGTAATAAATTTGTTTGGCCTCCAAGGAATAGGTTCCATGGAATCTCGGGTCTCACACACCTTTCAAGAAACCAGGTCTAGGAGCTCATCAAAAGATGGAGACACCCAAGAGGAGGAAAGGTGAGATCCAAAAGCCTTCAGGTATATGAACTCCTCCACTGAATGGTTAGAGGACTTCCAGCCACCTCTCTGCTTTAGCTTTTCCAGGATGTCTCCAAAGGAGACATCATCAGGTAGTCACCATGGGGACCCTTCAGCTTCATCCAGGTCTGTATCAGCAGTGATGGACTCCTCTGGGGAGACTTAAGTGCTTCCTCTTGCACAGTCTTTTCCAAGGGACCTCCTCAGAAGGATACTCTGGGGAGGTTTCAGAAGAGTGGGGGTGCCTTGTGGGGCATCCTGAGGCCTAGGATCTCTGCATCCATGTGGATGCAGGAGTATAGAGGCAGGCACAGATGCTCTAGAGGGAGGAATATCCAGAGAGGACTATGGACCTGTCTGTGGAGACAGCATCCTCCTCATTACCTCAGAAACCCCCCATCCCTGATCAGAGGATATTCCTGGATCCAAAGAAGCCCCCAGAACCAAGAGCAATGGACCCCAAGGCTGAGGTAGGAGCTAAACTCACTTTAGTCAATGTCCCGAAAGGCAAAGTTGGATCCAACAGCTTTCCGATCTGACTTGCCCTCGGACCCGACTGGAGAGTGTCAGCTCCTAGACTCCTCCAGCCCCAATGGAGATGTCATCTGAGCCATGGTTGGATCCATAGAACCTGTAGTGGTTCTCCTATCAGACAGTTCCACTAATACCAATTCTGGACCTTCTGACTCCGAAGCCAGAGGTTGGATCAGAGGAGGACTTGAAGCAGAGGTGGTGGATGTCACAGGATCCAAAGCCATGGGGGTTGGATCCAA
Organism: Protopterus annectens; assembly: GCF_019279795.1. Taxonomy (NCBI): domain Eukaryota; kingdom Metazoa; phylum Chordata; order Ceratodontiformes; family Protopteridae; genus Protopterus; species Protopterus annectens. The sequence continues at coordinate 872,602,663 of NC_056747.1, forward strand.
CTGTAATTTAGCCAGTGCGAGTTTCTGTAAGAGCTTCTGTACCTCCCAATCCATGTCATCATCAGAAAGGCTCCTAGAAAACTGGGTCGAGGGGGTGGGAGATTTTGTCTTTTCTAGTATAGGAGATCTTAGAATAAGAGAAATCAGTTCCAAGGTCGGTGACGGCTCCTAAGTTCAATCTCAACTGGCACTGAGCATGAAGGTGCCGGAGCCGATAAAGCTTTGATCCAGTAGCCTTCAGATCTGAGGAGGATAGTCTAGGAATTTTATATGTTGGATCCAATGAAGTAGAAGAGGAAGGTCTTTTTCCAGATTTGTCAGATTTAGAAGAAGGAGCCTTATCAGATTTAAATGAACCCGGACCGTCTTCCAGTACCTCTGAGAAGGGGGTTTTAAGAAGACATTTTAGGATCAACTTATTTTTTTCCTCTCCAGGAGTGCTCTGTGATTAACGGAATGGCAAATGGAGCACGACTCCTGGAGATGGATGGCCCTAAGGCAATAAACACAAAGAGTGCATTTATCGCTAAGGGGCATTTTGTTTTGCTGCACTTGTCACACTTTTTAAAGCCCATTGGTTTGGATTCCTTGCCAGACATTTTTAAGGTAACAACAGGAAAACCACAACAAAAACCTTTTTTTTTTTAAGCTGGATCCCCTAACTTAAATGGGTTGAGCTATGGAGGAAACAGAACACACAGGGGAAAAACAAGGACAAAGCCCTCTAACTTAAACAGGCCCTGACACAAAACAAACATTGAAAAGTCAAAGACTAAACCCTCTAACTTAAACGGGTCTTGTTACAATTCTCTAAGTTAAACGGACTGTAATACTATGACTGAAACTGCACTAGTAACAAACAGAGAAGGAAGGGGCAAAAACAGTAGGGTAAAAAGCCCTCTAAAATGCACTAACATTTCTCTAAATTAAGCAAACTGTTCTACTATGGCAACTACAGATTAACACAAGCCGGGTAGGCAAATACAAGGTCTATCAAAGAAATGAAGGCTAAGTTCAGAAACAGCTCAAATACAGAAAATATCAAGATTCAAGTAGACACAGTCAGCTATAAAGTCAGAAAATATCCAATTATCCACAAATTTTTAGAATTATAGATGAAAAGTAATCAAAAAGATTATACTTAGCCATAGCTAGCAGATGAACGTTCAACCTTGTTTAGTGGCAAACAAGATCTGTGGATGGTGGTAGTGTATGCTGGGATAGGGATTTAGCCATGAGCTGACAGAGAGCCTTGAACTTGAAAATAAAGGCTGAGATGGATCTGAGGATCAGATCCAAACCCAAGCTAGTAAGAATGAAGGGAAGATAGGGCAACATCACATATGTAGTTTTCCAGGTCAACAACTTTAGCTCACATTTTGCTGCTGGTTTGAATGGAGAATGAATTAAGGGATTTAACACTAAATTTGTCCCATGGTGGAGCTGAATCCTTATAAAGAGGTCTGAAAAGAGAGATACCTTTCAGAATGGCTTTACAGAGGTTTGATGCAGCCAAGGATGAGTTTTTGAATCTCTATATGAAAATTAGAGATGGCAGCTAGTATTACTTTAATACCTGAGGAATTGGCTCCTTCGTTGAAAATTGTTGCTAAAAATTCTAGGACACCATGCACTGGTGCTGAAAACGGTAAATATGTCTCTGCTGTGCCAAAAAAGGAAATCTTTTCCATTTAGTTCTGTAAAGTTTTCTTGTGAAAGATTTGTGGGAAGACAAAAGTATATGACAGGACAGGGGAACACAGCGAAAACTGTCTGGCTATCAATGGAAGTGGAGAAACCATACAGTCAGTCTTAGGTTTGAGATATCCAGGTGAATCATCTCTGTTGGGTGAGACAGAAGGTCTGGAATTGGATCCAGAATTCAACGAGGATAGACTAGATAAGGCCAAAGAAAGGGGAACCAAATTTGTTGAGGCCAGTAAGGGGCAATGAGGATGACTTTGCTCTTCAACCAGGATGCTTTCTCTAGGAATTTGTGGATTAAGGGAGTTGGAGGATACGCATAGAGGAGACTGGGGAACCAATTGTGTAAGACTGCTTCTCTCGGTTACTCCCCCGGTGGGGGGATTAGGGCAAAGAACCTGCTGCACTTGTTGTTTAGGGAAGATGCAAATAGGTCTCAGCACGGTTGGTCCCACTGGAAAAAATCATTTCCTCTACTTTTGTGTTGAGAGACCACTCATGAGGTAGGAGAATGGATCTCCTCTATTTGTCCGCTATCACATTGGATTTCCCCGGAATGTGCACTGCTGTCAGAAATTGGTTGGAAGAGACTGCCCATTGCCAAACTCTAACAGCTTCTTGACATAAGGGGCAAAATCTGGTTCATCCTTGTTTGTTGATGTACCACACCACAGACATATTGTCTGTCTGAATTGTAACTGTCCCAAAATGGTGAGTATCTTGGAAAGCCTGCAGTGCTAAGAGCACTGCTCTCATTTCCAAGACATTGATATGCAAAGCTGGCCTCTTCAGGGGACCATGTGCCTTGGACTATTTTTCCCAGGAAGTGCCCCCCCACCCAATCTGGGATGTGTCCGTGGTCACTATGGCCGTGGACTGAGGAAGAATGAAGGGATGGCCATGTAGAACATGATCTAAACTGATCCACCACCAAAATTATATTTTGCAAGCTTGGGTAATTCTTATTTGAGTAGACATATGCTGATGAAGAATGGACCAATGAGTTGCTAATATCCACTGAAGAATCTTCATATAAAATCTTGCTAGTGGAACTAGAACTATCACCACAGACATTCAATCCCAAGGTAGCAGAATCAATCAGGCTGAAATTGAGGGATTTTGAATTATCTTTCTGACCTGAAATCAGATAGTCTGTACTCTTGGAAAATGAAGAGAGACTATCATGGATACTGTGTTGAAAACTACTCCTATAAACTCCAATGTCCGAGATGGTTTGTTGTAATTTATGGTGATCCCCAGGAGGGAGCAAGTCTGGAGTACCTGATCTCGAGATTTTATCTAAGCTGCTTGATCAGAGTGGTTATGAGCCAGTCATCCAAGTACAGAAATACTCAGAATCCCTGCAGTCTGAAGTGACCTGCTACCATTGCCTTGCATTTGGTGAACACCCTGGGGGCTGCGATGAGACCAAATTGCAGTGTTCTGAACTGGTATTGATGGGCTCCCAGATGGAAGCATAAGTACCTTCTAGGTTGTCTGTTCATTTTTATGTGATAGTACGCATCCTGAGGGAGTACGCATCCTGAGGGTCTATCAAGCACATCCAGTCATCCTTGTACAAAAAGGGTAGAATGGACTGAACCATGACAATCCAGAACTTGATGTGCTGAACTGATCTGTTCAGACATCTGAGATCCAAAACTGGTCTTCAGTCCCGTTTTCTTTGACACTAAAAATAATCTTGAGTAAGTTCCGAATTCTATTTGGTCTGGTAGGACCTCTTTGGAGGACTCTTTTATAGCAGCTTTTCTATTTCTATTGTTGCTACATTCCTCTGACTGGGTGAAACATTGGGAATTTTGCATATAGGTGGAGGTGTAAGGGAAAAGGAATTATATAACCTCTGGAAATAATCAAATGCACCCACATATCTTTTGTAAGGTCTAGCTAGACTCTCTGGTGCAAGGGCGCTAATAAGGTCTGTCAGAGAAGCAATCTCTAGACACTTGGTTCTGCAGGTCTCCTCTGCCACATGGGTAGTGTCTTCCATTCCAAATCCCCCCTCTGTCCCTGGGGGAACTATCTTCACAGGGATCTTGGAAAGGACCCTGGGACTTCTTGAAGCACATTTTTCGACCTCCTCTGATTCCTGGAAAAGGTCCCTGGGGGTGGGTCGAAAAGCATACTCCTACTGCAGAGTGGGTCTCTCCATTTTGTTTGCACCTGAAGTGTGTGTCCTTTATCTTAGGGCCAGATGCTTCCATCAAAGGGTGCATTGACAAAAGAGCACTTGAAGCACTCTGCAAAGTCACATATGTTCATCCAGGCATTCCTCCTAATGGAAATCCCTGAACCCACTGATCTTGAGGTACCTTCAGCCACATGTGAAGAGAGACTAATTAGAAACACACCTGTGGTAGTGGAAATGATGACCAAGCCAGCAATAAATTCCAAAGTTTATTCAAAAAACATTTAGCACTTTCTGATGAAGTGCCAAAATTTAGGAACAAAAGCGCTCAGTGTTTTTTGAATAAACTTTGGAATTTATTGCTGGCTTTTTCATCATTTCCACTACCAGAGGTGTGTTTCTTTTTGTTCCATTTTTCACCATTTGGTTCTTGACATGTGAAATGAGCCTCATGGGCAAATTTATAATAGACTGTAGAGTAGCCAGCTGTGAGGCCACAGAAGTCTGAGCCTCAATAGTACCAGTCCTGTTAAGAGATTTGGAGAGTTCTTTAATCAAATCCCTATGCAATCTAGTGAAGTCTGCCAAATAATTTAGTGATCTGAGAGCAAATGTCACTGAAGCATAAACATGCTTCACAAATCTGTCCAATGCCCTTGATTCCCTGTTAGGGGGATGGACAGAACAAAAGAACTCTGTTCCATGAGTTCCTTCTTGGTGGCTGCCGCCATGACCATACCATCTACCTGGACTCCCTTCCTCCAAAACTTCCTTCCTTTCAGTGTTGCCAAAATCCAGTCTAGTCTTTTGAGGGATCAGCTCAACCATGTCTGTTCCTTCCACACCTACCTAGAGATCAAGTCAATGAGATCATCGGCTGGTGGAGTCACCTAGGAGGTAGATGGACCAGACCCAAAGGCTTTCAGGAATACTGATTCCTCTTGGGAAGGGTTATTCATAGACCAACCACTCCTCTGCTTAAGGATCTATAGGATATCTCCAAATGAGACGTCATTGGGTGGTGATCTTGGGGACCCTTCCCCCTCATCAAAATTGGTATCTTCAGTGACCGATTCCTGAGGGGACTCCAAGTGCCTCCTCTTCCACTTTCTCTTCCTAGGGATGTTCCTCGGTGGGATGTTCTGGAGAAGTATCAGAAGAAATGAAAACACCCTGCTGGGTAGCCTGGAGACTTTGAGTTGGCTGTCCCTGTTGAATAGACTGATGAGGCTCAAGGCACAGGGAGACACATGGGATGCAGAGGAAAGATATGAGAGGGGTGGGACCATCTACTCAGAGAAAGCTATCTCCACCACCTCAAAGGCAGAGCTCTTCAGGGAGGAGGAGGAGGTTGACAGAGCCAAGAAGCCATGCTTCTGAACCATTGGCTCCCTCTGACCCGAAGGCAGTGCACCCAAAGCAGAGGTCGGAGCCGAGCTGTCCAATGCCGAAGTTCTGTGGGGTAGAGATGGCTCTAATAACCTCAGAGCTGACTCTAATACCTCAGACCAGACAGGGAAGCATGGGCACTAACATGCTTAGAGCTTGTGCACTCAAAAAAAATATCTGAACCAAAGATATAATTATCTTCAGATCTGACACAGACAGTCCTGGTAAACTCAGACCCAGGGGCTCCAAAGCCATGGGACAGATCAGAGAAGGAGTTGTGATAGGGGATGTAGTGCTAGTAAGAGCCTTCTGGTAGGGGTAGGAGCCAGAAGAACTCCTATATGGATCTGTATGGATCTGTTCATCATTCTCTCCATGTCAGCTTCTATCAGCCTCATGAAAGAATGAGAAGATGAAGCGACAGAGGGGGATCTGGAATGCCAGCATGTCTCTAAGAAAGGTGGGGGAACTCTAGAAGGCACCAGGATCCAAGGACAATGCATACCTTCCACAGGGGAGGGGCTTTGGATCAAAGGCCACTGGATCTGAGGAAGCAGATCTAGTATCGGATGCCAGTTTGTCAGAAGCTGAATGCTTCAGATCTGACTTCCTAGGCTTCTTATGGGTCTGATTAAACATCAGATCCGAGGAAGGAGTTGAAGAGCCAGATGGATCCAAAGGCCTGTTTCTTAGCTCCTTGTTGTCGGATCTAGGTGGTTGAACCACAGATAAAATGTCTGAAAAGGTCAAGGGAAGCAGACCTTCCAAAATTAGTTTTTGTGGCCTACAACCATACTTGGGTTAAATGGCCTGCATATAGAGCAATCCACTTTGCGATGGTCAGGGCCCAAACAATAAACACATCAATCATGTGCATCTGATACAGGAAGTTTCTGACCACATTTTCTACATTTTTTTAAACTCCAAAGGTTTTTCTGCCGTGTTTGCAACCAGAAAAAAGAAAAAGACCCCCCCCTTTTTTAATAATAGCAAGAAAAAAAGGGAAAGGGAGAGGAAATACCAGCAGTAGTAATTGGAGATGTAAAAAGGGAAAGAAAGAAAGGATGCCAATTATGGTAATTAAGAATTACACGGATGTAGGTAGGGAGGTAACCAAAAATATAATTTTAGATAGAGATGAAGTTATATCAGTTCAAAAAGACAAACTTCTCTAGAAAAAAAAATGAAAAATATGCTCAAGAGCTCATACCAAACACATTCTTTTAATAAAAGCAGCAAATGAGATCTGAGGAGGTTATGGATAAACCACTGTGGGTAAGGTAGGAGCTCGAGAGTTTCCAGTGGCCATGAGCTGAAAATAACGTCAGTCAGATCCAAGAGTTGTATTCGAACCCCAACTGTTGAGGAATGAATGAAAATTGACATCAGATCTGAAAATTAACTCACAAAAAAACATTGACAACTCATTCAAGAGTTTAAAGTGACCATGTCCAAACGCTATGTTGGCAAATGAGATCTGAGGTATGTTAGGTGACTAGAGCATTATGGGTAAAGGTAGAAGCTCAAGAATTTCAGTGTTCCAAGAGCTGGAAGAAACAGCCAAGTTGCATCCGAAAATCTGATCCATACCCAACAGTTGACGAATGAATGAAAATGGCATCAGATCAGAGCATTATCTCAGAGAAAGGATTTACGAACAATTTTACATCCACACCAGTAACAGGAATGCTCTAAGCACTCCTCAATTTTAAGAAATTTGTTTTTGCCCTTTTGGAGAAAGTTGACTGACCCTACCCCCAGGGGGGTTGCATGGGAGACTCACCTGGAATATAGAGAGCTCTGCTGGCATCAATGAGAATATTTCCATTGTTCCTATTCTCAAATTCAGGTCCACCAAATTAGAGAGTTTTGTAACTCATGTTAAAGAGGCTGTTTAAAAATTTAAATAACTTTTATATATTTTCATATTTATAAGGGTTCTATTAATTTCATAGGCACAATATGCAACAAATGGATATTTATAGAGCTTACACTCTAATCAAATGGTATTCTTATATTTTTTTACCAATTGTTACATATATAAAAAAGTTATGTACTCACTATAACATCCATCTATGTTGTCTATTTTCATTCTTCAATTGTTGGGTTCAGAGCCGATCCTTGAATCTGATTCGGCACTTTCTTCCATATCGTAGAACACTGAACTCTCGAGCTCCTCCCTTTATCATAATGCCCTAGTCACCTAACATACCTCAGATCTAGTTTACTGCCCATAGATCTATAGAGCAGAGGAGAATAAGGAAAGGAAGGAAACTAGTACTCAACAAGGAATAGAGGTTCCTCCGATACCCTTCGATCTTTCCAGGAGTAAAGCAAGGAGGAGTTGGTAGGTGGGATATTGAGGAATAATGAAAGTGGACAACACAGATGGAACATTATGATGAATACATAACTCTTGTCTGATGTCATTTTCATTCATTCCTCAACTGTTGGGACAGAGTCCCCAGTTACCTGAATCCCAGGAGGTCTCTAAGGAAGAATATTGCTGAGCACAGCTGAGCCAAAGGCTGCTCTTCCCCTAGAGACCAGATCCAATTTGTAATTAGCAATAAAGGTATGAGGAATAGCCCAAGTTGTAGCTGTACTAATTTCATCCAAGGAAGTTTTTGACAAAAGCTGAGGATGTTGCCCTAGATCTCTTGGAATGGGCTTTGGGTGGGTTTGGTAAAGACAAACCCGCTTTTAAAGGTAATACAATCAGTCAACCATTTGGCCAAAGTCACTTTACAAACTTATTTCTGTAATTTTGAATCAGAAAAGGAAAAATGTTCAGATTTCCTTAAATCTTTGGTTCTGTGAAGGTAGAAGCATAACTGTCTGTGAACACACAAAAGGTATAACATATATGTCTTTGTTTGAGAAATTTGGAAAGAAGACTGGAAGGTTGATAACCTGGATTCTGACACCACCTTAGGTAGAAAGGAAGGATTGATTGATAAAGAAACCTAGCCTTGTGAAAAATTGTATAAGGAGGTTTAGAAGACAGAGTCTGAAGTTTAGACACTTCTGGCAGAAGTAACAGCAACTAGGAAAACAGTCTTCCAGGTCAATAATTTTGTTCAGATTTAGCTGATGGTTTGAAGAGGGGTTGAGTCAAGTCACAAAGAACATTTCAATCTCAAGGAGGAGTAGAATCCTTTAAAGGGAACCTGAGTAAATAGGTTCCTCTGAGAAGGGCTTTGCAAAGCTTGGCTGAAACTAAAGTAATGTTATTTACTCCTATATGAAAGTTGGAAATGGCTGCTAAATGTACTCTGACAGTTGAGGAGCTAACCCCTTCATTGATAATTGTATCTAAAAATCAGTAACTTTAGAAATCATGGCTGAGAAGGGATCTAAATTATTTTTGTGTGTGTAAAAAAACAAATCTTTTCTATTTACTTTTGTAAACTTTTCTAGTGGAAGCTTTGTGGGATGAGATCCTGGGATGTCTAGCAATCAATGGAACTGGAGAAACCACACAGTCAACTTGAGGCCTGAAATGTCTGGATGAATCATATCTGTCGAATAAGACATCAGGTATGGATTTAGAACCAGAGCATACCTCCCAACCATACTGAATTACTCATTTTTTACCGAGTTTTGGGTCCAAATGAAGGGGTGCCACGATTCCCGAGTGGCACCCCTTCATTTCCGATTTTTTTGCTTTATAATTTGAACTTTTTCAAAAATCGTGCTGTCGGAGCTGACGTCATCACATACGCGATGACGTCAGCTCCTTCAGGGCTACCAGCCAGTCGGAATTGAGCTTAAGGAGCCCACATCATCATTTCCGGCTGCAAATGCAAGCGGGAATGGCAGCAGCGATCAGAATGCATTAATGGCAATGGGAGGTTTGTGAGTGGAATGGAGAAGATTAAGCAGCTTGTTTTTGTTTGGGGAAGCTCATTTTGCGGTGGAATGGAGATTCAGGGGAATAAAATACAAGTAAGAAAGTGTGTGTGTCTTGGAAGTGATTGGTAGTATAAGATTTACAATGAGTGCAATAAAGTGGTTCACTGACTGCCATTCTCATTAGACACAGATTGGCCAACAGAACTGAGCCATATCTCCTATTCATCTAGGAAAGGGTGGGGCACCTCAGAGGGGTAATCCTTATAAATAACATGAATAATCACTGTGGAAAGTGTAAGCCCTTTTAGTTTTAGTATGTGGGTGGTGACCCAATCACCTTGTCAGATTACTCAGTTAAACCCACTGGTACCAAACTTCAAGCCTGCTTTCATTTCTTGCAGAACTGACTTTATTTTATGAGCCATTACCTTCAATGTTTCAGTGACAAAGTTGGTGCTATTCTCTCCCACGCCAAGAAAACATGCTCTGTCCATGACTCAAAACCTTGTTCATTTTAACTCGATTGAGGACCCTATGAACTCTAAAATGGGTATCTCTGCACTAAATTCTGCAAACATTGAAGAAATTGTGTCAGCTAAACTCCTTGGATGTATAACTGACAACCATTTACTTATGGTCTGTGTTTAAAAAGTTAGTTATGAAAAGCAGTATGAAGCTAGGCAGATTATACAAAGCAAGGGCACTCCTTATAGACAATGCACAGATTATAACAGCAAAATCTTTCCTGCTATCATTTCTGATGTACTTTGCATATCTTCTAACTGGAATTGCACTCCTTTTTGTGCTAACAGTGCAGAGCTATGGTGAGTGAGAACTGAATTTGTATTCCCTCATTGTTGGCTTTGTTGTTTGTCTAGGTTTTTTTGCGCTAACAGTGCAGAGCTATGGTGAGTGAGAAGACACAAGAACTGAATTTGTATTCCCCCATTATTGGCTTTGTTGTTTGTCCAGGTTTTTTGTGCTAAGAGGTTGAGAGCTATGGTGAGAAGTGAGAACTGAATTCACTAAATGATAGCCATTAAGTTTCAGTCTTCCTATTCTTCAGGAAACTGCTGATTTAGCATAGTGGTATGTTGTTCTGACTGTAATGCATAGGGTTCTGGTTTCAAGACTTGCCGGTGACAAGCATGGTGGTAACACAGCATTTTATTCTAGCAACTTTCCAGAATTATACAAGCAATGTTTAAAATGTGTCCCTGGTTTTTGACCTTTTGCCCCCCCCCCCAAAAAAAAAAACATGAAATTGAAAATAAGTGTAAGAAGCTGTGCAAGATGCCTATGGCTTGCACTGCTATCATTCTATTTATAGTGTGGGTGTGGAAGTAGACTTTTATGATGGAAATGTTCTGAATTGGGCAGGTTTGTCATTATTGGTTCATGCATTTTGTTTCATTGCCTACAGTAGCCTACTGAAAAAATGTTCAAACAATAAATTTAAAATGCGCTCTAACAAGTGTGCTGTATTATACAAGGAATATAACTTAAGAAAGTCAGGAAGGCGTATCAAAGAAAAGAACACATGTATGTTTCTTGTTTTGTGTGCAAGGGGCCAATGATTTGAAAACAGCCCAAAGATAATCTTTATCCACCACTGGCCAGATGCATTTTCTTTGGATGTGGTGTGGGTTTCAATCCTGCTTCAATGAATGTGAGTTTTAAGGGCAGAGAAGTTTTAATGCCAAGTCTATTTTCATTGTGAGACAGTATTGCTTTGTTTATCAGATGTCTGTTAGTGTTTGTGCATTGATGTGCTGCAAAATGTAAAAATAAAATCCAAATAATCATTGTAGAAGTAAAGCAGTATGCACACATTAGTGTATATGGTAAATGGAGCGAAATTGCCAGGTAATGGGACATTGGAATGGCTGCAGGGGGACTCTGGTGCCATATTTTGGTTGCCTGTCCTTCAGCTTGCATTTGAAAGTTGGTATCTCACAATTCCATTGGAGTGGGTGGGTTAGATGTTAATCAGTGTACAGATTTGTACCTATTTTTCATGGGCCTTTTCCAGATTTTTGATGTTTCCAGGCTGAGAAGTATGAACCAGAGCCCAGGGTGGGTGTAAAAGATAAGGCCAAAGGAAGGGAAACCAGATCTAACAAGGCCAGTAAAGGGCAATGAGCATAACTGTGCTCTTCAACTGAGATGCTATCTGGAGAAATTTGGGGATGAGAGTTAACGGGGGATAGGCATAAAGGAAACCAGAGGGCCAGTTGTGAAGTAGAGCATCCCTCAGTGACTCTCCCAGAGGTGGGGATCAAGGCAAAGAACCTGCTGAACTTAAGGGGCGATGAAAACAGGTCACAGCATGGTTGGCCCCATTGACAGAAAATTCTCTCCACCACATTCATGTTGAGAAACCACTACTGAGGCATCAGAATAGACCTGCTTAAATCATTTGCAGTCATTTTGGACTTCCCCGGGATGTGAGTTGCTATCAGAAAGTGATTGGATGAGATTGCCTATTGCCATATTCTCATAGCTTTGACAAAGATGGTAAAATCTGGTTCCCCCTTACTTGTTGATATACCAGACCACAGATATATAGTCCATCTGAACTGCAATATTCCCAATTGGGAGAGTGTCTTGGAATACTTGCAACTCTAGGAGGACAGCTCACATCTCCAGGACATTGATATGCATGTAGGCTTCTTTGGGGGGACAACCCATGTGCCTTTGACCATCCTTCCCAAGAAGCATCCCCCTACCCAATCTGAGAGGCTTCCTTGGTCACTGCGTCTTTGGGTTGAGGGAGAACAAAGGGATATCCTTCTTGTATTTGACCAAAATGTATCCACCAGAGAAGGCAAACTTGCCTTATTTTGACTTGACTGGATAATATTTGTTGGAGAATAGACCATTGTATTGCAAGTGTCCATTGAAGGATTCTCATGTGGAACCTTGCTAGTGGTATAAGGGTGATTGCCGCTGACATGGATCTCAGTGCCTGGAGTATCAGATGAGCTGAAAGAGAACTCTGAATGTTCTTTTTGACCTAGAACTAAACTGCTTAAATCTGAGACAGAGGGAGAGAAGCTATTTGACTGACCATATTGAACAGAGCACTGATGAATTCCAGAGTCTGTGTTGGATTGAGATGAGATTTGTTGCAAGTGACCGAAATCCCCAGATGAGAGCACAACTGAAGTAGTCTCCTTGCTTCAGTTAGGTGTTGCTTGGTCACAGCAGTCAGGAGCCAGTCCAGATATGGAAACACTCGGAATCCCCACAGTCTCAAGTGAGCTTCAGCTACTGCCATGCACTTGGTAAACACCCTGGGGGCTGTGGTGAGACAAAAGGGCAATGCTCTGAATTAGTAATGATTGGCTCCCAGCTGGAAGTGTAGATATCGTCTGGATTGTCTGTTCATTTTGATGCAATAGCATGCATCTTGAAGACTTATTGAGCACATCCAGTCATCCTTGAGCAGAAGTGGCACAATGGACTGAAATGTGACCATCTGAAACTATGTATGCTGAACCGACTGATTTAGTTTGCTGAGATCCAGCATTGGTCTCCAGTCCTCCATGTTTTTTGGCACTATAAAGAGTCAAATTCCGGATTCCATCTGATCTGGGGGGGGGGGGGATCTCAAGCATGACGTTTCTAGCAGCTTGCTTATCTCTAGTGCTGCTACTTCCCTCTGACTGGGTGGAACATCTGGGATTTTGTTTGATACTAGTGGGGGTGGATGGAAAAATGGTATTGCATAGTCTCTGGATATTATCCCCTGCACCCATAAATATTTTCTAATTTCTAGCCAGGCTCTCTGGTGTAGGGATAGATGACCATGACTGCTTTCAAAGATGGACAGCTGAGCCCCCTTTCAGGAGCACTGATAGGATCTGTCAGAGAAGGTATCCCTGGATCCTTGATTATGTGGATCACCTCTGCCACAGGGATGGCATATTCCATTTCAGTTCCCCCCTTTGCCCTTGGATGAACTGTCTCCATGTGGCTCTTGGAAGGGGCTCAGGGATTTTTTGAACCACATTTTCCATCCACCTCATTGGTTCCTAGACAAGGTCTGTTGAGGACTTGAAAAACATATGCCCACAACAGACAAGATTTTCCCTATCTGCTTGCACTTAGTGTGTGTGTCTTTCACTTTGGGGCCAAACAAGAAGGTTCCATCAAAGGGAGCACTAACGAAAGAAGATTTGAAGGCTCCCACAAAATCACAAAGGTGCATCCAGGAATGTCTCCTAATGAAAATGCCTGAACTTGCTGCCCATGAGGTACCTTCAGCCACCTGAGAGTTAAGCCTCATAGACAAATTTGAAATAGATTGATAGGTAGCCACCTGCAAGGAAATAGTATCCTCTACCTCAGAGGATACGGTCCCAGAGAGGGATTTGGAAAATTCTTTGATCAAATCCCTCTGAAGTCTCATGAAATGTGTCTATAATTCAGTGACCTAAAGGTGAACATTGCTGAAGCATAGACACACTTCCCAAACCTGTCCAGCTCCCTAGACTCCCTGTTAGGGGAATGAACAGAAGAATTTTGCTCCACTAGATCCTTTTTAGTGGTCTCTGCTATGACCATGGCATCAACGGGCACTGCTTTACTCCAGTGTGGTCTATCCTTAGATGGTGCCATGATCCTTTCTGGTCTCTTCGGGATTGGCTGGGTTATCTGGTCCCTTCCACACCCATCAAGAGGCAATCTATGAGGTGGGAGGAGTCACCCAGCAGGTAGACAGGCCAGCTCCAAAGGCCTCAAGGAACATGGACTCCTCTTGAAAAGGGTTATTGGGGGACCAGCCTCCCCTTTGTTTTAAGAGTTCTAAGATGTCTCTAAAGGAGACATCATCAGGTGGTGATCTGGGAACCCTTTCCCTTAATTAAGGTCAGTGTCCTGACAGACTCCTGTGGACATGTGACGACCATGCCCTGGCCCGGCAATCAAGGAGCCTCAATCCTCACCACTAACACCAGGGAGGTCAGCTCCTAGAAGAGGAAAGGAGAACTAATATGCACAGTAAAGTACAATTTCCCTTAAGTGCACACAAAGATCACAGTCAGTCTGGGGCTGGTTGCTCCCTTGCTCACCCAGTCCCCAGTAAGACTCCCTACTGGCACAGCTATAGGGTCCAGGTCTCAGCCTAGCTGGGCAAGCTAAAACCTCCAATACCCTCTCTGTCCAACCAGTACTTTGTGTCCCTGCCCAATTAGCTGACACAACACACACACACACACACACACATTGAGAAGAGGTTATACAACCACACAAACCCTCCCGGGAAAAGGCTGGCACAGGTTCTCCAGCTGTGCCCCTATTACCCAGACCATATGCTAGTAATTCCTGCCACCACCCAGCTAATAATTATCAGCTACTAAAAGGCCCTTAAAAAGGGTGTCCAATTATTACTGTGCAATATTATAATCCATAGGTAGTATGACTAATCAGTCAAGGCTTAATTTGGAGTGACTTAGTAAAATCTGTAAATATGTAATGTACTTTAGAGGTTAAATTATCTCTACTTAAACCAGCCACAGGTAAAGTTTTTGAAATATTTAATAATAAATAATTAAAACACAAGACAAAACTACTACAGTACAATGCTTCTCAAGTTCAGAGATCACACAGAAACTTAAAACAATATTGTAGGAAAGATCTGATTTCAAAGAAAAATGCTTAGTCTAACTTTCTTTTAAGTTTAACTATTCCTAAGAGAAATCACAGTGCTATAATCCTACTTACATACATAAAGCATAAGCAGTGCTGGGTTAGATGTCCAAGATCAAAATGTTTCCAAGTCTCTCACTCAGCAATAGTTTTTAAACACTAACCAACAGCTCTCTAAGGCCCTCCCAAATTACATCATGTTGACACTTGGTCTGGAGTTCTCAGGCAAACAAACTGCATTATTTAGCAAGCTAACACTTGCTCAGGAGACTACAACAATAAAAGGCATTTTAGCAGAAACCAGAGCAACAAAGCACCTTCCACAATTAAATTCTGGCCCTTAACTTTAACCTTAAAACAATGGGCATGAAACCTTCATCCAGACTCACTGGAGCCGACTTGTAAAACATCAAAGAGATTCATAAGATCTTTTCAACTTCAAAAGACACATTTGAAATGCTTGGCTTGGTTTTCCTTACATCAGATGTCAATGTTGCAACAATCTTGAAGTTCACATTTTACAGTGTTTTCTTTCATTTAAAAACACAAGCCTGTATTTTACATTTATTTATACAATTGATAGAATTATGTATCAAATTCTATTTGACTAGGCTGGCAGCCTTTGCCCATCTTCCTCCAATCTTCACCCCCCCCCCCCCGGGAACTCAAGCAAGTTTTTCAAGTGCCCCTTGAGAAACATAACTTGACAGTGTCAGGTTTATCTGGGTGTACCTCACCCCATTCCCTGTCTTGAGAGCCCATCTGCATTGGCATTGCTACTTCCACTGTGGTGCTGCACAGACATATATGCTTGCAAGCCCAGGCTCCATCTTAGCAACTTGGCATTTTGCTGACTGACTCTGTTTAACCATGTTAGAGGGTTGTGATCTGTCATCACAGTGAATTTTCTTCTATACAGATAAGTCTGAAGTTTTTGTAGTGCTCACACTATGGCTAGACATTCCTTTTCTACCGCTGCATAGCATTCCTCCCTGGGTTGGAGCCTACAATTGAGATAAACCACTGGATGCTCTTCTCCCTCTGAAGAAATCTGGCTAAGTATAGCCTCCACCCCATAGTTTAAAGCATCCACCTGCACAACAAATTCTTTGCTATAGTCTGGACTAGCTAACACAGGAGGTCCTCCCAAAGCTTCTTTAAGTTTCTGAAATGCCTGCTCACATGCTGGGGTCCATACTAACTTATCTGGCCTGTTCTTCCTTGTCAGGTCTGTGAGGGGAGCAGCTATGGTACTATAATTGGGAACGAACTTTCTGTAGTACCCTGCTGTCCCTAAGAATGCCCTCACCTGATTTTTGGTAACAGGTGCAGACCATGCCTGAATGGCTTCCTCTTTGGCAGGCTCTGGCCTTATCTTACCACTCCCCACTCTATGTTCTAGGTAGGAGATCTCTGCCATACCCACCTGACATTTGCTCGGCTTAATGGTCAACCCTGCCCTCTGTAGTCTGCCCAGCACCTCCATGACATGCTGAAGGTGCTCTGGCCAGGAATGTCTGTAGATGCAATATCATCCAGGTAAGCAAGGGCAAACCCTCCTGCTAGGATATTATCTACCAGCCTCTGGAAAGTCACTGTGGCATTCTTCATCCCAAAGGGCATCTTTGCAAACTCATACAAGCCAAAAGGAGTCACAAAGGCTGACTTCTCTCTAGCACTGGGAGTCAAGGGCACCTGCCAGTAATCCTTGGTAAGATCAATGGTTGTAACATACTTAGCCCCACCCAGCTGCTCTAGGGCCTCATCTGTCCTAGGCATGGGGTAAGCATCTGACTCTGTGTGACTATTTAATTTCCTGTAATCCACACAGAACCTGGTGCTGCCATCCTTCTTTGGCACCAAAACCACTGGTGAGGCCCAGGGACTGTTGGACTCTTGAATCACCCCTAGTTCCAACATATCCTGTACCTCTTCCACCAGAGTCTGTCTGACTCTCTCAGGCACCCTATAAGGGACCTGCCTAATGGGCCTTTGGGGTCCTGTATCCACCTGGTGCTGCACCAGGTGGGTGCTCCCTGGTTTTCCAATGAACACGTCCCCAAATTCCTGCAACACTGCTTGGATTTCTCGAACCTGGGTAGGAGATAGGTGCTGGGACATTGCTACCCCTTCCACCAAGGTATCAGCCCGAGCCTCACTGAGGAGATCAGTCCCCAGATCTCCCTCAGACTCCTCCTGCAATCCACTGCAAATGCTCAGCACAAGGGCCTCTCTATCATGGTAAGATTTCATCATGTTAACATGGTACAATCTGTGCCCCTGCCATCTGCCTAGCACTTCCACCATGTAGTTAACATCACTTATGTTTCTTACCACCTTGTAGGGTCCCTCCCAAGCTGCTTGCAGCTTGCTGTGTCTGACAGGAATGAGAACCATTACCTGCTGCCCCACAGGATATTCTCTAGCTTGAGCATTCCTGTCATACCACACTTTTTTCTGTTGTTGGGCTTCTGCCAGATTTTCCTGGACCAAGCCCATGAGTTCCCTGAGCCTTGGCCTGAGGTTTAGGATGCATGCCACAACAGACTCCTTGTGAAACTCGCACTGACCTTCCCACTCATCTCAAATTAAATCTAGAGGTCCCCCTCACCCTATGCCCATACAGCAACTCAAAGGGTGAAACATCTGTGGATTCCTGGGGAACCTCTCTGTAAGCAAACAACAGATGGGGCAGATATTTGTCCCACTCCCTCTTAAACTGATCTGCAAATGCCTGTAGCATGGACTTGATTGTAGAGTTTAACCTATCAACAAGACCATTAGTCTGGGGATGGTAGGGGGTGGTTTTCATGTGCTTCACCCCACAGGACTTCCACAGACAAGCCAGCAGGTCTGACATGAAATTGGCACCTCGGTCAGTCAGTATTTCTTTTAGGAAACCCACCTTGCTGAAAATCTCTAACAAAGCATTTGCCACCTTCTCTGCCTCAATGGAGGACAAAGCCAATGCTGCAGGGTATCGTGTAGCATAATCCACTACAACTAGGATATACTTTTTCCCTGTGGAACTTGGGGTACTCAGAGGACCCACAATATCCATAGCTACCCCCTGAAATGGCTCCTCAATCACAGGCAAAGGCATCAAAAGAGCTCTCACCTTGTCTCCTACCTTGCCTACCTTTTGGCACTGCTCACAGGTCCTGCAGTACCCTGTTACATCTCTGGAAATTCCAGGCCAATAGAAGTTTTGCATAATATGCCTCTTTGTACATTTTATGCCCAAATGACCTGCAAAGGGAATATCATGGGCTATGGCTAGAAGCGCCAGACATTAAGCTCTAGGCACTACCAACTGCTGTACTCTCACCTTCTAGCCCTCCTTCAGGGGTCCACTCTCTGTATAGTAACCCTTTGTCCTAATATACATATTTCCTCTTCCCTTGAGAATCAGGTGCCTCCCTAGCTACCTGCCTCAGGCCTTGCAATGTAGGGTCTGAGAGCTGAGCCTGTCTCAACTCTCTCTCTCCTTGTAACCCTGCCCAGCTCTCCCCTTCCACAGGAAGTCTGGCATTCTCTGACAGTGGTGCCTCACTGTCAGCCTGGGTACTACTACTCACCTCTACCTTTGTAGTTACCCTGTCCAAGGGAACATCAGTACCCACAAGCAGCTGTGGCTCACATTCAGTCTCACTGCTACAGCATAGCTCACTCCCTGATGTAACCACCTCAACAGTCCTGGCTGTAGGCATGCAGTCTGTCTTGGTCTCCCCCAGGCTACCAGACCCACGTGCTTGTCTCCTAGCCTCACTGCATGTAACTGCATAAGTACATAGTACTGCCTCATCCAAATACTTCCCTCTCAGGACATCTGCAGGATGGCAGTTCCATACCCCTGTTGTCTCAAGACAACCCACTGTTGGCACTGGCTCCCTCACCTTTGGTTCCCCACCTTGCCTCCGTGAACATCTGTATGCCACATGGCCCCACTGGTTGCATTTAAAACATTTAACCCTAGCTCCTGGATGTGTTGCCTGGACTAGTGGCTTCCCCTGCTACTGGCGGATTCTGTTGGCACAGTCTGTGCTTCCCACCATGGGTTCCTTTAGTCCCATGAGCAGTATTGGGGGTCCCTTTCCTGTGCAGAGCTGTCCTGCTTGCTAGGTATAGGTCTCCCTTCTTCCCCAACTCCTCTGAAGTAGCACACTGTCTATCAGCTAACCAGATCCTCATGTCCTCAGGCAAAATGCTAAGGGCTTGTTCCCTTACCAAAAGGTCTGCTAGCCCTTCAGAAGTGGTGACCTGACATCCACTCACCCAGCTATGAAAATATGTGCTCAATTCAGCAACATATTTACATACATTTTCATCTGCCTTGCATCTATGCTCACAAAACCTTTTCCTATACATTTCAGGTGTTCGCTTAAAACATTCCAACAAGTGTCTTTTTACAGCAGTATAATCAAAACAGTCAGCGTCATGCATTTTTGCTAAAGAAGTTACAGCTTTACCATGGAGTAAGGGGGTCATGGACTGTACCCAGAGCCCTTGGTCAACTTCATACTGTTTACATACCTGCTCAAACATATGAATGAAGCTACCAAAATTATCCCTCTCTTTAAACTGTGGAAGAAATTTACTGACCTTTTGTGCTCCTGGGGTCTGGTTACTCCCTTCCCCATTACCTCCATGACTCTGGCAAAGAGTCAGCATTTCCCTCACATGCCTCCTCTGCCGTTCATTTTCCTCAGCTTGTAAACTCCTCATTTTCTCAGCTACTTCTAGTTCCATATGCCTGGTCTCCAACTCAAGCCTCTTTAGACCCAGCTGGATTTTTAAGTCCACTGCAGAAAGGTTGAGCTGTCCATTCTCTGAGAATATTGTATCTCCACTGTCAGTCTGATTGTGCTCCAGGCAGCTGTTTTCTGATGTAGCTGTAACCAAGGTTGCAATCAGGTCTGCCTTAGTCAGGTTTCTATGCACCAGTCCCCTAGCCTGGCACATCTCTGCCAGCTGGCTCCTTGTCAGCTTTCCATACTCCTCTGCTGACATGCTGCCTGCTCACCCTGACTAACACTAAGCTAACAAAAGAAATAAAACAATTGTGATCTGAACTCTGAGTATACACTGTGTGGCTGTTTTAGAGTACAGAACACTTTTAGAGATCACTATACATAAGCTACAGGAATTCGCTCTACCCACACCAGTACAAGCCAATTAGTGTTTGCCAACTAATCAATATGTGATGTGGATCCCACCACAACAAACCAATATGTGATAGGATATCCCACCACTGCCACCAATATGTGATGACCGTGTCCTGGCCCAGCAATCAAGGAGCTTCAATCCTCACTACTAACACCAGGGAGGTCATCTCCTAGAAGAGGAAAGGATAACTAATACACACAGTAAAGTACAATTTCCCTTAAGTGCACACAGAGATCACAGTCAGTCTGGGGCTGGTTGCTCCCTTGCTCACCCGGTCCCCAATAAGACCCCCCACTGGCACAGCTATAGGGTCCAGGTCTCAGCCTAGCTGGGTAAGTTAAAACCTCCAGTACTCTCTCTGTCCAACCTGTGCTTCATGTCCCTGCCCAAGTAGCTGACACAACAAACACACACTTTGAGAAGAGGTTATACAACCAATGAGACCCTCCCGGGAAAAGGCAGGCACAGGTTCTCCAGCTGTGCCCCTATTACCCAGACCATATGGTAGTAATTCCTGCCACCACCCAGCTAATAATTATCAGCTACTAAAAGGCCCTTAACTCATTCCCTCCAGTAGAGCTCTTTTGAATGTGTACCTTTAACCCCCAGTGGGTGTGGCTTCAGCCTTTCAAAAATGATGTTATCACCTTACAGTTCTAACAAATACTTATTGACAGAAGTCATATATCAATACCATTGTGTTTGCCATCATATATGCTTCAAGATAAAATATTCTGATGCATTATGTGTAGCATGGATTTGGAATTATTAATGCAAATATGAACACAAAATATTTGACGCCAAGAGGAGCAGTAGGAGGTAACTGCAGAAACGTCTGTAGACATCACTCAGCTGTAATGAGTTAAAAGGGTGTCCAATTATTATTGTGCAATATTATAATCCAATGGTAGTATGACTAGTCAGTCAAGGCTTAATCTGGAGTGCCTTAGACAGTAAAATCTGTAAATATGTAGTGTACTTTAGAGGTTAAATGATCTCCAGCCACAGGTAAAGGTTTTACAATATTTAAATACTAATCAGCAGCTCTCTAAGGCCCTCCCAAATTACATCATGTTGACACTTGGTCTGGAGTTCCCAGGCAAACAAACTGCATTATTTAGCAAGCTAACACCTGCTCAGGAGACTACAACAATAAAAGGCATTTCACATATACACTCTAGCAGAAACCAGATCAATAAAGCACCTTCCGCATGTAAATTCTGGCCCTTAACTTTAACCTTAAAACAATGGGCATGAAATCTTTATCCAGACTCACCGGAGCTGACTTGTAAAACATCAAAGAGATTCATAAGATCTTTTCAACTTCAAAAGACACATTTGAAATGCTTGGCTTGGTTTTCCTTACATCAGATGGCAATGTTACAATCTTGAAGTTCACATTTTACAGTGTTTTCTTTTATTTAAAAACACAAGCCTGTATTTTACATTTATTTATACAATTAATAGAATTATGCATCAAATTCTATTTGACTAGGCTGGCAGCCTTCACCCATCTTCCTCCAATCTTCACAGGACAGTCTAGTCTAAGTGCCTCCTTTTGCACTTCCTCTTCCAGGGAATCTCCTTGGTGGGGTGCTCTAGGGAGATATCAGAAGAGATAACAATACACTGATGGTTTGGATTGACTGTCCCAGGGGAATGGATGACAAGAGGCTCTGGATGCAAAATAGAATGGGATTGGGAAGTCAGAGCATGGGGGGGGGGGGTAGAGAAGTCTGAACTGCAGGAAAAGGTAAAGCTCTCTCCACTACCTCAAAGGCAGAGTGCCTAGGAGATACAGAAATGGACAGATCTGACAAGACAGGCTTATGGACCATTGGCCCCCCACTGTCGCACAGGCAATCCACCAGAGGAGGGAGTCAGAGCTGAGGTATGTAATGCCGATGCTCTGAAGGGAGGAAATGACTGACAACTTCAGAGTTGAATCTAATACCCTGTAGCCAGTGCTGATGCTTCAGCTTCAAGAGTCATCCAGCCCCAAAGTACTCCGGGTTGGCCAGCTCAGAGACACCATTGGAGTTGAAGATGTCAACATCTTGATAAGAGGCAGACAACTCCAAGGCCTTCAGATCTGATGGCTCTGAAACCTAAGCCACAGATTAGAGAAGGAGTTAAAATCAGAGAGGGTAGTGCTAATGAGGGTGTTCAGGCCTCATGAAGTTGGAGCCGAAAGGACTTCAATTTGTATTTGCACTCTGAAGAACTTCTTCATCATCCTGTTCACATTCGTCTCAGACAGGCTCCTGGAAGACCGAAAGGATGAAGCCAGGACAAGGGGTCTGGAATGGTGATGGGGAGTGCTCCAAAAAAGGTGATGGGGCAGAGAGGTAATCGGCTCTGACAGTAACTGAGAATGGGTCCAGGGTGATTTGTCAGATCTTGACCTCTGATCCAAACTGCTCAGATCAGTTTTTTTTCCAGAGGTGCTTTCAAGCATGAAGCTAAAGTCCATACTGGAGATCACTTACAAGATTCCTTAGAAAGAGAATCTTCCTTTTTCTCCAATCTCTTGGGGGTTTGAACCCCAGAAGCCATAGATGAAGGTTACCATCCAAGTCTCGAAGGATGAATTTTTTTTTCAAACAATTAAAGAGCAGGAGTTAAATCCCTTGCAAATTTCACAATCTAGATCTAAATGAGCTGGTCTTGGACAGTAAATGCATTTGGAATGTGTTGCTCATCTGGTCAGGATAAAACAGACGAACATTCATGGGTTCAGTTCAAGCAGCTTTATTATACACAAACATCAGAAATGAGGCTTTGTAACTTAAACTTAAATAAACTTATAAATAGACTGTCGCACACATACATGTTAACACTTCTCTCAAAATGGCACTGCTGTCTGCATGTGCTTACATCTGGAAATGCTTCTTAAAAGTATATACACATGCTCTGATCTACATCCTCCCTCTGAGAAATAGTTCATATAGGAAATGACAGTATTCAATGACATGCAGTTTATAGAAATGATCATTTGACATGCAGTTATACAGAACTAATCATTTGACATGCAGTCATAAAAAATTCGACACACAAAACAATAATGTTCAGGTTGCTATGTATTTTAAACTAGGTCTGGAAATACGACCTGATCATGTAACATAAAAGTCAGAACTGGATCTAGAAATGGGGACTGTCTTCAAGGAATGTTCAACTTTGGGGACAACTGGAACATCATCAAGAATGGGAATGGATTCTGAGACATGTTCTTCGGTATGAACATTGTCATGGTTGCTCCAAGATCTACAGTCTGTATCAGAGGTACGATGCTGCGATAGAATTTCTGATACAGGAATAAGATGTCTGCAGTTTCTCCTATACTCTATACACTCACATTCCACTAAGTAGGATCTTGGCTCGGCACATATACCTCTCACTTGACCAATTCGATCAAAGCCTTTTGCTGTTTGCATACTCACTGTCTCTTCTTTCAAAAGACGATAAAATTTGCTCATTTTATCACAGCTGGACTTCTGAGAAGAATGCTTCTTAAAAGGTTGGGCTTTGATTGCTCTGTTGTTTTTAGCATTAGGCACCAACAAACTAGAACTGATAGGCAAGGTTGTTCTGGTTTTCCTAGACAGAAGTCTCTGAGCAGGTGAGCCAAGTAGGTTGTCACGGGGTATATTTCTGAGATTGAGTAAATTCAAGAAGATATTGGTGTTGTCACACTGACTTCTCTAGTAATTGCTTTGCACTCTATACTGCATGTTCAAGCAAGGCTGTTTGACTGTGGTTATTCAGGACTACTAGTAACATAGATAAAGTCCCACTCTTTTGCAAATCTCTGAAATAGTTGACTGAAACTGACAACTGTTGTCAGAAATAACTTTGTATGGATTACCATGGACTAAGAAATGATGTTTCATCTTAGTTATAACAGCACTGGACGTTAGGTTAGGTAGCAGATCAATCTCAAACCAGTTTGAATAAGAGTCTACCAACACTAAGTAATGCGGATTGTTCCACTCAGATATGTCAGTTGCTACTGTTGACCAACGTAGTTCAGGAATTTAGCTTAGCTGAAGTGGCTCGTTTTGCAAATGTGGCTTAGTACTGTTGCACACTGAAGAAGAAAGCAGTTTAACAATGTCCTTTGATAGAGAAGGCCAAAATACTAGTCCTCTCACCCTTCTTTTGGTAGAATCGGAACCTAGGTGGCCACGATGCAAAATCTGAATGTATTCATGCAGTAAGGAAGTAGTAACAATAAATTGTGGACCTTTGAAAATGATACCATCTTCCATCAGCATCTCATCTCTGTATGGAAAGTATGGTTGCACTTCTGGAGGTAAACAAGATTGCTTTGATGGTCACCCTACATTGATGAAGTGGTTGAGCTTTTGCAAAATTGGATCAGTCTTTGTATGATCTCTCAGCTCATCAAGTCTCATGATAGAAAAATTATGGTAGAAAAATTGCACACTTCCATGACAAAATTAATATTCTCTGCATAAAGCTGTTCTATGGTATTTCTGGGTGATCTGGATAAGGTATCGGATAGATAAAGAAGTTTACCTTTTGTATAGACCATTTTGAAATTGTACTTTTGCAATCTGAGCATCATTCTTTGTTGTCTTGCTGGAGCGGTATGCATGGGCTTCTTTAAAATAGTGACTAGAGATTGATGTTCAGTTTCTATCTGGATAGCTCAGCCATAAATATAATCGAGGAAGTTCGAACTTGCAAACACAATGGCCAAAAGTTCATTCTCAATTTGACCATAATGCATCTCAGTTTTAACTGAACTTTGAAGCATCACAGGAAAGAACTACTGGTTTGTGGACATCATAGTATCTTAATATAGGTGGGTTAGCAATTTGTTGCTTGAGGTTATCAAATGCTCTCTGGTGTTGTTCTAACCATGACCAGGCAACATTTTTCCATATCAGCTCTTTCAAAGGCGCTGATAACTCACTAAAGTCAGGGATAAACTTGCCCAAATAGTTAACCATACCAAGAAAATACTGTAGGGCTTGAACATTGTCTGGAGCTGGCATCTCAAGTATGGCTGCTTGCTTGTAAGGATCTGGTCATAAGCCTGTACTGGTAAATAAATGGCCTACATAAGTAACTTCTGGTAATCTGAATTTTCATTTCAGAGGATTGAGCTTTAAATTCTCTTCATGTGCTCTGTCCAGAACTTTCCTGATGTTCCTCTCATGTTCTGCTTCACCATTACCTCTAACCATAAAATCATTAACTTGTATAGCACACAGGTAGCCTGAAAAAATTTGCTCCATTGCACACTGAAAGACTTCACTGGCCGAATTTATTCCAAATGGCATCCTGAGGAATCTGCATCTACCAAATGGGGTACTGAAAGCAGTCAGTAGTGAAGATTTGCGCTCAAGTATCACTTGCCAAAATTAACTCTTTGCATCTAAGACAGAAGAAAACAGTGGCATTTGGCAATCTCCTCGACTATACACATAGGATGATGAGGTCTTTTCAATACCTTGTTCAAGTCTTTTGTGTCAATGCATATTCTGATTTCATCTGAATTTTTCTTATGAGCAGCTACCATGGAAGACACGTACTCAGTTGGTTCTGTGACTGGAGAAATCACACCTTGCTGCACCATTTTGTCTAACTGGACCTTGACTTTGTCCTGCATAGCTATTGGAACTCTTCTTGCTGGTCTGACCACTGGACTGACTTCTGGGTCTAACTTCATGGAGTATACAACTGGAAGCTTGCCTAGCTTGTCGTCAAACACATCAGCATACTCTGAGAAAATACCATCAGTAAAGCTGGAACTGGGACATGTGCTTACGTGATGCACTTCTTTGATAAAAGAAAGCAGTTTCATTCTCAAACTGTCTCTGAGACCTAATAATGACTACACAGGTCTTCGGACTACATAAAATTGCAAGTTGTAACTGTTCCCAGCCAAATAGCATGAAAGTACTACTGAGCCTTCGTTTGAATCTCTCCACCTCAATAAATAACACATTTCACACAACTGGCCAAATTAAGTTGGTCACCAGCCCTCACTTTAGTAAATGTTTCTGCTGACATTACATTACACTTTGAACTCTGTGGGTTTACAGTTGATCAAGACAGTACAAAATACTTTGTTCTTTGCCAACACATCTACTGCATTAACCTTTTTCACTGACCACTGATACACCATCTACATAGAAAGTAGGGTTGCAGCTTCCTATATGACCAACTTGCTTTTTGACCTTTCTTAACTGAATGAGGTTGCTTGATTTACAAAACTTTTGAAAATGGTTCCAGTTTTTTACACTTGTGGCACTGCTGACCAAATGCTAAGCAGTTTCTCTCTTTTAGACTCGTAATTGGGATCACAATTACGACAGTTAACAATAAGACTTGACTTTTGCTGACTTGCTCTTATACTGTACTGAGCATGCCCCTTTTACATAGCTAGTCTTGGAACTTGCTAGAAAACTACAGGGTCTCTTTGCCAAACTTACAGGGGTTGTAGCTGCCATGTGCTTAAACTTGCTTCTGCTTGCCATGTGTTGCATGCTGTCTATGTTTGCTCTAGAGGCTGTGGAAACCAGGCTCTTATCACTTGCAAGCATACTTGTATGCCTCTCTGTGATGTGTCATGGATTTGACTAATCTCTATGGCTTTGCTTAACATTAAATCACTGTCACAAAGCAAAATCGTTCTCACTGCAGCACTATTAACACCACACACAAGCCTGTCCTTCATTAACATCTTTCAAGTCAGTGATATAAGCTGTAAAAGTTTCACCTAGTTTTTGGTCTCTTGTATAAAATAAGTGCCTCTCTAATGTAACATTTGTCTGGGGGTTGCACATTTCTCTAAATTTACGTTTCAAGTACTCGGGGTCCTCCCTTGATTCATCTGGTACCACAATATGGTCAGCTTCCTCTTCACCTGCATATACGTCTGGTGCATACACAAATGAACGCTCCCTTTCAATAGCCTCTGACTCAGCTAAGTTAAGCAAAATGAATGTCCTTGTACGTGCATCTTTGTCAGAAAAAGCTGCTTGTATGAAAATATATTCCTGCTCGTATACTCTCCAGTTCTCTGCTATATTACGATCAGACTCAAGTGGACTTGGTCTGTGAAATGCCTGTGCCATATCAACACACAGTAGTGAAGGTGCTTGAAATTATGTATGAACAAACATAAAAAAAAAAAAAAATTTATATATATATATATATATATATATATATATATATATATATATACATATATATATATATGCAACAGAACTTTATGCCAGTACTTGTAATTATGCCCAATAGCACAACAAACTCTTTGAAATAACTGCACTTTGCCAAATAAGTCCCGATAGCACAAGAAGACTCTGAAATCACTGTACATTATGAAACCACTCCTCATCAGTGTAAGAAATACTTTGAAAAACTGTACTTTGCGACTAAATTGTACATGGTAGAAGTAGCTCAGAGTAAGAAACACTTTGTGATGAATGCACTTTGCAAATAAACTGTACACACTACAAGAACCTTTCAAAATGGCTGTACATTGTGAAATAACTCTGCATAGTGTAAGAAACACTTTGAAATGGTAGCACTCTAAAACTAAATGCACACACCACAAGAAACTCTTCAAAATGGCTGTACTGTGACTGCACTTTGCAATATAAAAAGAGGTTATGTACTCACCATAACATTCCATGTGTATTATCCATCTTCACCTTCATTCTTACTAGGTTGGGTTTGGATTCAATCCTCAGATCGGACTTGGCCTTTATATTCAAGCTTGAGGTCTTCTGCTAGCTCATGGTTAAACCCTATCCCAGTATGCACCAGAAAACCTCTCCAGATCATGTTTGCTCTTAAAATAATGGCATGAAAGTATCACAGTAAAAAACAACTCAGAGTCAGATGAAGAAGGTCAGAAATTAAGGTAATCCAATTATGCAGACTAGGTCTTCCAGGAGTAAAAATGGTCTGGGGAATGGAGAGTGGGATGTAAGAATGCAGGCGAAGATGGACAACACGCATTGAACATTATGGTGAGTACATAACTTCTTTATGTGTTGTTGTCCTATCTCTCCTTCATTCTTACTAGGTTGGGACAGCATCTCTAGCACCAGCTTTCTTGAGTGGCTCAAGGGAGAATATTCAACATCGTGGAACCAAAAGAGGCCCTGTTCCTGAAAGCCAAATTGACTTTGTAATGAGAGATAAAGGTATGTGGTCTTGCCCATGTTGCTGCAGCACAAATGGTATCAATTGGTAGTTTATCCAGAAAAGCAGAAGAGGTTGCAATGGCTCTTGTAGAGTGGGCTTCTCTTTTGGGAGATCTCTATTTTGGGACTTATAGATAAAAGTTATGCAATCTGAAAGCCATTTTGAAAGTGTTACCTTAGAGACCAGGGTACCTTTCTTTAAGTCTGAAAATTAGATAAAAATTTGGTCAGTTTTTTTTTAATTCCTTAGTTTTCTGTAAGTAAAAATTTAACTGTCTATGCATATCCAGTTGATGTAACATGTATTCTGCCTTTTTTCATAATTTGGGTAGAAGACTGGCAGCTCTATAGTTTGGTTCAAACTTGAGTCTGAATATATTTTGGGCAAAAAAGAAGGGTTTGTTTGTAAGGACACCCTGTCCCTATGGAAAAGCAAGTATGGAGGCTTTATAGACAAGGCTTGCAGTTCTGACACTCTTCTAGCAGAGGTAATTGCTATCAAGAGAATAGTTTTACATGTCAAAAACTTGAGTTCGCAAGATGATGCTGGCTCAAATGGAGGAAAAATTAAATGAGATAGGATGAAATTTAGGTCCCATGGTGCTGGAGGGTCTCTGATAGGTAGTCTAAATAACAAAGTACATTTAAGAAAAGCTTTGCACAGTCTATGAGACATAATACTGAGGCCAGATTCACCTAAATAGAAACTGGATATTGCTGCTAGCTGAACTCTAATGGTAGCTGCACAGCTGCATCTTCATTGAATAGCTTTGCTAGTAATTCTAGAATGGAATTCACTGGGGCAGAAAAAGGGTCACTGTGATTATGAGAAGCCCATAAGGAGAATCTTTTCCATTTGCTTCTATACATCTTTCTTGTTGAAGCTTTATGAGAGGAAATTAGGATGTATTTAACTGATGAAGAGGTTAGAAAACCTGGCTATTGTTGGAATCGGAGCAGCCAAGCTGTCAATTTGAGGGTCTGAAGGAAAGGGTGGAGCATTCCTGATGCACAAGTCAAAAGGTCTGGAACCAGGTCCAGCAACCAAGGCTTTTCCTAAAGATGAGGCCACAAAAAGGAGAACCAAATTTGATGAGGACAGTATGGGGCGATAAGTATCAAGTCTCTTCCCAGGAAATTGGCTTTCTTAAGTATTTTTGGTATTAGTGGAAAGGAGGGAAAGGCATAGAGGAGACTCAAGGGCCAATCGTGAACAAGTGCATCGCTTGGTGACTCCCCGGAGGGGGGATAAGGGCAAAGTAGCTGATGCATTTGGTATTCATGTATGTTGCAAAAAGGCTGCAGCAAGGCTGGCCCCATTTGCGGAAAAACGTTTATGCTACTTCCTGTTTCAGGGAGCACTCGTGAGGCATCAGAATTGCTCTGCTGAGCCTGTCTGCTATCACGTTAGATTTCCCTGGGATGTGTGTTGCTAACAGAAAGCATTGGGAGGAGGTTGCTCACTGCCATACTCTCAGGGCCTCTCAAAATAGGGGATAAGATCTGGTTCTTCCTTGTTTATGTACCATACAGCTGACATCTTGTCTGTCTGTATTGCAATAGTTCCCAGCGGAAGAGAGTCCTGGAATGTTTGCAATGCTAGAAGCACTGCTCTCATCTCTAGGGCATTGATGTGCAAGTGGGCCTCATGATCCTGCCAGGTGCCTTAGACTGTCTTTCCCAGATAATCCCCCCATCCTATCTGATAGGCATCCATGGTCACTGTAGCCAGTGGTTGGGGAAGTACAAATGGTTAACCTAGAGTCACCTGAGTGGAGTAAAGCCACCAACTAAGATCCTTCTTGCAAGTTTCTGTTATCTTGTGGGACATCGGCAGTTCCTGCATTGACCACTGAGTGGACAGCAGCCACAGGAGAATTCTCATGTGTAGACATGCTAGGGGGATCAGAATTATTGCTGCTGCCTTGATTCCCAAAACTTTTAGGACTATCCTTGCTTGAGCTTTTTTCTTTGTTAGAAGATATGAAATCTGATGTCTTAGAACTTTAGCTCTTTCTGGAGGGAGTACGGCCATCAAGTTTATTGAATCCAATTCTGCACCTATAAATACCACATGCTGAAAAGGCAGCAAGGCAGATTTTTCGTAGTTTATTGCAAGTTCTAGGTGACAGCAAAGTTGCAAGGTGGTGTCTCTTGTTTATATTAGTAGATGCTTGGTGGTGGCAGTTAGGAGCCAGTCGATTAAGTATGGAAACACCCGGAATCCTGGGCATCTCAAATGAGCCATGACTACTGCCATATATTTGGTGAACACTGTGGGGGCTGTAGTGAGGCCAAAGGGCAGAGCTCAAAATTGGTAGTGACTGGCTGCCAGCCAAAAGCACAGATGTCTCCTGGATTGCCTGTCCATTTTTATGTGGTAGTACTCATCCTGGAGATCTATAGAGCACAAACTGGATACGAGGAACAGACTAAATCCAACAAAAGAGAGTCCAAGAATGTCACGGAAGACTAAAAAACAGACAGTTTATTTAGAGTTATGTCTAATTTCATATTTTCTGTTGTTAATAGTGGTGGATTCCCCACTACTCATATGTTTACACATGCTACAGTTTTCACAAATTTTCATACCTTTCATTCTAGAAAAATTGTTGTTAATATTGTTACTTTCCAATATGTTTTTCAAGTTGAAACCCCTTCTATAAACTATTCTAGGATAGTCGGCTAGTTTACTTGAAATGCTCCTGTCTTGTTGAATTAATGACCAATTTTTAAATATCAGTTTCTTAATAATGTCACTGTCCATGTTATAAGTTGTTATAAAACTACATCTAAAGTCATTGATAGGTTCCATTCTTACTTCTTGATTGTCTGTTACTTCTGGTGGACCCCCCAAAAATTCTACATGGCCTGAAAGTATACTGTTGTCAACTTGTTGGTCAAGGATTGGGAGAATAATACCACAACTTCTCTTATATGTAACCTCCTGGATTATCTCTTCTAAAAAGTCCAAGGGATAACCTCTCTCATTGAAGAAACCCTTTAAAAGTTCGCATTCATTTTCAAAGTCTGCAATACGGGTGGTCATACGAGCAGCCCGTATTAGTTGCCCCTTTACTATAGCTTTCTTCTGAGAGGTGGGGTGAAGGCTACTATAATGCAAGTAAGAGTTGCAAAAAGTTTCCTTTCTATGTATTTTAGAAAAGAATAAGTTATTAACTTCGTCCTTGGTCAAGTTCACATCCAGATAGTCAATAGATTGTTTTTGAAAGTTGGATGTAAACTTGAAGAAGTCGGTAGTGTTGTTCAAGAATTTTAACAACTCTTTTGCTTTTTCCTGGTTTCCTTCAAATAAGATGAAGATATCATCCAGGAAGCGGGTATAGTAGTTAATAAAAGGCAACCATTCAGTGTTGTTTAGAATGTATTGTTGTTCCCAGTATGCCATTACAGTGTTTGCTAAACTAGCCCCCACAGGTGAACCCATGGCAACCCCACATTTTTGTAAATACAGTTTGTTGTTGAAAGTAAAAAAATTATTTGTCAAAATAATATCCAATAAAGTTGTTACTGTGAATATTTCATTTACTTCAGCTCCTTTTTTAATAATCTATAGAGCACATCCAATCATCTTGTCCCAGAAAAGGGAGTATTGACTGCAGTGCTACCATCCAGAAAGTACAGTTTTGTACCTACCATAAATGTAGATGTTCGAGGATCCACATTGCTGCAGTCCTAACCATTGGGTAGTCCGCTGTCCCAGTCGGCCCGAATACCAAAGTATATGGCTGACGTCGGTCAAGGCGCATTAGACTGACGTCAGTACGTCAGGGTACTAATGCGCATGACCGACGTCATATCCTCAGTCTTTTCTTGCCCCAGATGTCAGAAGACCCTAAAAAGACAAGGCCAAAACCAAAACCTCCAAACATTCCTGCACCAAAAATATGTACAATATATACAAAATTACCAGAGTATAACCTCACCTACACAACCACCCCTAAACACAGAGGGGAAGGAGGGAGGGTAAATTGGACTGCAGCAATGTGGATCCTCGAACATCTACATTTATGGTAGGTACAAAACTGTACTATGTTCTTCATTCCACATTGCTGCAGTCCTAACCATTGGGTAGAATCCCAAAGCAGAGGTAAGGGAGGCTGGCAAATCATAAGGAAGCAGGAGCTGTCAACATGCCTTGCAAAATAGCTGTGGCAAAACCAGCCCTAGATTTAGAGTAGAGAGGAAGGTGATAATGCTTAGAGAAAGTATGCACTGAACTCCAAGTAGCTGCCTCCAAAATATCCTTAGTTGCCACCCCCCCTTAGAAATGCTGTTGAAGTGGCAGTAGCCCTAGTGGAATGAGGCCTAATCCCAGCTGGAATCTCCTTGCCATGATGGGAATAACAAAATGCAATGCAAAACCCAATCCACTTAGAAATAGTTTGTTTTGACACAGGCTTGCCCTGAGAACTCAAAGCAAAAGAAACAAACAACTGCTGAGACTGCCTAAAATCCTTAGTCCTGCTTAAATAATAACACAATTGCCTGTGTACATCTAAAGTGTGCAAAATCTTTTCCCCCTTATTTTGGGGATCTGCATAAAAAGTAGGCAAATGAATAGTTTGGTTTAAAGCCACACTAGAAACCACCTTAGGCATAAAGGAAGGATTAGTACGTAATGATACCCTATCCTTATGGAAAATCAAAAGGCTCTACCGCCATAAGGGCCTGCAATTCAGAAACCCTTCTTGCAGAAGTAATGGCCAACAAAAAAGCAGTCTTCCATGACAAGTATTTCATTTCAGCAGTAGCCGCAGGCTCAAAAGGTTGTAGAGTAAGTTTCTCCAACACAAAATTGAGATCCCAAGCAGGAGTAGGAGCTCTACGTGGGGGTCTTATATTCTTTGCCCCTCTAAGAAATTGCTTGAACAAAGGATGCGAAAACAATGGTGGGTCACAATCATAGTGAGCTGAAATTGCTGCAGCATGAATCTTAATGGAAGAGAAAGACAAACCTTTGTCCAATAACTCAGTAAGATATTGAAGAGCCACGCTCAAATTAGGCTCAGAAATCTCCAAATTTTTTGCTGCACTCCAAAATAAAAATCTCTTCCATTTTTCTGCGTACACTTTCCTTGTACTAGGTCTTCTGGCTTCCATAATCACATTTAAAACTTGTTGAGGAAGTTGAGACCTGCTGTGTTTCAAAACAGAATATGCCAGGCTGTTAGATGAAGAGAGTGAAGCTTGACATTGAGCAGGTGACCGTCCCTCTGAGACAACAGGTGTGGAATCAAAGGTAAAGGCCATGGAGGCTTCCTTACCAGACTCCTCAGTAATGGGTACCAGTGTTGCCGAGGCCAATCTGGAGCTATTAAAATCATCCTTGGCTTGTCTTGTCTGACCTTTAGGAGCACCTTTGGGAGAAGAGGCAGAGGTGGAAAGGCATACACATGAAGATTTTTCCAACTGAAAGAAAGAGCATCCACTTTCCAAGCTGTGTGATGAAACCTCTTTGTGCAAAACTTTGGCAGCTGGTGGTTTAGTGGAGAAGCGAACAGATCTATGTCTGGAGTTCCCCATGACACTGTCAATTTCGAAATACATGAAGATCCAGTTTCCACTCGTGGGGATCCATGATTTGTCTGCTTAACACATCTGCTAAGGAGTTCTGTGCTCCCGGCAGAAACCTTGCCTGAAGAGTTAGTTGCAAGCTGAGCGCAGTCTCCCATAAAATCATTGCTTGCCTGCACAACGGGTAAGAATGTGTTCCCCCTTGTTTGTTGATGTACCACATGACAGTTGTGTTGTCTGTTAGAATCAACACCTGCCCTGGAAGAAGTAGCTCCTTGAAAGCCATTAATGCAAACTGGACTGCTAACATCTCCTTCATGTTGATATGTAGATGCTGTAGTCTGGCAGGCCACTTGTCTTGTATCCACTTTCCATTTAGATGAGCTCCCCAAGCAATGACTGAGGCATCTGTCGTTAGAATCTGACTCGCCTCTGGCCGGGTCACAGAGAGTCCCTTGTTTAGGTGACATTCCTGAGCCCACCACAAAAATTCCTTTTGAATGCAAGGTATTATTTGAATGACAGTGTCCAAATCCTGGCAGTGCTGTGTCCATACATTCTTGAGATACCATTGCAGCTTCCTCATATGCAGTTTGGCATTGGGAAGCACCAGAATACAAGATGCCATGAACCCTAAGGCTTGAAGGACTGTCCTTGCAGTCAGCCCGGACTGAAGAGATAGTTGATGGAAGTAACTGGAAAGATTCTTTTGTTTGTCCGGGGTTAAAAAGGCCATCTGGGCTGCTGTATTCAGTCTCACACCCAGAAAGCACATGTCTTGAGAGGGTACTAGACTGGACTTTATTTCGTTCACAGAATACCCTAGGCATCTTAGCACTGCTATCACATATCCCAAATGCTGTAAAAGGTCTTCCTTTTCTTGAGCCAGAATCAGGCAGTCGTCCAAGTAGGGATAGATTTGAATTCCTTTTAGCCTGAAGTAAGCTATCACTGGAGCCAGAACCTTTGTGAATACTCTGGGCGCAGTAGATAAGCCAAAGGGCAATGCAGAGAACTGATAATGAGAATTTCCAGCTCGAAAACGCAGATACTTCCTGCAACTTAGTCTGATAGGCACATGAAGGTAAGCTTCCTTGAGATCCAAAGTTACCATCCAGTGATCTTTGCCCAGCAGAGGTAAAAGCTGTTGTAACGTCAACATTTTGAACTTGGGAATGTCCAGATAAGTGTTGAGGATAGATAAATCCAAAATTGGTCTCCACGTGTTCCCCTTTTTGGTACTAGGAACAGGCGAGAATAAAATCCTAGGCCCCTTTCTGGCACAGGAACTGGCTGAATGGCCCCTATTTGGAGTAACAGAGAAATTTGCTTGTGAGCCTCTTTTCTTTGTAGAGGAGGAATGTCTGGCATGCCTTTGAAAGGAGGCAAGGTATGGAAATAAAACCTGTAACCGTGGTGAATGATATCCAAAACCCATCTGTCTTGGGTAATTAAATCCCAATTTTCTTTGAAAAGAGCCAGCCTTCCTCCCAAAGGTGCTGCCAGACGAGAATGTACTGGCAGCTGAAAAGGTAGGTCATTGGGTCTGTTTACGAAAGGACTGACCCCTGCCCTCACCAGAAGTCTGAGCAGGTGAACTCCCTGTTCTAGGCCTAATAGACCCTTGAGCTCTGCCCCTACCACGTCTAGACCTACCCCTAGACTGGGAATCATAAGCAGGATATGTCCATCCCTTAGTAGGCCAATTTCTACTAAACTTCGGAGGCTGCACCTGCAAAAAATCTTTAACAGTTTGCATAGACTTAGCCTTGTCCTCCATTTTCTTTAAAACTGCTTCCACAGGCGAACCAAACAACACATCAGACTGTAAAGGAGCATCCAAAATCCTTGTCCTAACATGCTCAGCTAAATTCTGATCCCTCAACCAGGCGTGCCTACGAAGAACAGAACCAGTGGCAGCCACCCTCGAGGAGGCCTGCACAGCATCAAAACCACATTGCAAGGAATGCTTACCCACCTGTTCAGACACATGAACTAAATCCTGCAACTCTTTACACTCAATACCTTCTGCCAGAGCATCCACCTTAGACTTCAATTGTGAAAGGAGATAATTTTGATATTTTAACATGTGAAACTGACAATTCAACGCCCTCATGGCTAAAGTGGAAGAAGTATACACTTTCTTTCCCCATCTATCCAAAGCCCTTGCCTCTTTATCAGGAGGAACAGGATTTTTAACAACAGAAGCCTTCACACCTTTAGGCCCCTGAGAGACAGTTTCCGGGTCTGCCCTAGGACTCTTTAAAAGATACTTATGAGCTTCAGGCACCCTATAGTACCTATCCGGTTTAACTGGGGCAGGAGGCAAAGAATCAGGATTCAGGGAAGCCTCTGCAAAAACATCTTCCACCACATTCAGAACAGGAGGTATAGCTAAAGGCCTATGCTGGGGTAAAAACAAGAATTCCCTAAGCCTCTTCCTGGAATCAGAGAAATCTTGACCTTCCCATTTAAAATGCTCCCTCATGGAATGCAGAGTCTCTGAAAATGAAAAATCCTCAGGAGGAGAAGCTGAAGGAGTAGAATCATCCACATCAGAATCTGAATAAGGAGGATACTCCTGCAAGTCTTCAGCCGAAGACTCAGAAGCCTCCGAACACTGCTCAAAACTCTCAAACTCAGGTTCCACCCTAGGCCTCTTATCAGGAGGGGGCATAGAACCTCTAATCATAGTAATCAAATCCTCTGCCATTTTAAGCATATGTTTCTTAGGCAAAGACCCTGAAGAACTAGGAGAACCCCCCACTGAAGTTAAACTTGGCCTGCCTCTCAAAGAAGCCTTGGAAACAGAAGGGGAGGCTCTAACCACCTTAGGAAGAGAGGGAAGAACAGCCACCTGAGAAGCCCCTTCAGCCCGGCCTACTTCCTGAGAGGACACATCCTGTAACAGTAAAGTCTCTCCCTGAGACTCCAAAGAAACTCCTGGCAGAACCTCCGGCTCCACTGAGCCTTCTAAAGAACCGACGTCCGGGACTGTCGGTTCTTCCACTCTAGGCTTTGCTGCTTTGTCCTTGCGCTTTTGGAAGCGGGCGTCGGAGCATCCGACGGCATTTTATAATTACAACGCTTCCCAAAAACTAACCTGGCACAGTCTAACCTTCTCTTAATAGTTGCGTTTGTTAAATCTAGCACAAGAGCGGCATCCAACAACATCGTGCTCAGGCCCTAAACAAGGTATACACAAAGTATGGTAATCCCTATGAGGTATCTGTTTCCCACAAGAAATACAGTTATTCACTTTTTCTGACATCCGGTTAAATACTGAGGCAAGAAAAAAACAAAATATTCCCCAACGGGGTACTTAGCCAACTTTGATTCGGTCTGAAACTCTGACTTCAGAAATTTTCAGAACGCCAACCTGCACTCGCAAAACTGCTTCTGCATCGGACCATGCGGCAAAAAAGACTGAGGATATGACGTCGGTCATGCGCATTAGTACCCTGACGTACTGACGTCAGTCTAATGCGCCTTGACCGATGTCAGCCATATACTTTGGTATTCGGGCCGACTGGGACAGCGGACTACCCAATGGTTAGGACTGCAGCAATGTGGACTGAAGAACATCTTGGACTTTCATACTGATTTGTTTAAATTGCTGAGATTCAGAACTGGTCTCCAGTCACCTGTTTTCTTTGGAACTAAAAAGAATCTTGAGTAAGTTTTGGATCCTATTTGGTCTGCAGAGACTGTCTGGATGACTCTTTTGTCTAGCAACTTTTGAATTTCTAAAGTTGCCTGTTCCATTTGACTGGGTGGAATGTCTGGAACCTTTTTTATGTTTGGAACAGGAAAGGAAAAGGGTATGGTATAACCTCTGGATATGATGCTTTGTACCCATTTGTCTTTTATTTGTTACCAGGCTTCTGGGTACAAAGATAAGTGGCCTTGTCTGCCTCCAGAGATAGACAGATGGGCCTCCATTCAGGAGTGGTGAAAAGGCTTACCAAAGAAAGAATGTGTCACCCTGATTCTGCGGACCCCCTCTGCCGCGTGGTCGGCATCTTCCATTACTATGGCCCTCTCTGCCCCTGAGGGAAGATTCACCACATGTGGCCTGGAAAGCTCTCTGAGATTTTTGGAACCGCATTTTGCCACCTCCTTTCTGACCTTTGGGGTAAGGTCTGGTAGGCATGGAAAAATAGACTGCTATGGCAGACAGTCTTTCCTTCTTGCTTCACACCTGGTTAGTGTGTCCTTGACTTTGGGCTCGAACAGGGACAAGCCATCGAACGGGGTATTCACAAAGGAAGATTTAAAGGGCTCCATGAAGTCACACAAGAGCATCCAAGAATGTCTCCTTAGAGAAATTCCTGAACCCGCTGCTCTACTTGCTCCATCCTCTGCATAAGGAATCAGTCTCATGGAGACATTGACAACTGAGTTTAAGGTAGAGAGCTGAGAGGATACTCTATCTGAAACCCCTTCAGGCACTGAACCTTGAAGAGCATCTCTTAGCTCTTTCAGGAGGTCTCTCTGCAACCTAGTAAAAATGAGTAAGGTAATTCAGCGATTTGAGGGAAAAAGTCACTGAAGAAAAAAATGTGCTTTCCATATCTGTCCATTATCAGAGACTCCTTGTTCTGTGGATGAACAGAAGATGATGTCTCAGAGTTCCTTCTTGGTGGCTGCCATCACAACCATAGCATCTACTGAGACTCCCTTGCTTAGAAAGGTCTTGTCTGATGGGGATGTGATAAATTTATTGGGCCTCCCAGGAACAGGTTCCACTGAATCTGGAGCCTCCCACACCTTCCCAGAAACTAGGCCCATGAGTTCTTCAAAAGATAGACACCCAAGAGGAGAAAGGGTGAGATCTAAAGGCCTTCAGGTTACAGACTCCTCTGTTGAAGGATTGGTGGACTTCCAGTTGCCTCTCTGTTTCAGCATTTCCAGGATGTCTCCAAAGGAGGCATCATCAGGAGGTGACCGTGGGGTCTGTATCAGAAGTGATGGACTCCTCTGGGGAGTCTAAATGCTTCCTCTTGCATAACCTCTTTCATGAGACCTCTTTAGATGGGTACTGTGGAGAGGTTTCAGAAGAAGGGGGTGCCCTGTGGGGCATTCTGAGGCCTAGGATCTCTGCATCTCTGTGAATGCAAGGGTAAAGAGGCAGACACAGGTGTTGTTTGGGGTAGAACATCTGGAGATGCCAGCAGAGCTGTCTGTGGAGACAGCACTCTCCTCATCACCTCTGAAGCCCCCCCATCCCTGATCCAAGGATATCCCTAGATCCAAAGAAGTTAAGGGAAACTGCGAAATCAAGGATGGTGGGCTCGAGGTTGAGGTAGTAGCAGAGTTCACCTGAGCCGATACCCCAAGAAGCAAGGCAGGATCTGACAACTGTCTGATCCGACTTGCCTCCCCAGACCCAACTGGAGAGCATCAGCTCCTTGACTCCTTGGGCTCTGATGGAGCCAAGGATGTCAGAGCAATGGTCAGATCCGAAGATCCTGTCATAGGTCTCAGATCTGAGGGTTCCACTAACATCAGCTTTGGATCTTCTAACTCTGAAGTCTGGGGTCAGATTGGAGGAGAAATCTGAGCAGAAGAGGTGGATGTGGTAGGATCCGAAGCCCTCTGGGTTGGATCACCAACAACTTGGCCAGTGCTGGTGTCCTCAACAGCCTCTCTACCACTCGATCCATGTCATCACTGGAAAGGCTCCTGGAAGACTGAGTTGAAGGGGTTGGAGACTTAGAATGCTGTAAAATTGATGACCTTAGTGTATGGGAGAACAGCTCCAAGACTGGAGAACTGCTCCATATTTCAAACTCTACTGGGACTGAGACAGATGGTGTTGGTGCTGAAGATTTTTTGGATCCAGTGTAGAGGTTTTGGAAACCTTTTCTGATGGCTAAGATAAGGTAGAAGAGGAAGGTCTCTTCCCAGACTTGTCCAATTTTGAGGTTGGAGATTTGTCAGTTTTAGATAAACCTGGACCTTCTTCTATAGCCTCTGAGAAGGGGGTTTTCAATAGTCCTCTCAATATCAACTTGTTCTTCCTCTCCAGGAGATCTCCGTGATTAAAAGCAGGGCAACTAGAGCAGGACTCCTGAAGATTGACAGCTCCAAGATCATAGATACAAAGTGTGTGTCTATCACTTAAGGGCATTTTCTGCCCACAGCCCTCACATTTTTTTTAAACCTAATGGTTTTGAATCCTTATTAGACATTCTGACAGAGAAAAATGTATAAAAAAAAAATCACAGTTTTTCAGAACAACTTTTTTTTTTAAACACTAACAGCAGTTATATGATGGAAAAGGGGAAACTAGAAGGAAATAAAGGAGGGCACAGACCTCTAACTTAAACTGGCTATGCCTGGGAGACAGAAAGGGAAAAAGAAAGCCCTCTAACTTAAACAGGCTAAAAGGAAAGGCAGTTCTCTAACTTAAACAAACTGTCTTTAGTGGGACTTCAGAAAGAGAAAACAGACAAATGACAGGAATAAGAGCCCTCTAACTTAAACAGGCTATTTATCTTTTAAAAGGAGAAGCCGGGAGAGAGACAACAAGGCCTGAATGAAAGACAATGGCTAATAGCAGAAAACAGCCACAAAAACAGAAACAAAACTATCCAACAGAAAATGAACTATCTGAAGATAAGTAACAGACAACAATAACTTATTACCAAAGTTGGAGAAAATAAAGAATATATTTTGCCAGAGTTAGCAGAATGAGTGCCCGATCTTTAGTGGCAAACGAGATCTGGGGAGGTTTTCTGCTGCATGCTGGGATAGGGTTTAGTCACGAGCTGGAAGAACTCAAGCTTGAATATAAAGGCAGAGCCAGATCAGAGGATCAGATCTGAATTCAACCTAGTAAGAATGAAGGTGAGATAGGACAACACATCTGTACTTTGCACACAGCACACACTTTGAAATAATCGCACCATAATAATGCACACACTCTGCAAACACTTTGCACGCACTGAAATACTTCAAACTCTAGTTATGCTTTGAATGGCTTCAGTCGATGCAAAATAGTAGTTTGTGCCCAAACACGGTCTTTTACTAAAAAACATACAGTCGCCTTTCTCTTTGAGCTTAATTTTGGCCTTTTATTGTACTCATTACGCCCTTTTAATCTCTTATCATGCTGAGTATTCTTTTCTTGCGCCCATTTTACTTTAAACATGCTCATTATGCAAACCAACGATAATTCTGATTCCCATATGACTATCTCTGCTAGTTTGATCAAATACCATGGTTTTGAAAATTTCCTTTAATTAATAATGCATTTTGTGCCCTTCGTTTGATTAATACAGTTTGTGCTACTCATTTGATTAATAATGCGTTTTGTGCCTTACACATGCTCTGTTTCATTTTCTTTGCTAAATAAATCATTTGTGCAGTTTTCTTTACCTTAAGTTTGTTTCTGGCCCTTTTTTGTTTGCTCTGTTTTACTCAACCTACTTAATCTACCTTCAACTCTGCACCTCATGGCTTGAAGAAGTTGTTCTCCTAATCCTGGTTATGACACCATGTCACTCATATGGTCAGGATGAAAAAGACAAACATTTGTGAGTTCAGTTCAAGCAACTTTATTACATGCAAACATCAGAAATGAGGGACAGTTTGTGCTACTCATTTGATTAATAATGCGTTTTGTGCCTTACACATGCTCTGTTTATTTTCTTTGCTAAATAAATCATTTGTGCAGTTTTCTTTACCTTAAGTTTGTTTCTGGCCCTTTTTTGTTTGTCTGAGCTCCGTTTCACTCAACCTACTTAATCTACCTTCACCTTCAACTCTGCACCTCATGGCTTGAAGAAGTTGTTCTCCTAA
Organism: Protopterus annectens; assembly: GCF_019279795.1. Lineage (NCBI taxonomy): Eukaryota > Metazoa > Chordata > Ceratodontiformes > Protopteridae > Protopterus > Protopterus annectens. The sequence continues at coordinate 872,644,108 of NC_056747.1, forward strand.
TCCTGGTTCTGACACCATGTCGCTCATATGGTCAGGATAAAACAGACAAACATTTGTGAGTTCAGTTCAAGCAACTTTATTACATGCAAACATCAGAAATGAGGCTTTGTAACTTAAATTTATAAACAGACTGACTATCACACTTATGGACTTCCGCGGTGGTGCAGCGGTAGCATTGTTGCCTCACAGCAAGAGGTTCTCCCGTTCGATTCTCGGCTGGAGTGCGGGGAGTGCCTTCTGTGTGGAGTCTGCATGTCCTCCCTGTGGTTGGGTGGGCATTAGAAGGACATGCGTAAATGGGCGTGCCTTTGTTGAAGGTTGAACGTCGAGCTGGCATCTTGGCGTTCGTGAAAATCTACTGCCAATCATTAGCGGACTAGAGTTCCGCTGTGGCGACCCCTAACCGGGAAAAGCCGAAAGACAACAACAACTGACTATCACACTTATACATGTTAACATTCTGGCTGTTCTCTCAAAATGGCACTACTGCCTGCACGTGATCACTATTTACATGCACATGCTTACATCTGGAAATGCTTCTTAAAGGTACATACACACACTTTGATCTGCAGAATGTGTTTGAATTTGGTATTTTGTGGCTGCATGCCACAGTCGTTAAAACCTGAAGGCTTATCATTCTTTTAAACAGGAGAAAGAAATTAAAATATCAATTTTTTTTTTTATATAAATACTGGAAAAGGGAAGAAGATAGAGACGTTATCAACAATGGCAAAAAAGGAAGTACCAATAAGTACAATAAAGGGATAGATTACCAACTATGGTAATTAAGAATACTCTACGGTAAGATTTATAATCTGCGATAAAAAAGGGTTAAAGTGAGGTAAAATTAATAGCTATAAAAGGTGTAAGAATTATATAGTAAAGAATAATAGTTAAACTCACAAACTTTGAAAAGCACACTGGAGAGTTCTCAACCTATGTCGAAACGCTATAGCGGTAAACGAGATCTGAGGTATGTTAGGTGACTAGGGGATTATTGGTAAAGGAAGGAGAGTTCAGTGTTCTACAATCTGGAAGAAGCGGCAGAGTCAGATCTGAGTATCAGATCCTAAACCATCAGTTGAGGAATGAATGAAAATAACATCAAATTATCATATTTTTATTGGGTTTTATGCATTTTTTATAGTATGGCTCTTTGAGACTTAAATCTTGTGAAAGTAAATGGCCAAGGTACCAGATTGGTGAAATAAAGTGGAATTATTCAGCAGTTGAATCTATTTTTTGTTTTCTTGGGGTTTTGAGGGTTTTTTTTGTTTTTGATTAAGGTAGTAGAATGGACCTGCTCAACTTGTCTGCTATCACACTGGATTTCCCTGTAATATGCATTGCTATCAGATATTAGTTGGATGAAATCACCCATTGCCAAACTCAGAGCTTCTCAACAAAAGATCTGGTTCCTTTTTGTTTATTGAAGTACCAAACTATAGACATATTGTATATCAGATTTGCAATTGTCCTGAAAGAAAGTGTGTCTTGGAAGGCCTGCAAAGCTAGGAACACTGCTCTCATTTCCAGAACACTGATATGCAAATTAGGCTCTTCAGGGGACCATGTGCCTTGGACTGTTTTTTACCCAGGAAGTGCCCCTCCCCCACCCAATCTGGGATGCATCCATGTTCACTATGGCCTTGGGTTGAGGAAGAATGAAGAAACAGCCTTGTAGAACCTGATCTGAGTGGATCTACCACCAAAGGGATTTTTTGCATGTTTGGGTAATTCTCATTTGGGCTATGTGCTAATGAAGAATGGACCACTGAGATGCTAACATCCAAAGAATCTTCATGTGAAATCTAGCTAATGGAACTAAAATTGTAGCCACAGACATTGATCCCAAGGCTTATAGGATCAATCGGGCTGAGATTGTGGAGCTGAGAATTATTTTCCTGACCAGGAATCTGATAGTTTGTACTCTTGGCAATGGAAGATAAGCTGTCATGGATACTGTGTTGAAAAGGGCTCCTATGAACTCCAATGTCTGAGATGGTTCTAAATGAGATTTGTTGTAATTTATGGTGATGCCCATATGGGAGAAAGTCTGGAGTACCTGGTCTCGAGGTCTTACCAAGTAGATGCCTGGTCAGGGCAGTAATGAGCCAGTTGTCCAAGTATGGAAACACTTGGAATCTCAGCAGTCTCAAGTGAGCTGCTACTACTGCCATTCATTTGGTGAGCATGGGGTCTATGGTGAGGCCAAATGGCAGTGCTCTGAACTGGTAATGACTGGCTCCCAGTTGGAAGTATAAAAACCTTCTGGATTGTCTGTCCACTTTTACATTGATAGACCTTGAGGATGCATATGATCGAGCACATCCAGTCATCCTTACACAAAGGGCAGAATGGTCTAAATCATGACCATCCAGAACTTGGTGTGCTGAACTGATTTGTTCAGACTGTAGAGATCCAAAATCAGTCTCAAGTCCTGTTTTCTTTGGCACTAAAAGGAATCTTGAGTAAGGTCCGGATTCTGTCTGATCTGGTGGGACCTCTTGGATGACTTTTTTCTAGCAGCTTGTGTGTTTCTAGTGCTGCTGCTTTCCTCTGACTGGGTGGAATGTGGGGAATTTTGCATAGAGGAGGTGGTGGTAGGAAAAAGGGAATTATATAACCTCTGGAAATAATCCTGTTCACCCATGTATCTTTTGTAATATATAGCCAGGCTCTCTGATGCAGAGATTAAAAAAAAAAGATTGCCTCCAGAGGTGGACAATCTGGCCCCCTTTCAGGAGTGCTGGTAGGGTCTGTCAGATAAGGAATCTCTGGCCTCTTGCTCTGCAGGCATCCTCTGCTGCGTGGGCAACATCTTTCATTCAGGTTTCCCCCTCTGCTTCAGGGGGGGAACTATCTCAGTGTCTCAGTGGGGATCTTGGAAATGACCCTGAGTCTTTCTAAATCACATTTTCTGACAACCTCACTAATTCCTGGAAAAGGTCCTTTGAGGGGTCAAAAAATGTACTCCCACTGCAGAGAGGGTCTTTCCATCTTGCTCACACCTGGAGAGTGTGCCCTTTACTTTAGGGCTAAACAAACAGGTTCCATCAAAAGGTTCATTGACAAAGGAGGACTTGAAGGGCTCGGCAAAGTCAAACAAATGCTTCCAGGCATGCTTCCTAATGGAAATGCCAGAATCTGCCTCCCTTGAGGTGCCTTCAACCACATGGGAGATGAGCTTCATGGACAAGTTAGTGATTGATAGCAGGGTAGCCAGCTGTGGGGTCAAAGACTGAGCCTCTGAAGTACGGGTCCCTGAGAAGGAATTTGAAAGTTCCTTAATCAGGTTCCTCTGCAATCTTGTGAAATGCACCAAATAGTTCAGCGATCCAAGTGCAAAGGTCACTGAAGCATACACAGCTTCCCAAATCTAACACCCCTGACTCCCTGTTAGGGGGATGGACAAAAGAACTCTGTTCTGGGAGTTTTTTTCTTGGTGGCTGCCGTCACAATCATGACAGCTATGGGTACTCCCTTGCTCCAAAACTCCCTTCTGTAGGTGGTGCCAAAATCTGGTCTTGTCTTTTGGAGATTAACTCAGCTGTGTCTGGTTCCTTCCATACCCACTTAGACATCGTCAATGACCTCATCAGTGGGCGGAGTCACCCAGGAGATAGATAGGCCAGACCCAAAAGCCTCCAGGAATACTGATTCCTGTTTGGAAGGGTTATCAACACACAAACCACCCCTCTGCTTAAGGATCTCTAGGATGTCTTCAAATGAGATGTCTTTGGTTGAAGATCTTGGGGACCCTTCCCCATCACTGAAATCAGTATGTTCAGTGATGGATTCCTGGGGGGAGTCCAAGTGTCTCCTCTTGCACGGGACTTTTTTGTTAGAGTGTTCCAGAAGTATTGGAAAAATAGCAATACCCTGCTGAGCAGCAGGGAGATTTTAGGCTGGCTGCCTCTGTGGAGTGGAATGATGGGACTCAAGGCACAGAGATATACGGGATCCAGAGGAGAGATCTGAGGGGGGAGGAACCACCATGTCCTGTAGAGAATACTCACTCTACCACCTCAAGGCAGAATGCCCCAGGGAGAAGGAAGTCGACTGAGCTGAGAAGCCAAGCTTCTGAACCATCAGCTCCTCCTGCCCTGAAGGCAATTCATCAGAGGCAGAGTTTGGAGCTGACCTATCCAATGTCAAAGCTCCAAGAGGCAGAGGTGGCTCCAACAGCTTTGGAGTCAACTAACATCTTGGATCGGACAGGGATGTTTTGGCTCGGAGAGTCGTCCACCTCCAAAGCACTCAGAGCAGACACCCTCAGAGAAATCCTCGTAGCCAAAGATATCATGATCTTCAGATCCAAACCAGATGATGTTGGGAGACTCTGATCCAAGGGCTCTGAAATGAGAAGTTGGAATGGAGAAGGAGCCGAGATTGGAAGTGCATTCCTATTAAGGGCTTCCTGACCTGAGGGGGTAGAATCTGGACAAACCCCCATCTGAATCTGCACAGAGAAAAACTTCATCATTCTATCCATATCAGCCCTGATCAGGCTTCTGGAAGAACGAGATGATGCACCAAGGGTACAGGATCTATGGTGGAAGGAGTAACAGGTTTGAAGTAAAGACTCCAGATCGAGAATGATAGGATACGAGGAAATCAATTTACTTTCTGACACTGACTTTGGGTAAATACAGTAAAATTAGACTTATCTTTTGATATAACTATACTAAGCTTGAGAGCTCACTGTGACCACATCTGAACATGAAAGCAGCAAACAAGATCTGAAATATATTAGGGGATGGAGCATTATGGGTAAGGGAGGAGCTGAAGAGTTTGTTAGTGGCCACGAGCTGAAAATAATAGCTGAGCTGGATCTGAGGATTGGATCTGTACTCAAGGTTGAGATATGACTGAAAATTGACATCAGATTTAAAGTTATCTACTCACCAATAACTATGCATCTGTGTTGTCTATTTTCATTCTTCAGCATATGGGTTTGAGATCTGACTCAGCCAATCTCTTCAGATTCTTTGATCTGAATCTCAAGCTCATCCCTTTAACAAAAAAGTACTTTGCTTCCCAGATTACTTCAGATCAAGTTTGCTGCTGCTAAAAATGCCTGAAGGCATAAATACTTAAAATTATAACAAGAAACAGAATACAGAGAGTAGGGGGCTCAAATTGGAACAATGGTTCCTATATACCTAACCAGGTCACTCCCAAATGATAAGAATGGGGGGAAGGGGATGGGGAGTTGAAGAATGAAAATGGACAACACAGTTTCATAGTTATGGTGAGCATGTAACTTTAATATCTGATGTTGCTGTTTTCATTCAATCCTCAATGTATGGGACAGAGTCCCCAGCTATGATAACCTTGGGTGGCCTTCATAGAAGGATATTCTGGAAAACTGTAGAGCCAAAATCAGCCCTGTTTCTGGATATAATATCCAACTTGTAATGAGCAATAAAGGTAAGAGAGCTGGACCAAGTGGTCACAGCACAAATACCATCAATTGAAGCTCTGTCCCAAAAGGCAGATGATGTAGCCATGGATCTAGCTGAATGAGCCTTTGGAGATTTAGGTAAGGACAATCCTCTTAGAGAATATGCAAAGGAAGTGTAATATGTTATTCATTTAGCTAAGGTAACTTTAGATACTGGTTTTCCCAATTTACTTTTAGCAAAGGAAACAAACAGTTGATCAGTTTTTCAAAATCCTTTTGTTCAGTGTAGGTAAAAATGAAGTTGTCTATGTACATCTAAAATATGTAGCATGTATTTTCCCTTACTGACAAATATTTGAAAGATGACTGGCAAATTGATTACTTATTTCATGTTTGACTCAGAGACAAATTTTGGCAGGAAGGAAGGGTTTGTATATAAGGTTACTCTGTCTTTGTGAAAAACAAATAAGGTGGTCTTGAAGAGAGTGCTTGGAGTTCAGAAACTTACATTGCAGATGTAATGGCAACAAGAAAAATTGTTTTTCAAGACAGAAATTTTAGGTCTGTCTTAGATGAAGGTTCAAAGGGGGACTGGATTAAAATTTGTAATAAAGCAATAAGATCCCAGGGTGTAGTAAGGTCTCTTACTGCAGGTCTAAGCAGAACAGTACCCTTCAGAAAAGTCTTACAAATTTTAGAAGCTGGGGGAAGGCATTATGTCCTACTTGGTAGTTAGAGATGGCAGCAAGATGGACTTTTACAGTGGAGAACATGGTACTAGCCTGAAAAATTGAAGCCAGAAAATCTAATACAGCAGGAATCAGAGCTGTAAAGGGATCCAGCTTTCTTTGCTCTGCCCAATATAAAAAAAATCTCTTCCATTTACTCTGTAAATATTTCTGGCAGAAGGTTTTTGAGATAAAATCTGATGAACTGGACAGGAAAGCCTGGACTGTCTAGTCATCACTGGAATTGGAGAAATCATGCAGTTAACTTGAGGCCTTGAATGTCTGATGAATCATTCCCAATGGATGAGATAGTAGATCTGGACTGGGGTCCAGTGTCTGAAACAGACATAGAAAATGAGACCATAGGAATGGGAACCACACCTGCAGAGGCCAGAAGGGGGCAATGAGGATTACCTTGCTCTTTAACTATTGCACTTTCTGGAGAAATTTGGGTGTTAAGAGAAGAGAGCATACAGGAGATGGGGTTGGGATCAAATGTGGACTACAGCATCTATTGGCAACTCCCCCTGAGGGGGGAATTAGGACAAAGAACCTACTGCACTTGTTGAAGGGAGAGGCAAAGAGGTCACAGCAAGGTCGACCCCAGTGATGAAAAATAATTTCCATCACTACAGGATTGACAGCCCACTGGTGCAGCATCAGGGTGGTTCTGCTGAGCTTGTCAGCTATGATATTTGAATTCCCCAGAATGTGCAATGCTACAAGAAAGCAGTTGCAGGAGACTGCCCACTGCCAGACTCTTATTGCTTCTCAGCAAAGGGGATAAGGTCTAGTTCCCCCCTCCATTTGTTAATGTACCAAACCACTGAAATTGTCTGCCTGGATATAAATCCTACCTAGAGGGAGAGAGTTCTAAAAGGCCTGCAATGCTAATAGGACTACTCTCATCTGTAAGACACATTATATGCAAATTAGTCTCTTCTGGGGACCATTTACCCTGAATAGTCCATCCCAAGAAATGCCACCATCCACCCCAAATGGGAGGTGTCCATGGTCAGCATGGCCTTCAGGGAGGAGGGATAAACGAGCATCCCTGACAAAGTTCATTGGACTGGATCTGCCAAAGTATGGAATCCTTGCAGAATCAGGACATGTTTATAGGATACTGCAAAGGATATCGAAGCATCAACCATTGTACTGACAGGGTAAATTGGAGAATTTTCATGCGAAAGCAAGGTATAGGTAATAGGGTGCTCACTTTAGCCATCAAACCTAAGGCTGGAAGAACCAGTCTCACAGGAGGAGAGGGATGGTCCAGAATCTGACATGCAATCTTAGAGAATGAATTCTGCTCTGGGGTAAGAATGTGAACTGACTGTATCCAGGCAAGCTGTTATAAACTCCAAGATTAACTGGTTAAGCTAGGATTTGGAAAGATTTACTTTAATCCCTAGGAATGGACACATCTTAAGTAATTCCTGGCCTTTTGTTGAAGATACTTGGTTGGTGCAGAAAGGAACCAGTCATCTACATAAGGAAACACTGAATCTATGCAGTCTGAGATAAGCTGCCACCACTGTCATATAGTAGGTGAACACCCTGGGGACTGTGGTGAAACCAAAGGGCAGGGCTCTGAACTGGTAATGACTGGCTCCCAGCCAAAAGTGCAGATATCTTCAAGAGCACCTGTTTATTTAGCTATGATGGTACACATCTCGAAGATCTATAGAGCACATCCAGTCATCCTTCTGTATGAGAGGTAGACTAGACTGAACTGTGACCATCCAGAACTTGCAGTTCTTCACAAATTGATTTAAATGACTAAGATCTAGAATAGGTCTCAGGTCCCCTGATTTCTTTGGCACTAAAACGAACCTTGAGTAAATTCTGGATCCTCCTTGGTCTGGTAGGACCATTTGGATGACTTTCATTTCTTGCAGATTTTGAATTTTTAAGGCTGCTAACTCCCTCTAATTGGGTGGAATATAGGGGAGACGTCTCTATTGTGAGGGGTTTTGTGAAAAAGGAATGACATATCCTCTGAATATGATCCCTAGCACCCAAGAATCTCTTGTGATGGCTGTCTAGGCATTTGGGTACAAGAAAAAGCACTCCCAACTGCCTCCAGAGAAACAGGCAACCTTTCAAGAGCACTGAATGGGCCTGTCTGAGAACGAGTCAAGACCCTGGGCTCTGAGGACCCCTCTATTGTGAAGATGGTGTCTTCTGTTATTTCCCCCTCTGCCTCTAGGAGAAAAATACTCATGTGGGTCCTGAAAAGGACCTTGAGATTTTTGGAACCACATATTCTTACTACCATAAGCGATTAATACAGAAAGATCTTTGTGGGGTAGAGAAACATATTCCAACAGCAGACAAGATCTTTCCATCTTGCTCACTGTGGGAAATTGTGTCTGTGGGCCCAAACAGGGAAGATCCATCAAAAGGAGCATTGATGAAAGAGGATTTAAAGGGCTCCGCAAAATCACACAGTCTCATCCAGGCATGTCTCCTAATGGCTATTCCTGAACCAGCAGCCCATTAGGAACCTTCAGCAGCATGAGATATTAACCTCGTGGATGTGTTGGATATAGACAGTAGGGTGGCAAGTTGGTAGGAGGAAGTTCTTTCTTCCTCTGCAGACACGGACCCTAGGGTAGACTTACGTTCCATGATCAAGTCCCTCTGTAATATAGTAAAATGAGCCAGGTAAGTTAAGCAACAGTAAGGTAAAGGTCGTTGAAGCATAAATGCACTTTCCAAATTTGTTCAATGTCCTAGACTCTCTATTAGGAGGGTGGACAGAGGAACTCTGTCTGGCTAATTCCTTTTTGGTGGTTGCTGTCACAACCATAGGATCTACAGGGACTCCCTTATTCCAAAACTGTCTTTGAGGGCTCCTTGAATCTTGTCTGGTCAGTGGGGGATAGTCTCCATGGTGTCCAGTTCCTCCCATACTGGTCAGATGATGTCTATAAGGTAATTCACCAGATGGTAACAAAAAATGTAGACGGGCCAGAACTGAATGCTTCCAGAAACACAGATTCCTCTTGGGAAGGGCTTTTGGAGGCAGTAATATGTTTTTGGTGCAGGACCTCTAAAATGTCTCTGAAGGAGACATCCTCGGGTGTGGACTTGGGGACCCTTTTTCCCCTCATCAAAATCAGTGTCCTCAGTTAAAAATTCCTGAGGAGAATCTCCGTGCCTCCTCTTGCATGTTCTCTTTCAGTGGACCTCTTCAATGGAATGTCCTGGAGAGGTATCAGGAGAGACTGGGAGTTCCCGATCAGGAACTGACTGAAAGCTCTGGCTGTCCCTGTGGAAGAAGGGTGATGAGACTTAAAGGTCAAATCTGTTGCGGAACAGGTATAGGATCCGAGGAAGTGAGAGTAGAATATTTCTTGAGATGGGAGAAAACCGTCTCCTCTACCTCAAAGGCAAACTGTGCATGAGAAGTAGAAAACAACCTCACTGGAGCTGAAGCCCTCAGCTCTGCCACTTCACCCCTCCTGGTTCTCCCCTCCAAGGTGGGAGTTGGATCCAAGCTATCCAGTGCCAAGGCTTGAGGGGGAAGCAATTTTTTCAGAAAACCTCGGAGTCAAAGTCAACCCCCTGGATCTGAGACTCATCCTGTTCAGTGGGGATCAGCACCAAACAAGTCAGGGAAACTGTCAGAGTTGAAGGTGGTATCTTCCGATCTGACACTAAGCTCTCAGTGTTCTCAGATCCAATGGCTCCAAAACTATGGGTCAGATCGGAAGAGGAGTTACTATGGGGTGTGTAGGTGACTGAAGGCTCACTGATCCAATAGGAGACAGAGCTGGCAACACACTCATCTGGAATTTTGCTCCAAGAAATTTCATCATCATCCTGTCCACATCTGATTGGGGAAGACATGGAAGGAGGGCAGGAGGACTTCCTAGGAGTATCCTGTAAAAATGGAGACCTAAGGCTAGGAGACACAGGCTCTGAATCAGAGTGTTGGATCAGACACTTTTGTGACTTTGGAGGGTGGCTCCAAACTCAGAGCAGGTCCATGAGACCAAGTAGGAGTGCACTTCCTTTCCTTCCTAGGCTCTGATGACCTTTGCTTTTTTGAAAGGGTTTGAGCCCCAGAAGTAGAAGCAGTAGTGGAGGAAGAAGCTGGCAAAAGGCCCTTCATGATCAAGGTATTCTACCTGTTACTGCCTTCAAATTAAAGCTGGCACAGATCTTGCAAGGGACCTGCAAATTAGAAGGGCCTAAATAAAATATGCACTTCCTGTGGGCATCAGAACTGGGTATCTTATGCCCACAAGAAGTCCACTTCTTAAACCTAGTAGGCTTGTCAGTCATACCAACAACTATACAAAAGTCAACAGTAATGAGAGAAACTTTAAAAGTTACTGTATGCAAAGAGTTTTTCTTTTTTTTTTTTTTGTTTAGCAAATAAGAAAGAACAGAAAAAATAAAGATTATCTACCAAAATGGTAGAAAAAAAATACCTTAAAAAAACAGAATGAATGAGAGAAGGCCTAGTACCAAAAATAGTACAAAACATTACCTAAACAGTAAAAGGAGTAAAGAGAGGAAGGGCTGAATAGACACAAACAGGAAATAGAAAAAGAAAAATAAGTTCTATTTTTACTCAGTACTTAAGGCACCTTAGAGTGAGAGAATGCAATCCTGACCAAATTGTTAGAGTGGCAAATGAGATATGAGATAATCTGGCAAGCAAGGGGCATTATGGGTAAAAGGAGAAGCTTGAGAGCTGGATCCAAGAATCTAAAGAGATTGGCTGAGTCAGATCAGAGGATCAGATCTGAGACCCATATATTGAGGAATGAATGAAAATGACATCAGATCCTGATAAAAACAGAGGAAGGGTGAAAAAATATTAAAAATTCTATTTTAACTCACAAATAAGGTTGATAAACTCTCCTAAAGCTTGAGTGCACAATCCGCATCTAAAGCATATATTAGAAGCAGCAAACAAGATCTGGGGTATTACATGGCTCTGAGGTATTATGGGTAAAGGGAGGAGCTTGAGAGTGAGATCAGAGTCTAAGTAAATGTGGCTGAGATGGATCAGAGACCCATCAGTTGAGGAATGAATGAAAATGACATCAGATCTACATTTTGCTACCTCCTTGTTGATTTCTTGAAAAAGGTCTCTGACACGGTGAAAAATGAATGCTCGTGGCAGACAGGGTCTTTCCTTGTTCACATCTGGAGTGTGTGTCCTTTACCTTGAGGCCAGACAAGGAAAATCCATCAAAAGGGCACAGTGATGAGTGAATACTTAAAAGGGCTCTACAACTGCATGGGAGATCAACCTCAGACAAATTAGAAATAGACTGGAGAGTGGTCAGTTGTGAGGGGATTCTATTTTCCTCCTTGGCAGACATGGGACCCAGAAAGATTTGGCAAACTCTTTGGTTAGATCTAACCTTGTAAAAATGTGCCAGATAATTTAACAACCTGAGGGCAAAGGTCACTGAAGTGTACATGCACTTACCAAATCTGTCCAAAGCCTTGTACTCTGTTAGGGGGATGGAACTCTGTTCTGCCAGTTCTTTCCTAGTGGGTGCTGCCACAATCATGGCACTAACCGGGAATCCCTTGATCCAGTGTGCCCCATCCTCAACGAGGCTAGAATTTTGTCTGGTCATTTTGGAATGGGATCGACAGTATCTGACTCCTTTCACACCCAAAAACAAGATCTATGAGTTTGTCAACTATGGGGGTTACCCAAGTAGTAGATGTGCCAGACCCAAAAGCCTCGAGAACCCAGATTCCTCCTGGGAGGGGGTATCAGAGGACCAATGATTGTTTCAGGAGCTCTAAGGGACCTCTCCCCCTCATCAAAAGCAGTGCCTCTGAGGAATTCCTGAAGGAAATCTAGGTGTCTTCTCTTGAACATTCTTTTCCGTGGGACTTCCTCACTGGGATGTTCTGGAGAAGTATTAGAATAGATCATGATTGTTCTGACAGACCAACTGAAGACTCCCAGTGGAAAGAATGGATGAGGCTCAGAACATAGAACCAGAGGAGGTAAAGTAGTCGGATCCGAGAAAGGCAGGGATGTCCTTTCGCTAAACAAAGAAAGCCCTCTCCAAATCCTCAAAGACATAACACCTAGGGGACACAGAAGCTGAAGGCAAAGGGGCCAGAAGTTCCTGAACCATTGTCTCCTGAAATCCCATCAGCACTCCACCCAAGGATGGAGTCTGACCTGAGCTGTCCAGTGCTGAAACCTCAAGGGGAGGAGATGGCTCAGAAAGCTTGAGCGAGCCGAACTCTCTGGATCTTGCACTGCCGCTTCACCTCCAGAAGGCTCAGAGCCGGGTGACTCAAAGAAATCACCAGAGTCAGACAGTCTTCAGATCTGATGAGGACACCTCCAGAGGTGTCAGATCTGAGAGCTCTAAAATGCTGAGTTAGAGGAGGAGATATCACGGGGGAAGCAGACAAAGAATGGCTTGCAGATCCAGTGAGAGTTGGAGACGGGAGTACCCCCATCTGGATTTGCATCAAGACGTTTCATCATCCCATCTACATTGACTTCTGGAAGATATAAGAGATGATGTGGATAGAGGCCTAGAATGCCTATGGGGATATCTCTCCAGCAAAGATGAAAGGAATCCATGAAGTAACAGGCTCTGATAGGAATGAAGGAGGACAGATTTGAGGAGGTCTAGGTTTTCAGCAAGTCGGATCTGACTTTTTATGCATTTTAAAAGGCAGATTTGATGAAGAACCCAACTAGGATGAATGATCCAGGGACCTCTTATAGGACTTCCTTTCCTTGGCCACTGAACAGCGTTTTCTTTTTGTCAGGTTTTTTTGTTAGGGGGTTTGAGCCCCAGCAACTTAAGTACAGGAATCAAGACTATTTTATTTGTCCGGCCAGTTAAGGCTCAGGAGTTAAATCCAGAAGAGATCGAACAATCCACATCCAAGTGCATGGGTTCTAAGCAAGTGCATTTCCTGTGGGCATCTGAGTTGGAAAGCTTATGCCCACAGGTAACACCTTTTAGAGCCAGTTAGCTTGTCAGCAATTGTTATCCAAGACAACTACCTACCCCCAATTCCCACCCACCCCCACACAAACTACATTTATACATAGCTAGCCACTCCCCTACACACCCAACAACCAATCCATATCCCTCCCACCCCACAATAACTCAAACATACCACACCTACAAATCCAACCAATTACCACCTCTGCTCAACAATGAAGACATACCGCTTGCAAATGTCAATACTATCTTTCTTAATATGTGCCTATCACACTACATCTTACAACCTCACAGTAAGACATTGTCCTGTTCAATTCTCAGCTAGAGCATCTTCTTTGTGGAGACATGCGTGAATGGGCGTACCGTCGTTGAAGGTTGTGTGCCAGGGCTGGCAACTTGGCACGTAAAAATCTACTGCCAATCATTAGCGGACTGGAGTTCTGCTGTGGCGACCCCTAACCGGGAAAAGCCGAAAGACACAACAACAACAACACTACATCTTACAACTACCCAGAACAGGATAATTTCCCACAACCCCATAAAGTCACTGCCAATTTATCTCCCAACCTACCTCCTTACTCACTAACAATTAACCCCAGCTTATACTATACTACTGCTGTGAGCTATAGCCAGATAAGACTCTTCACCTCTTATCCCAAATCAACAGCAACTCAAAAATACTTTGCCATACTAAAAAAAATAGCAAAATTAATCCATAATGTCCATCACCTACTCCAGAGTGCTGGAGATATCCACCCAAACCCAGGACCTAACAATACAAGTCTTCTCACTAATTCACATCACCTTCCCAAGACAACTCAACTTAACTCCAGGCCTTTAAACAATCTACTACTCCTAAAACTAAATATTAGAAGCGTAAATAACAAAACACATGAACTACACACACTAATCTCTCAATACACCCCTGATATAGTCAGTATAACAGAAACATGGCTAAAACCATCTACACAAGATACTGAGATCCTACCACCTGGATATAGTATACTTAGGCAACACAGACTAGGTAAAAAGGGTGGAGGCATTACCCTGCTGTACAAAAACAGTTTATCCATAACTAAACTCGAGGCAACTATACCCCCTTTAGAAAAAGCTGAAATTCTCTTAGCAAAGCTTAAAATAAGTAACAGAAAAGCCATCAACCTAGTAAGAGGATATATTCCACCAGGCAATAACATCCCTATCATGGAGACATTCCTTCAATGGTTATCTCAATCCATGCCTCAAGAGACAATTGTATTAGGTGACTTTAATATAGACTGGCTCACTTGCTCTACTCAACTACCCACTAACCATATAAATCTTCATACCTTCTCTCAAGTAATCAAACAGCCCACCAGAATAGTTAAAAACAATAAAAAGAAAGCCTATTAGACTGGATCTTGCTAAATAAAGTACCCTGTTACTACTTAGCCGGAACCCTTCTAGACTCATTGAGTGACCATCAAACTACTTTCTTACTTAAATATAACTCCCATCACCCACAAAGTCCTATACTTCAAACAATTAGAAACAAAAAACACTTTAACCCCACTCATTTCAGAGAAGAACTAAAGCTATATAATTGGTCTGACCTTTATTACCTACCCTTAGATGAAGCTAGTCAAAACTTCAACTCCACCTTCTTAGATATATTAAACAGACACGCCCCTGCAAGAACTACTAAGTAAAGTCAAAACCAGTCTCATGGTTAACTAGGGAAACTAGGCAAAAAATAGCTGAAAGAAAAAGAGCCTGGACAACCTAGAGGTCCAGTAAAAGCCCTAGTACACAGCAAGCCTACCAACAGATTAGGAATCTAACCAAAAAACTAGTAATCCAAGACAAGAGAAACTACTTCATTACCCATCAAACCCAACACATGAATATCCATAAGAAATTCTGGGTAGGTTTAAACAAGTTAATACACCCTGGTAAAACAATCACCCCACCCCCAACATCAGGTTTAATAAAGGACAATATAGCTGAATCATTCAATACATTCTTTACTGAAACCATACAAACTCTAGCCCAACAATATCTCACTGTCACTACAACAGGTGTCCCCACCCCATTAACTACATGCCCACTTTTAAACTACAACTCACCCCAACCTCCTACATAAGAAAACTATTATCCTAGCTGAAACCCACAACACTAGGAATAGATTCCCTCCCCAATGAATTTCTAAAACTGGCAGCAGCAGAAATAGCTGTACCAGTTTATATACTAATCAATAGATCAATTACTAAAGCTACAGTATCCTTGATCTGGAAAACTGCCTATATCATACCTATTCACAAAGGAGGCACTTCCTATGACATATCTAACTACTGACTAATCGCTATACTATCTCCACTGGCTAAAATATTAGAAAAATGCATCCACCATCAACTTATGTCCCACCCTATAAATCAGGAACTCATATCTCCATCTCAACATGGTTACCATCCAGGTCATAGTACCACCACAGCTCTATTAGCATTCACAGACACCGTGAACTATAACAGGAACAATGGTAAACTTACTTCTGCCCCTTTCTTAGACCTATCAAAAGTCTTTGATATGGTTAGCCATGACAAACTCATCTGCCACCTCAAAAACCTAGGATTAGACAACCAGTCTGTCTCCTGGTTCGACAACTATCTTAAGGACAGGCAACAAGCAGTACAGTGGAACAATAACTTGTCTTCCCTTTTACCAGTCACTCTTGGGGTACCTCAGGGATCAATACTGGGTCCCTTGCTATTCTCAATTTTCACAAACAATGTCTACTCAGCGGCAAATAGCACTTGCCTTATCCAATACGCAGATGATTCCACTATAATATGCAGTGCCTCTACCCTGCAAGAACTACACAATAAAACCCAGGATAACTTCCACTCAGTTGAAAACTGGCTTACTGACAATGGCCTCATTCTTAACCCCAAAAAGACCAAGATCCTGCTATTTCACCCCACAAAATACTACCCTTACCGACACTTTCTTTATTCACTCTAAAAATGGTACACTTATCACACCCGAATCTCACACAAAACTACTAGGCATCACCATTGATAAGTTAAAATTTGATATCCACGTTAATCTAGCTATTAAAAACACTCACAGAAAGCTAGGTAGTCTCTACAAACACAAATCCTACTTGACCCATACTGCTAGGACCACAATTGCTCGCACTCACTTGCTCTCAGCATTACTCTATGCAGCCCCAATCCTAACAAATCTATCCAAAAAAGAAACCAGCAAACTGGCAACCTGCTATAATTAAATAGTCAAATTTGCTAATAACTCATCTTTTAGAACCCATCACTGTCATAACCTAAAACAATTGGACTGGCTTCATCTGCCAAATTTATTAACCTACAATCAGCTTATCACTACTTATAAGCTCCTCTCCCACCCAAATAAAACACCAGCTTTAAGCAACCTAATTTAGCAGTACTGCAGTCCTAGGCTACTCCGCTCCACAGATAAGTTACTATTAACAGTTACTAAATCACATAACCATACCGGTGACTCTCTCTACTCTACTTACATATCCAAAATTTGGAACTCCCTGCCTCCTTCCATTACCCTGGAATCTTCTCTATCCAAATTTAAGAAATCTATCAAAAGCCATCTCAGCAACAAATGGTTATGTCCCTGCTCCACACATGACTAACTACAGTCCTGCTAGTACTCTTTCCTCAAACACACAGTTTCCTGATATGACTGTTTAGTCTTATCAATACCATATTCAGATGCATAATGTGACTCTAGATAGGATATTTAATATACTTTATTGTTAGTACATGTATTGATCATTGTATATGTCTTTGTAAGAAATTAATAATTTGTGCTCATCTATATTGTCTGGTTGAATATACTAGAAACATGTAAAATATATTGTCTGTATGTCTTACATATGTGTTTCTTTGGAGCTTTTCTCCCTGGGCCTCCACTGAAAATGGACATGTATCAAGTTGGACTATCCCGGTTAACAAATGTAAAATAAATAAATAAAGACACTAAGGATGGAGAAGAATTTTTTGGTAAATAAAATAAAAAAAATACCAACAATGGTAGAAAGAGAGCACTAATGAATAGTCATAAAGGACAAGAGTACCAGTGATGGCACTTTAAGGAGGTACTAAAAAACAGTAGCTAAAAGGTTCATGGAAACTGCTGAAAGGGTTAAGAGTGGGAGGTAGAATTAGAAAAATATAGAAAAATCCTATTCAATAACTCACAAAAAGACTGACTCCAAAGTAAGAGTGACAGGAGCTGTGTCTGGAGCTGAATGCTGCAAATGAGATATGAGGTATGTTAGGATGGTGGGCATTATGTTAAAGGGAGGAGCTCAAAAGTTTTGGATCCAATGATCTAGTATAAGCAGTAGAGTCAGATCAGAGTCTCGGATCCGAACCCATCAGTTGAGGAATGAAAAGGACAACATATCTAATACAAAAGCTAATCCTGAGAAAAAGTACAGAGAAAACTCATGGTAGGAGAGTAGCAGCTTGTATTCCAAAATATATAGCAAACCAATTGTCAAGAGCTTTTCTACATGTCTGTTATCTTTGAGTAGCAAATGAGATCTGATCATCTAAGATGGAGTCTAGGCAAGTATGGATAAGGAAGAAGTCAGGGCTCTGAATCCAAAGATGCTTCAAAGTTGGCACTGAGGTCAGATCCGAAAACCCTCATGTTTGAAATGGACAACATTGGACCAAAAGTTGCATACACACCATAAAGATGCATCTGTGTTGTCTATTTTTATCCTTCCTCAGCCTTTGGGTTTCGATTTGACCTCATCCCCTTCAGACTTTGGATCTGTAGCTAAAGCTCTTCCCTTTACCCATATTCACTCCCAAACCCCAGATTACGTCAGAGTTTGCCCTTAGATATAAACATATAGAATGGAAACAATTCTCTAAATGTCTAGAAGCAGAATAGGAAGTATATGAAGCCAAGGGAGAGATCAAAAAGGTATATACCTCCAGGTAATACCAGACCACCAAATATCTTCTTCCAGTGGAAGGGGGAAAAGAGGGAAGGTAGATTGGGAAAGGATGAAAACAGACAAATGCAGCATAATTGCAGGTACATAACTTTAGTATCTGATGTCTTTTTCATCCGTTCCTTAACCTTTGGAGCAGAGTCTCCAGCTACTATCAAACCCAGGGTGGTCTCATGGAAGGATATTCTGGTGTACAATGAGACCAAATGTTGCCCTGTTCCAAAAAAAAGCAAGTCAACTTGTAATGAGCTATGAAGGTATGACTACTGGATCAAGTAATGGCAGCACAAATGTTATCTACAGAAGCTCTAGATAAGAAAACGTAAGAATTTAAGACTGACTTAAAGGTAAGCCCTTGAGTTACTACAAAGAAAAACAGTGAGCCATCTTGCTAATGCAGTGTTTGACTGTCCCAGTTTAGCTTTTGAAAATGAAACAACTGGTCCAATTTCCTGAAAGTTCTTTTTCTATGGAGATATAATTTTAACCGTGTTCTTCCAATAAATAAAGCATAAATTCCCCTTTATTGGAGAATTTTGGGAAGAATACTGGTATATTAATGAACTGGTTAAGGGCAAATTCAGAAGCTACTTTTGGAAGAAAAAGACGGGTTGGTGGGAAAAGAAAGTCTATGAAAAATGATACAAGGTGGCTGGCAAGATAAAGCCTGAAGTTCTGAAACTCTTCTAGCAGATGTAATGGCACCTAGAAAAATGGTTTTCCAGGACAAAACTTTAGATCAGCCTTTGCTGTGGATTCAAAGGAGATGGAGTTAAGGCTTATAGAACAGACAAATCTCAATGTGTAGGGTCTTTGATAAGTGTCCTGAGCAAAAAAAGTACCTTTGAGGAAGGCCTTGTATAACCTAAGGGAGGCCAATGACAAATAATCTTTGCCTACATGGAAATTATAGATTTTACCCAGTTATACTTTGTAGATTAACTTGTTACACTATGAAAAGTGGAAGCCAGGAATTCTAAAACTGCCACAATGGGTGCTGAAAAGGGGTCTAGATTTTTCTTGTTAGCCCAGGTACAGAATTGCCCCAATTTGCTGTTGTACACCTTCCTTGTACAGACTAAAGATGTGCAAAACCTGGGAAGAAAGCATGGACTGCCTAGCCATCATTGGAAGTGGAAAAACAGTCAGTCAACCTGAGGGCTTGTATGTTCAGGTGAGGTAGCCTTGAGGGTTGGGACAGAAGATCCAGAAGGGGATGCATAACCAAAAGCGGGCATATCAGATGAGGTGAGAGGAATGGGGAACACTTGTCGAGGCCAGAATGGGTCAAGGAGGATCACCTGGCTGTTCTGTTGATGACTTTCCTGTAAACAATTTGATATCAGAAATGTGGGAAGATAGGCATAAAGGAGCCCAGAGGGTCAGTCATGGATCAGAGTGCCCCTCGATGACTCTCCCTCTGGGGGATTTGGGGCAAAAAACCTGCTGCATTTGGAAATGTGTGGAGAGGCAAACAGGTCACATGTCTGGCCCTATGGGTGAAAATTGTGTTCTGCCACTGAAGGATTGAGAGACCACTAATGAAGCATTAGAATAAATCTGCTCAGTTTGTCTGCTAAAACACTGGGACTTTCCCAGAATGTGTGTTGCTAAAAGAAAGTGGTAGGAAGAGATTGCCCACTGCCACATGCCACACACTCATCACTTCCCCAACATAAAGAGTAAGAACAGGTTCCTCTCAGTTTATTGATTTACCAGACCACTGACATGTTAGTCTGAATTGTGAATGTCTCTTTCAGGAAGAAGGTCTTGAAATGCCAGCAACACTAGGCCTGCTCTTGTCTCTACGATGTTGATATGAAGGTTGGCCTCTAAGGGGGATCATGTGCCCAGGTAATGCCCCCCCCCCAACTGGGAAGTCTCCATGGTCACTGTGGACTTGGGCAAAAGAAGAACAAAGAGGTAGCCTTGCAAAATATCTGGCGTGTGGGTCCATCAGGATACCAGTTGTAGGCAGATCTTTCTGATTCGAATGGGAGATAATGGGATGTCGATTCGTAGACCACTGGACTGCAGGAGTCCTTTGTAGTACTCTCTTACAGTATTTTTCCAAGGGTAAAACAGTTATGGAGGCCACCACTGACCCCAGAAGCTGAAGAACCAGCCTAACTGGTGGTGATTGGAGAGAGAGATTCTTTGCTTGAAGCTGTAATTTGGATAATCTGGACTGAGGAAGCAGACCTGCTCAACAGACTATCTAGATGAACCCCTATGAACTCCAGGGTTTGAGTGGGAAGGAGATGAGATTTGTTGTAGCTGACTGTGATACCTAGGTGTAGACAAATGGAGCAGTTAGCACCTGGCACACCTTAACAGATGCCTAGTGGGAGCTACGAGGAGCCAGTCACAATAAGGAAACACCTGGAATCCCAGCAATCTCAAGTGAGCTGTAACCACTGCCATGCAGTTATACACTTGGGGGTGCTGTGCTGAGGCTGAAGAGCAGGGATCTGAATTGAAAATGGCTGGCTTGCAGCCAGAAGCAAAGGTATTGGCTACATCTTCTATTTTTGTGACAACATGTAGCTTGGAGATCGAGCACATCCAAACATCTTTCCTCAAAAAGAAGGAAGGACTGAGCCATGATCATTCAGATCTTTGACCAACTGGTTTAAGTGGCTTAGGTCCAAAACTGGCCTGCAGATCCCAGCATTTTCTATGGCACCAAAAAGAATCTTGAAGTTCTGAATACTCATTGGTCTGGTAAGACCTATTGGATGACTAACAGCTTTTCCATCTCTGAGGCTGCTTCTTTCCTCTGAATGGGTGGAACATCAAACATTTTTCAAGGGTGAATGGTGGGAAAAGGAAAAAGGTAAAAGAACAGCCTCTGGTAATTCTATAGTCTGCATGCATACATCTTTGGTGATGGATGTCCAGGCTACCGGTTGCAGAGATAAGTGCCCCAGACTGTCTCCAGAGTACAGAAGCCATGTAACCATTCAGGAGCTCTGAAATGGCTTCTCAGAAAAGGGCATTCTGAAGCCTTAGTTTTGCAGGCACCCTCTGCCTCGAACTACATCTTTCTACCCCCATTCTGGTTTCTAGAGAAAGTCCTCTGAGAGGTAGAGAGACGTATCACTACAGAAGATAGGGTTTTCCAGTCTTATTCATGCCTGGAAAGAGTCTCTAACTGTGGGTAAAAATGTGGTTGATCATCAAAATGTACCAGATTTATGTCTTTTAGGGCTATGCAAAGTTGCATAGGCAGAATCAGGTGTACCTCCCAACAGTAATGCCTGAACCTGCTGCACTGTAAACACATTCAGCACCATGACAAATCAGACAGAGATATTTGATATGGACTGAAGGGTGGCCAATTACAAAGAATCTTTTTTATCCTCTGCCATTATGGACTTAGATTTGGTAAGCTCCTCCATCATATCCCTCTGAAACCTTGTGAAATGCACCAAATGATTCAGCAACTGCAGGGCAAAGGTAGATATAGCAAAAATGCACTTCTCAAATCTGTCCAATACCCTAGACTCCCTGTTGGGGGATGAACAAAGGGAGTTCATCAAGCTTCTTTTTGGCAACAGTGTCAACCACCATGGCATCAATTGGGGAACCCCTGCTCTAATGGGCATGGTCCTTAGTTGCAACCAAGTACTTGTCTGTTTTCTCAGGGACAGGCTCAGTCATATCCAGATCCTTCCAAGCCAGATGGAAAATAAAGTTCATTTTTCCACTGGGGGAACCACCCAGGACATAGCTGATCCAGTTCTGAAATCCTCAAGAAACAGACTTTTCCTGGGAAGGGGGTTTGGAAGACCAACCACCTTGCTGTCTCAGAAGTTCATGAATTTCTCCAAATGAGATATTCTCAAGTGGTGACCCATCCCCTTCAAAGTCAGTGTCTTCTGTTAAAGACTCCCACGGGGAATCAATGTGCTTCCTCTTGCACATACACTTTTGGGGAGCTTCCTTGAGGGCATGAAGTGCGTGGGGCATCCTACAAAAGGACTGTCTCAATGCTAGAATAGACCATTTGCACTGATGGGTTATAGAATGAGCAGAATCAGCACCTAGGGCAGACAGTTGTGAAGAGGAGAGAACCCAAAAGGGGTAAGGATATCCTGTCACTGAAGCAGTGGAGGAAGTTCTCCAAATGCCTGAGCACAGCTACTGATGGGGATCCCAAGACCACTCCAGCAAAAGCCATAGCCACTTTCATGGAAAAATCCTGGACTTCCAGGACACTGCTTCAATGCAGAGGTAAGAGATGAACTGTTGAGTGCCAAGGCCCTGAGGAGAAAGGATGGCTCTAAAAATCTCAGAGTAAAAGCCCTACCTCCAGATCTGGCATTGAAGCTATGGCTCTGACAAGGTCAGTGCCAGCTGAATCAAAGACAAAAATAGAGTCAATAAAGGCTAGTTCTTCGGATAAGACCCAGACAAAAATGGAGTCAATAAGGGCCAGTTCTTCGGATAAGACACAAACAATCCTGGAATTCTCAGGGCTTGAACCTCTGAAGCCAGAGTGTGGATCGGAATAGGAGTCACTAAAAAAAGTTATGTACTCACTATAATGGTCCATTTTTATTCTTCCTTAATTGTTGAGTTTGGATCCAACTCAGACGCTTTTTCTAGGTTGTGGAACACTGAAGCTCTCCAGCTCCTCCTTTACCCATAATGCCCTGTACACCTTAGAAAAGGAAACATCCAAAAATCAATAAGGTGTGGGGGGGGGGTTTGGAGTAAGAATGAAAATGTTTAATTTATTCCTCAACTGCTGGGACAGTCCCCAGCTACCTATATCCCACAAGAACTCTAAGGAAGGACATTCCTGAGCACCGCTGAGCCAATGACTCCTATTCCCCTAGAGACCAGATCCGATTTGTAATGAGCAATAAAGGTATGAGGATTCACCCAAGTAGCAGCTGCCCAAATACCATCCAATAAAGATCTAGGTAAAAAGGCAGAGGAAGATGCCACAGACATGGTGGAGTGAGCTTTTGGTGTTTTTGGTAAACACAAACCCAATTTTTCTTAAACGTAATACAATCAGTCAACAATTTAGCCAAAGTCACGTTAGAGCTTGATTTGCCCAATATCGATTCTGAAAAGGAAACAGATAACTGTTCTGACCTCCTCAAATTTTTGGTTCTATGTAGATAAAAAAAAAAAAAGAAAAGTTATGCACTCACCATAACATTCTGTCTGTGTTGTCCATTTTCATTCTTCCTCAAATATTGGGTAAGGAACTAGACTCAACTGCTTCTTCCAGCTCATGGAACACAAATTCTCAGCTCCTCCCTTATCCATAATGCACTTGTCTTCTACCATACCTCAGATCCTGCTTGCTGTCTTTTAAGTTTGTATAATATTTAACAAATACAAACAGATGAGATAACAGTATCTGGGCTCAAATAAATGAACATTGGCCCCATTTAGCCTCTTCTAATCATTCCAGAAATCAAATTGATATGGGGTTGGAGGGAGGGAAGTTTAGAATGAAAGAAAATGGACAAAAGAGATGAAATGTTATGGTGAGTCAATAACTTTATCTGATGTTATTTTCATTCCTGCCATTACTGTTGGGAGAGTCACCAGATGCCCAAATCCTGGGAGGACTTTAAGGAATGATATTGCTGAGCACCGCTGAGCCAAAGGCTGCTCCTGCACTAGAGACCAGATTTGATTTGTAATGAGCAATAAATGTATTAGGGTTAGTCCAAGTTGCAGCTACACAAATATCATCCAAGGAAGATATGGATAAAAATAATGAAGAAGTTGCCATAGACCTGGTACTATAAACTGAGGTTTTGACAAAAACAAAACCCAATTTTTTTTTGTAAACAAATGAAATAACCATTTAGTTAAGGTTACCTTAGTAACTGGTTTGTCCAATTTTGATTCTGAAAAGGAGACAAATGATTGATCTCATTTCCTGAAAAGTTTTGACCTACACAAATAAAAATGTAGCTGCCTGAACATCCAACAGGTGCAACATACACTGTCCTTTGAAAGATTTGTAAAAAAAAAAAACTGGAAGGTTGATAGTTTGATTAATATTGGATTCTGACACTACCTTAGGAAGGAAGCATGGATGGATTGGTTCATAAAGATACCCCGTCCTTATGAAAAATCAAATAAGAAGGCTTACAGAATACGGCTTGAAGTTCTGAGACTCTTCCAGCAGATGTAATGGCCACTAAAATGACAGTCCTTCAGATTAAAAATTTTAGTTCAAACTTGACTGATGGTTCAAAGGGAGACTGGATCAAAGATAGTAAAATCAAATTAAAATCTCATAGGGGAGTGGGATCTTTAAAAAGGAGGGCAAGAAGAAAGGTATATACCTATAAAGGCTTTATAAAATTTGGAAAAAAGCTAAAGACAAATTTACTCCAAATGTGAAAATTAGAAATGGCAGCTAGTTGTACATTTACAGTTTTACTGGCACCTTTATTAAAACTTGTAGCTAAAAACTCAAGAACTTTAGGTAGTGGTGCTGAAAAAGGGGGGTCAATGTCATTTTGCTGTACCTGAATAACTTTTCCATTTACTTCTGTAATTTTTTCTAGTTGAAGCTTTGTGGGAGGATAAATGAATACGAAAGACAGGAAGGAGAGACTGGGCTGTCTTGCTATCAATGGAAGTGGAGAAACCACCTGGTCAGCTTTAGACCCAAGATGTCCGGGTGTATTATGTCTGTCACATAAAACAAGAGGTTTGAACTGGATCTACAATCCATGGTGGGCCAATCAGATGAGGCCAAAGAAAGGGGAACCAAATCTGATTAGGCCACTAAGGAGCACTGAGGATGACTGTGCTCTTCAATCGAGATGCTTTCTGAAGGAAAAAATAGTATGTACTCACCATAACATTCCATCTGTGTTGTCTATTTTCATTTTTCCTCACATATAGGTTTAGATCTGATCCCTTGGATCAGACTGTGCCATTGCAATAGATCGTGGCAACCAAAAAGCTCTCGAGCACCCTACCCTAACCATAATGCCTCCCCCCCAATCACCTCAGATCTTGTTTGGTGATAAAAGAAAATACAATGAATAAGGGCAAGACCATTCCCGGCTTTCAAAATAGCCATTTATCAAATTTAGGTCAACTCGCTCATCTATGAGCCAAGAAATGGACAGGGAGATGGTGAGTTGTTGAGGAAAAAATGAAAATAGACAACACATATGGAACATTATGGTGAGTACATAACTATTTTATCCAGTATTGTCAATTTTCATTTTATCCTCACATGTGGGACAGAGTTCCCAGCTACCTTTTTCCTGGGTGGCATTATGGAAGGATATTCTTCAAAACCATTGAAGTTGGCTCTACCCCTAGAATTAAATTCAACTTGTAATGAGTAATGAAGGTATGACGTGTAGCCCAGGTTCCTGCTGAGCAAATGTCATCCATGGATGCTCTGGACTGAAAAATGAAAGCGGTGACCATGGCTCTAGTGGAATGATCTCAAACAGTTTTTAGCAGCTCTAACCTTTGTTTCTTGAAAATAAAAGATACACAGTCTGTAATCCATTTAGAGTCACCTTGGTCACTGGAAGACCCAATCTAGTTTCTGAAAAGGAGACAAAACTGACTTTCCTTTATGTCCTTTGCTCTTTGAAGGCAAAAACCTAATTGTCTACGAGCCTCTAACAAATGCAACAAATATTCACCTTTATTGGTGAAATTTGCAAAGAAAACTGGTAGATTAATGGATTTGTTGCTAGTATTCTCTGAAACTATCTTCGTTAAGAATGACAAATTAGTACGTAAAGTAACCCTTGTCTTTGTGGAAAACCAAGTATGGCGTTTGGGATGATAAGGCCTGAATCTCAGACATTCGTCTTGCAGACATGATGGCTACCAAGGATATGGTTTTCCAAGAGAGAAATATGAGTTGACAGTTAGCCACTGGGAGGCTGTATAATTTTCTGTAATACCAAATTTAAGTCCCAAGGTGGTGAAGGATTTTTGTAAGGGGGGCTTGAGTAATAGAGTTCCTCTCAAGAAGACTTTGCATAGCTTATGTGAAAAGCAAATGGGAACCATCAAATCCAATGTGAAAATTAGAAATTGCAGCTAGCTGTACTTTTATAGTAGAATAAGCTGCCCTCGTTAAACAGCTGTGCTAAAAAAGTCTAGAATAGCATGGCTAGGAACTGAAAAAGGATCTACATCATTTTGTTGAAACCATTGTACAACATTTTCTCCATTTACTGTTCTACAACTTTTGTGTAGACAGCTTATGGGAGGATAATAGAATATAATGCACTGGTGAAGACAGCATAGGATGTCTGCTATCAAATGAACTTGTGGTACCAAGTTGTCAGCTTGAGACTTTGAATGTTCAGATGAGACATTCCTGTCAGATGTGGCAGGTCTGGAACTGGATCCAGAATCCATGGTTTCTTCTGTAGGTGAGGCCAGTACAGTACTATGAGGATTATTTCTCTCTTCAACCTGTCTGTTTTCTGAAGAAATGTGGGGATTGAAGGAGTTGGGGAAAAGGCATATAATAGACTGGGAGGCCAATCATGAGTGAGAGAATCCCTCAGGGATTCCTCTGTTGGGGGATCAGGGCAAAGTAGCTGCTGCATTTGTTGTTCAGAGGGGACACAAAAAGGTTGCAGCATTGCTGGCCTCACTTGCAGAATATGATTTCCGCTACTTTTTGATTGAAGGACCACTTGTGAGGCATAATAATGGATCTGCTTAACTTGCCTGCTGTCATGTTCGACTTTCCTGGAATGTGCATTGCTACAAGAAAGCAGTTGGATGAGATCGCCCACTGCTACACTCTGAGTACCTCTCGACATAAGGGGTATGACCTGTTTCCCCTTGCTTGTTGATGTACTAGCTAGCAGCACTGCTCTCATCTGTAGGGTATTTATATGTGCAACTTTGCCTCTTGTATAGACCATGTGCCTTGGACTGTTTTTCCCAGCTAAAGCCCCCCACCCCCACCCCACCCCATCTAGAAAGTGTCATGGTCACTGTGGCCTTGGAGAAAGGAGGAACAAAGAGGCAACCCTGTATAAGTTGATCCAACTGAATCTACCATAAAGGATCCTTCCTGCAAGTATTCATGATTCGTATCGGGGCTGACATGGGTTGATGAAGGATAGACCACTGAACTGTGAGCATCCATTGTAAGACTGTCATGTGTAATCTTGCTAGTGGAACTAGTATTATTGCTGCTGCCATAGAACCTAAAGCTTGAGGTACTTCCAGCAGACACCCTTGAATTGTGTAGCAACTTTCTGACTTGATCTATGATGGTCACCACTCTTGATAATGGGAGATGTGTTACCATCTTGATTGTGGTTATGTTTGCTCTTATGAAGTCCAATTCTTGAGGGGGTGCAGATGTGACTTTTCATAATTCACTGTATTACCTAACAATGAACAGGTTCAAAGAAATATGTATTTTGCTTCTAGCAGTAGATGTCTGGTGAAGGCAGTTATGAACCAGTCTAAGTATGGAAACATTCAGAATCCTTGCTGTCTCAGGTGAGCTGTTACTACTGCCATACATTTGATGAACATTCTGGGGGCAGTAGTGAGACCAAATGGCAGTACTCTGAACTAGTAGTGACTGGCTTGACTTCTGGATCACCTGTCCATCTTTATGTGGTAGTACGCATCGTGAAGGTCTGTCGAGCACATCCAATTGTCCTTTTCCAAGAATGGAAGAATGGACTGAACTGTGACTATCCTGAACTTGCTCCGCTGAACTAATTTTTTAACCTGAGATCCAAAATTAGTCTCCAGTCTCCTGTCTTTTTTGGTACCACAAAGAACCTTGAGTAAGTACCGGATCCCCTCTGGTCTGGTGGGACTTCTTGGATAACTTCTGTCCACCAGCCTTTGTATCTGGATGGCTGCTTGCTTCCTTTGTTTTGGGGAGGTGGACGTGAAAAGGGAATATATTGTTCTCTGCACCCATTTGTTATTTATGTTCAGCCAGGATCTCAGGTGCAGGGATAGTCAACCCCTGATTGCCTCCAGAGAAGAACAATCGGGCCTCCATTCAGAAGCACTGGTAGGGTTTCCCAAAAAATGTCTCTCTGGACCCTTGATGATGCTGAGCTCTTCTGCTGTGGGGGTGGTGTCTTCCATCATTGTTCTCCCCTCTGCCTCCAGGGGAACTTTCACCACATGCTTGAGGAAAGACCCTTGTAATTTTCTGAACTACATCTTTCCAATGCTCCTCTGATTTTTTTAATATAGACTCTGGGGAGTCAAAATATGAACACCCATAGCAGAAATGTTCTTCCTGTCTTTCTCGAACCTGGACAGCATATTTCTAACTTTTGGGTGAAATAGGGAAGTGCCATCAAATGGATCATTGACAAATGAAGATTTAAAGAGATCAGCAAAGTCACACAAGTGCAGCCAGGTTCGTCTCCCCAGAGAGATACCTGAACCCACAGCTCTATTCGCACCTTCGGCTGCATATGAAATGAGCTTCATGGAGGAGTTTGCAATAGCATGCAGGGTGGCCAGTTGGGAGGCAACTGAATCCTGTACCTCTTCAGACACAGCTTCTGAGAGGGTATCTGAAAGCTCCTTGATCAGATCCCTCCACAATCTAGTAAAATGGGAACACACTTCCTACATCTATCCATCATCCTAGAATCCTTATTAGGAGGATGAATAGTACAACTTTCTTCCACAAGTTCTTTTTTTGTGGCTGCCACCATGACCATGGCATCTACTGGAACAGCTTTTGACCAAACTTTTTTTTTCTTCTGGTACTATTATCTTATTTGGTCTCCAGGGGGTAGGTTCAATGGAATCTGGAGCCTCCCACACCCGCTGAGAGATCAACTCGAGCTCAGTGGCAGGTGGGGTCACCCAGGAGGTAGAAGGCTGGGATCCAAAAGTTGCCAGCAGGTACACTGACTCCTCTGATGAGGAATTACAGGGCTTCTAGCCACCTCTCTGTTTCAAGATCTCTAGGATTTTCCTGAAGGAAACATCTGGAGATGATCATGGGGATCCCTCACATTCATCGGGGTCAGTATCCTTGGTAATAAAACTCCTTCATGGAGTCTAGGTTCTTCCTGTTGTACTTCCTCTTTTGAGGAACCTCCTCTGTGTGGATTGCTGGGGAGGTAACAGAAGAGGAGGGGGAACACACTTGGGTAGCCTGGGGCTTCTGGACCTGCTGTCCATGTGGGAGGTCTTTATCCTGTGATTACTTTTGTGGAGACCATATCTGGTATCGGATGGTTAACAAGAAGTATAAATAAGCACCAAATGTGGAAAAGAGCATCTCTTGGTGATTTCCCCCAGTGGGGAGACC
This sequence comes from Protopterus annectens, assembly GCF_019279795.1. NCBI lineage: Eukaryota > Metazoa > Chordata > Ceratodontiformes > Protopteridae > Protopterus > Protopterus annectens. The sequence continues at coordinate 872,673,491 of NC_056747.1, forward strand.
AAGGCAAAGAACCTGCTGCACTTGTTGAGGGGAGATGTAAAGACATTGTAGCAAAGTTGGCCCCACTGATGGAATATCTTTTCTGTCACTGTCATGCTGAGTGACCACTCATAAGGCATTACAATGGACCTGCTTAACCTGTCTGTTATCACCCTGAATTTCCCAGGAATGTGCAATGCTGTCAGAAATTGACTGGCTGAGATTGCCCATTGCCACACTCTCAAAGCTTCGACACAGAGGATAAGATTTGGTTCCCCTTGTTTGTCAATGTACTAGACCACGGACATAGTTTGAATCACAATGGTCCTGGAGGGGAAAAGGTCTTGGAAGCCCTGCAGTGCTAGGACTACTCATTTCTAGGACACTGATATGAGTATTGGCCTCTGGGACCATGTTCCTTGGACCGTTTTCCCAAGAAGTGCCCCCCACCCAATCTGGGAAGTCTTCATGGTAACTACAGCCTTGGGCTGAGGGAGAGTGAAAGGGTGACCTTGCATTATCTGACTGGAGTAAATCCAAAGGAAGTAGTTTTTGCATGCCTGAGTCATTTTGATTTGGGTGGATAAGGGTTGGTGAAGAATAGATCAATGAGTCACTAAGATCCACTGAAGAATTCTCATGTGGTATCTTGCTGATGGAACCATTGCAGCAGACACTGACCCCAATGTCTGAAGGCTCAATCGAGCTATGAGAGGACTTTTGAATGATCTTTATGTCCTAGAAGTGTATGGTTTTGTACCCTTGGTAAAGGAAGGGAGGCTGTCAAGAATACTATGTCGAACAAAGCTCCAATAAACTCTATCGGAGTTGTTTCTATTTGAGATTTGTTGGACTGATAGTAATTCCCAGGCAAAAGCTTTACTGGAGTAGATATTCTCATGCTTTGATCAGATGATTCCTGGTTGGAGTGGTTATGAGCCAGTAATTTAAGTAAGGAAACACCTGGAATCCCTGCAGTTTCAAGTGAGCTGCCACTACTGTCATGCATTTGGTGAACACCCAAGGGGCTATGGTGAGACCAAAGGGCAGAGCTCTGAATTGGTAATGACTGGCTCACAGCTGGAAGCATAAGTATCTTCTGGACCATCTGTTCATTTTTATATGATAGTACACATCGTGAAGATCTACTGAGCATATCCAGTCATCCTTGTGCAGAAAGGGCAAAATGGAATGAACTGTGACCATCCTGAACTGAACTAGTTCTGAACTGTACTGAACTGACTTGCTCCGATTGCTGAGATCCAAATTGGTCTCCAGTTATGTTTTCTTTGGCACTAAAAAGAATCTTGATTATGTTCTGGACTCTCTCTGTTCTGGGGGAACCTCTTGGATGCCCTTTTGCGCAGCTTTTTTTTTTTTTTTTTTTTTTTTTTAATTTCCAGTACTCCTGTTTTCCTCTGGGTGGAACAGAGGAATTTTGTTTACTGTCAAGGGAGGGGTAGGAAAAATAGTATTATATAACCTCTGTAAAGCCTCTGCACCCATGAATCTTCTGTGATCTCTAGCCAGGTTCTCTAGTGCAGGGATAAAGGACCCCTAAATGGCTCCAGAGGTAGACAATCTGGCCTCCTCTTTCAGGAGTGCTGGTAGGATTGATCAGAGAAGTGATCTCAAAATCCTTGGTTTTGCAAGCCTCCTCTGCTGTGTGGGTGGTGTCTTACACTAGTTCTCCCAGGGGCAGAGGGGGAAAGATATATCCTCGTGGATCTTGGAAGGGATATTGGGACTTGAGAACATTTTTTCAACCACCTTACTGATTTTCCCAGAGAAGGACCTTTGAGGAGTCAAAAAATGAATATCCACAGCAGACAAGGCTTCACCTTCCTGCTCACACCTGGAAAGTGTATCTTTAACCTTGAGGCTAAAGTTCCATCAAATGGAGCATTGATGAAGAATGACTTGAAGGGCTCCACAAAATCACACAGAGGCATCCAGCCATGCTTCCTAACCCGCCAAACTTGAGATATCTCCAGTCACATGTGAGATGAGCCTCATGGATGAATTTGAAAGACTATAGGGTAGCCAACTGTGAGGCAGTTGAGCTCTCTCTGCCTGAGAAGTAATGGTCCCAGAGAGGGATTTGAAAAGTTCTTTAATTAAATCCCTCTGAAGTTTTGTGAAGTGTGCCAAATAGTTCAGCGATTGAAGTGCAAAGGTCATTGAAGCATATACATGCTTCCCAAATCTGTCCAGCACCCTAGACTTCCAGTTAGATGGATAAACAAAGGAACTTTATTCTGCAAGTTCCTTTTTTGTAGCCACTGCTATAACCATGGTATCAAATGGTACTCCTTTGCTCCAAAATCTCCTATCCATTGGTGGTGCCAGGATCCTATTTGGTTTCTGGGGATCAGCTCAACAGAATTGGATTCCTTCCACACCCATCGAGAGATCAAATCAATGAGCTCATTGGCTGGTGGAGTCACCCAGGAAATAGTTGGACCAGATCCAAAGGCTACCAGGAATATTAATTCCCCTTGGGAAGGATTGTATGTAGATCAGCCACCCTCTGCTTGAGGATCTCTAGAATGTGTCCAAAGGAGACGTCATCAGGTGGTGATCTTGGGGACCCTTTACTCTCATTGAAATTAGTATCCTGTGTTACAGACACGAGGACAGTCTAAGTGCCTCCTTTTTTACTTTCTCTTTCTAGGGACTTCTTTGGTGGGATGTTCTGGGGAAGTATCAGAAAACATGAATATACCCTGCTGGGTATCCTGGAGACTTTGGACTGGCTATCCCTGTGCAGCAGAATGTTGCGGCTCAAGACACAAACACAACAAGGTCAGGGAAGCAAGATTTGAGGGTGGATGTCTCCTCTCTTGAAATAGAGAACTCTCCACTATCTCAAACACAGAATGCCTCAGACAGAGACAGACTGACAGTTCTGGAAGCATGTCTTCTCAGAACTGTCAGTCTGCCCTCAGACAGAGACAGACTGACAGTTCTGAGAAGACATGCTTCCAGACTGTCTCATTCTGACCCAAAGACATATGACTCAAGGGCCAAGGCAGGGGTTGGAGCTGAGCTGTTCAGCACCAAGGCTCCAAGGAGCAGAGACAGCTTTGACACCGAGTCAACTACAGTACCTTAGATCCAGCAACAACACCGGCTGTGAGAGTCATCCGGTTCCAACACACTCAGAGCTGGTCCACTCAGAGACCGTACTGGAGTAGAAGATACAATGATCTTTGAATGGATGGGTCTGCGATTCTCATATTCAAGTGCTCCGAAACCAAAGGTTGGATTGGAGGAGGGGACAAAACAGGTGGGGTAGTACTGGAAGGTCTCCAGACCAATGGGATAGGAGCTGGGAGAACCCCCATTTGAATTTGCATTGAGAGAAATTTCCACCTCATCCTGTCCACATCTGTTTTGGTCAGACTTCTGGAGGAATGAGATGTGGAATCAATAGACAAAGTCCTAAAATGATGCTGCCTTTCCAGGAAAGGAGATGGGAAGATATCGGATCCACAGTCAGAGACTACCAGATCCAAGGTGACTTATCCTTGTGCTTTTTCAGATCCATGGGGGTCGGATCCAGATTCATAGTTTTTGGACCCAAAGTAGCTGGACTGGAGGATTTTGTCTTTGGATCTGAAGGGATCGGATCTAATGGTTTTGATATTTTTAGAGGCTGGTCTGAGCCAAGAGCAGAAGAACCTGAAAGGTCCAAGAGATGCTTATTGGCCTCTTTTTTATCAAATTTCTTAGGGGTTTGAACCCCCAATGCTACATCAGAGGATGTTAAAGGTAGCAATCCTCTCAAAATCAATTTCTGAGGTCAATATGGGCCCAAGGACAGTGATGGTGAGTCTATGACACTCCTATCAAAGGTGACACGCCACGGCATTTTGGGTGACATCAGCATTTACCAACACCTGAGTTACCAAAGAAACTGAACAAAAATACAAGATATATTTGACCCTGCACTTATCTATTAAAACTCAGCAACAAAAAAGTAATTAATTTATGTTAATCAATTCAAGTACAATGTGGCAATGTGGTCCATATTTTTTCAGTTCAAAATTACTATTGAAAGTAGAATAATTTTTTGGTACACTGTTTTAAGCTCAATTATCAGTGCACATATAATTTTCTCTATTGTAAGTCACTGTTTTTTCTTTTAATTTTATAATGCATAGCAGCACACATGATTGGACTGTATTTTTTAAATAAATGAATATATAGAGTGTCAAGATGGGCATTTTCTGAATTGTTGGCACGCCAAGCCATAAAGGTTCGCCATCACTGCCCTAAGATTAAAGGCCTTACATATAACACATGCAGAATCCAAATGGGCTCTGCCTAAACAATAAACACACACACCGTGTGCATCCAATAACAGTATCTTATGACCACAGGCCTTACTTTTTTAAAACCCAAGGGTTTCTCAGCCATATCTATAGACACTAATAGAAGGACAGTATAAGAAAGTTTTTTTTTCAAGTTTCTAGATAGTTAGAAAAAGATTAACTATTACCAGCCATGGTAATTTAAGGGACTACCTCAAAGGTACAAGTGAAAATACCAACTATGGCATTCAGGAAATACACTAAAAAGTTTAGGAAGGGAAAGGCAGGATATGATTCAATAAAGAAAAAAAGGTTAGATATGTAAAGTTATTTACTCACCATAACCATTCTTCCTCAAACACTGGGTTCGGATTCAACTATGCCATTATTTTCAGCTCATGGCCACTAAAACTCTCAAGCTCTGCCCTTACCCATAATGTTGAATCTCCTAACATACCTCAGATCTTGTTTGCTGGCTTATGGTATAAAAGGAAAAATTAGCAACAAGTTAACAGAAATCCATATCTGGAGCTCAACATAGGGAATAGTGGTTCCTTACAAGGACTTGTTTTTCCAGAAGTCATTAGCTCAAAGGTAGGGGGTTGGTGGGAGGGAAACTGAGGAAAAATGAAAATGGACAACACAGATGGAACATTATGGTGAGTACATCATTTCTTTATCTGATGTCAATTTGCATTCATTCCTCAACCATTGTGACAGAGTCCCCAGCTACCTGAAATCCCAGGACGACTCTAAGGAAGGATATTCCTCAGAGTACAGTTGAGCCAAAAACTGTTCTCCTCAAGACCAGATCCAATTTGTAATGAGTAATAAAGGTATGAGGATTATCCCAAGTAAGACCTACACCTATATCATCCATGGAAGCACTGGATAAAAATACTGATGTTGCCATGGACCTGGTTGAATGAGCTCTCAATAGTTTTGTAAGAGAAAGGCCTAATTTATTATAGCCAAAGGGTATAAAATCACTATGCCATCTGGCTAAGGTTACCTTTGTGACTGGCTTGTGCAATTTGACATTCGCAAAGGAGACATATTATCTGTTTTTCTAAATTTTTTTGTACTATGTTAGTAAAAATGCAATTTTCCGTGTGTATCATATATTTACACCAGTTTGTAAAATTTGGAAAATTGGCAAATTAATAGATTGGTTAATGTTTGATTCTGACACCACCTTAGGAAGATAGGATTGGTTCAAAGCCACCATATCCTTATGAAATACTAAGTAAGGAGATTTAGAAGACAGTGCTTGAATTTTTGACAGTCTTCTAGCAAAAGTGATGGCTACCAAAATTGCTTTGTTTTCCAGGTCAAAAATTTTAACTCACATTTAGCTGGTGGTTCAAAAAGTGAATGAATTAAGGACTGTAATACCAAATGTAAACCCTATAGTGGAGTTGGATCTATATAAGAGGGTCTCAAAAGAAGGGTACCTCTCAAAAGTTTACTTCTTGAAGGCTTGTATACTCAGATGCTAGTTCTATTAAAAGTTTTCTTGAAAAGTTTCAACTTAACTATCTGTTGGCCAGAATTTTGTTTTTGAAGAGAAAAAGAAGTCATATACTCACCATAATGTTCTGAGTTGTTGCTCTTCATTTGTCTTCAACCTGTGGGCTCTCTGATCTGGCATGGATCTGCCTCAGCTGCATTTCTAGAATCTGATCTGAGCTCTGAGCTCCTCCCCTACCCATAAAGCCCCCCCCCCATCTCCCTCCTCCCTTCAGATAAAGTTTGTTGCCCACCAAGGTATCCCAACCTAACCCAAAAAACCTTGTCCCATGACAAGTGTCTCCATAAGCAAGAAGAGGAGAACAAGAGCATACCCATGTGGTGACTAATTCTCTTCTGGCCAGACTACCACACAGTCTGCATAAGGTAGGGGGAAGGATGGTTGGAGACAAATGAAGAGCAAGAACTCAGATGGAAAATGATGGTGAGTACATAGCTTCTTTATCTGAAGCCGTCATCTTCATTTGCTCTTCAACCTGTGGGACAGAGTCCCCAGCTACTAACACCTGGGAGGCCCTCATGACAGGATATTCCAGAACATGGCTGAGCCAAAGGATGCCCTGTTCCTGGATAGGATGTCCAACTTGTAATGAGAGATGAAAGTATGTGAAGAAGCCCAAGTAGCCGGAGAGCAAATGTCATCTAAAGGCACCCAGGATGAAAAGGCAGCTGAAGTAGCCATAGATCTAGTGAAATGCATCTTCACCTCACCTGGTGGAGATAAATCTCTAGCTGAATATGCCAGGGTAATACACTGGGAAATCCAACAAGAAATGGTGGCTTTCAACACTAATTTTCATAAAAAGGGCTTAGAATAGGAGATATTGAGTTTGTCAGACTTACGAAATGATTTAGTCCTATGCAGGTAAAAACATAACTGTCTCTGCACATCCAACAAGTGCAGTTTGTACTCTCCTTTGTTCTGGAAATTTAGGAAGAAAACTGGGAGATTAATCACCTGATTAATGTTAGATTCTGAAGCCACTTTAGGAAGAAAGGACGGATTAATATGCAAGGAAACCCTGTCCTTATGAAAAATCAAATATGGAGGTTTGACTGACAATGCTTGAAGCACCAAAACCATTTTGGCAGATGTAATAGCAACCAAAGCAGCAGTCCTCCAGCACAGGAATTGTAGATCTACTGATGCTGCAGGCTCAAATGGGGGCGAGACTAAAGCTTGCAGTACTAGTATGAAATCCCAAGGAGGCATTAGGTCCTTAATGGGTGGCCGAAATGAAAAGGTGCCTTTCAAAAAGGCTTTACAAAGCTGAGAAGCCATATTGTTGCCTACATGAAAATTAGATATAGCAGCCAGTTGGACATTGACTGTAGAAAAATTGGCACCTTGATGAAAGATACTTGCTAAAAATTCTAAAACTGCTGGGTCCAGAACAGTGAAGTGGTTTAGGTCACACTGAGATGCCCAAATAGAAAAGCATGTCCACTTGGTGGAATAAACCTTCCTGGTAGAAGATTTATGAGCAGCAATCAAAATCTTTTTGACCGGTGAAGGTGAAGATAACCCAGGAGTCCTATCATGGGAACTGAAGCAGCCAAGCAGTGAGCTTCAGACTGACCAGATCTGGATGGGGAATCCCTGAGAGATGAGATCCGGGATCGGAGCCAACGTCCCAGGGTGGACACCTAAGACCACAGAGAGGGGAACCAGAGTTGGCAAGGTCAGAATGTGGCCAATGAGGATGACAGAGCTCCCCAGCCTGCGAGCTTTCTGAAGAAATTTTGGTTTGAGGGGCAAAGGAGGATAAGCATACAGAAGACTGGCAGGCCAAACATGAATCAGAACGTCTCTGGGGGCTTCCCCCTGAGGGTAGTTCAGAGTGAAAAACTTACTGCACTTCACATTGGAAGGAGAGGCAAAGAGATCGCAGAAGGCTAACCCCATTTTTGAAAAACCTGCTCTGCTACTGAAGGATTCAGAGACCACTTGTAAGGCATCAGAATAGACCTGCCAAGCCTGTCCAGTAGAATGTTGGACCTCCCCAGAATGTGCATTGCCACCAGAAAATGGCCAGTGGAAATCACCCACTCCCACAGCTTCACAACACAGGGGATAAGACCTGCTTCTCCCTGCTTGCTGATGTACCAGACCACCAACATATTGTCGGACTGGATAGCAATCATCCCTAGGGGAAGATGGGCATGGACACCTTGCAATGCTAGGAGCACCTCCCTCATCTCCAGGATGTTTATATGCAATAGAGTCTCACAGGGGGACCATGTGGCTTGGACTGTCCTTCCCAAACAGTGCCCCCCGTAGTAGGGAGGCATCCATGGTCACCATGACTGAAGAGGGGACCTGAAGATGATCTGGGGAATGAATCCACCACAGAAGAGGGGTCCCTGCACACCCAAGATATTCAAATAGGGTGAGACAACAGAAGATCTAGCAAGGACCATTGAACTGCAAGACTCCATTGAAGTATCTGCATGTGTAACCGGGCCATAGGCAAGAGAGTGATTGTGGCTGCCATGGAACCTAACTCCTGTAAAACCAATTCCACCATTGGCAATAGAGTCTAAAGGATACAGAGGACATGTAGTTTCAGAGAGTGGATTCTCTCAGAGGTTAGAAAGACCTTGGTTTGAATCATGTCCAATCGAGCTCCAATGAATTATAGTACCTGAACCAGAGCCAGTAAAGATTTGTTGAGATTGATGGTTATACCCAACTGGTGGGCTAAGCAAAGCAGTGAATCCCTGGCTTGGCAGAGTTGATGCCTGGAAGGGGCAGCAAGGAGCCAATCATCCAGGTAGGGAAAGACCTGGAATTTCACGTGAGCCGCAACCACTGCCATCACTTTGGTGAACACCCTGGGGGCAGTGGTGAGACCAAAGGGGAGCAACCTGCACTGGTGATGACTGGCCCCCAACCAGAAGCGGAGAAACCTCAGAGCTCACCTGTCCATCATGACATGGTAGTACACATCCTGAAGGTCAACTGAGCACATCCAGTTGTTCTCCTGCAGAAAAGGCAAGATAGATTGAAGAGTGACCATCCAGAATTTTGTCTTGGCAACTGACAGATTTAAGAAGGAGAGATTCAGAATGGGTCTCAAGTCTCCAGTCTGGAATAAATGCCTGATCTGGACTGGTCTGAGAGGACAGGTTGGGTGACTTGCTTTTCTAGCAGCTTTGCATCTTCCAGTGCTGCTTCCTCCCTTTGCGTGGGTGGAACGTCCGGGAAGTGTTTGGGTGGGAGAGTTGGTTGATTGAACAGGATTAAAAAGCCACTGGAAAGGCTCACCCAGACTCTGCTACAGTTTGTTGTGAGGGAAAGGTTAGTTTGCTTTTCATTTGTTGTATTCTGTATTACTTTATTATTTTTTCTATTTTGTATACTGTGATTTGTTTTCTTTACACTGTGTTTTACTGTATTCTGCTTTTAACTGCATATTAAAACTTGAAAAGACACCACAGCTCTGGCTCTTGTGAGTCAGACAGATATTTTTCCCACCCGGTTACTGTTGTGTGCTTAAACACTATTGTCTTTCTTGTTGCCTGCCCCTTATGTTAATTTGACCATCTATCTCATTTTCTCTTTGCTTCCATTGGTTGATATGAGTAAGCACAAAATCATCATTTTGTGAAATCACTCCCCTTCAGCTATTTAAATTTATTGGCCATCCTACTGTATTCCATAGTACCAGAATAAAATGTGACCACCCCCTTTCAATCTATCTTGCTGTTTTAAAAATAGTGACTCTCCACTAAAATTTAACTTTTTAGACAGGTAAAACTTAAGTTACCTACTTTCACATCTATCCCCTCTAATGCACACTGCAGTGTGTAGGATAAACCATTTTTTTTCATCTTACTTTTAAGCATCTACTGCAAGACCACCAGTTATTGGAGATCCTACATTATTTCCTGGAGACTGCGGATCACCAGAAAGCTTAATAACTATAGGTGAGAGCATGGAATATGTGCTTATATTCTGATCCTGGTGAGAGTAGCAGCAGAGGGCATGGATTCCTGACTGTTTCTGGTTGGAGAGTGAGTGTCTGTGCTTAACGTACATGATTGGTCTGGTTGCTATTCGAGGCATTTATCAGAAAAAGGCTACAAGCCTGCAGATCCTTGCATCATCTGGGACAAAACTGTGGATTCACCAAACAGGCTGTGGCCTGCTTCTCTTCTTGGGATTGGTGCTAACATTTGCTTCTGGTGAGAGAAGAAGCTAAGGAGTATTGTATCCCCAACAGAGTGAAGCTGTGCTGAGACCAGCATTAGTAGTAGCCATTCATGTGACTCCCCTCTTTTCATCATTCTTGATAAGCTAATTCTTTATTTTCAGTAAGTACTGCTTGATTTCTTCCTAACTTCAGAATATCTGCCTAAATACTTCATCCTTAAATTTTCAGGGTCTACGTATTGGTTTCCCCTTGAGTGTTTGGCTGTTCTCTGTACATACACAGACAGTGAGTGACATTTTTCCTGTAAAAGGCTTCATTACTTAATATAGTGAGTTCATATCCAGGCATGTCTAAAAGTCAGTTCCCTGTGCTTTCTCCTGTCAATCTGGTGAACATGGGCATCCTGAGGCAGTGTAGCAACTGCCCCATGTACACAGACAACCCTCTCCTCTTACCTCCCCACACTATGACTTAAGAGAGATGCACATATATAGCCAAATTAGAAGCCAAACATACTCCAGCCAAGACTGGATTAGCCAGTCAAGAGGAGAAGGATAACACCTGCACCACACCACATTCAACACCTAGCCCTCCAGAACATACACCACCACAGCCTTCACATAATAACACAAAAAGCACACCTACTTTTGCAGAGACTCTCAATAAAGATCTTCCCAAACAACAGAAACCTCCGAGGCAGAAATGGAAACAACCACCACATCCCAGCACAAACCATGAGACACATAGCTCACAAACAGTGTGCCAATCAACCAAACCCCATAAGGCAAAACAACTTACTCAATACACTAGTCATAGGTGACTCAACAGTAAGGCACACTGATGTCCCACTCACTAGGTTGAATAAGGAGAAAGTTATGGTCAACTGCTTGTCAGGTGCCAGGATCCGCCACATAATACACACACTTAAGTCACTCCACAACAGGTACAAATATGGCTGTCATTGTCCATGGTGTGAATGACCTGAGATGTACCTCCCTGGACTACATGAAGAGAGTTAGTAGCTCACTGATCTTGTAGCCCAGGCAGGTATGACCCTAGCTCTGAGTAGCATCCTACCATCACTCAGAATAATACCACAGTACAAACAGAAAATGATTGACTTCAACAATTGGCTAAGTTTCTGGTGTCATTCTAAGGGGATCCAGTATCTGTCTGCCTGGGATGACATGATCGACAGACCTCGATGCTTCACCAGAGATGGCCTGCATGTGTCATCCCAGGGATTCCAGATACTGGCCAAGGCTCTTGCCACCCCTATAATGCCATCTGATGTTGTAAATCTTTTGTTCATACATTACAGCTAGGACCGCAGTTCCGTCCTCGGAACAGATACGGCCGTTTTCCAGCTCATGCAAGCCAAAAACTCTCAGCTAAGAACCTACCCACAATGCCCCTCTCCTAGATACTCCAGATCTCGTTTGCTGCGTTCCTAGTCAGACATGTTGGCCATCTCTCTCAAAGCTAAGTAGTAAATTGTTGATTTTATGATTTTTTTTTTCTTCTAAATTACTAAATTTTTAGTCAAGTTAGCCTTTTTTCACTGTCGCCTATAACCTAGGCCTATTCCCTACCCTTTTTCTTGGTAATTTAATTTTTTACTCTTTTTGTTACTGTCCCTCTCTCCTGTCTTTGACAGGCCTTCCCTTTTTACTAGTGGTATTCCTTAACTAACATCACTGGTATTTTATTTTTTTATCTTTATATTTTAAAGATTTTTATTATTATTTTATATATATATATAGATATATATATATATATATATATATAAAAATTGTATCTTATTCTTTCTATAGGATAGCACTGTTTTCCTTACCATGTCAGACAAAGCTAAGTTGAATTTTAAACAGTGTGACAAGTGTGGACGTAAGATGTCTAACTCAGATACACATATCCGTTGTGTCTACTGTTTGGGCGTGGATCATATTAAAGCGGATTGTGACATCTGTGCTAGTTGTAGTAATCGGACACTAGCAGAATGTAAGAATAAACTTATTTTAAAAGGGTTACTCAAGACACCCTTCTCGGAGGCTCTATCTGGGTCGGAGGTCTCACCGCCCTCCTAAGACCAAAAAATATAAGGAAAAACAGTCACTCAGTTCCTGCATCCCCGTCAGTTATGGAACTGAGTCAGCTCCGTGCTTCACCAGCGCCCTTGGCACAGACCTCCTTGGCACCAGGATCTGTGTCCGATCCCTCTGTGCTGACCATGGTATTCATTCCTGTTTTGGTTCCAACCATGGCACCACTGACTTTGGTGCCATACTTGGTTCCCACATTGGCTCCAATGACTGTACATGCCTTGGCACCATCCCCGTCCATGGTGCTGACAGTCTCCTCGGCTCCATGGGTTCCGATGACTGTACATACCTCGGCACCTTCCCCGTCCATGGTGCTGACAATTTTTTCGGCTCCGATGACTGTACATGCCACGGCACCATCCTCGTTCACAGTGCCGACAGCTTCTTCAGCTCCATGGACTCCGATGACTGTACATATCTTGGCACCATCCCAGGCCATGGTGGTGACAGTTTCTTCAGCTCCATTGGCTCCAAAATTCAAATACCTGCCAAAGGACAAGATATTCTCCAACTTACGATCCTTTCTTGGGGCAGAGGTTGAGTCCCTTTCTAGAAAGACCTGATTCCCCTTCAGCAGCCTCATTTACATCCTCTAGGAATTTTTCTGAACTAGACCTAGTGCGGGTTGTGGATCAGCTTCTGGCAGCTAGGGGATTGCCCATTCCAGCTAGACCTTCCATCCCTCCTGGCTCAGAATCCTTTACCTCATCTTCCCCTGATTATCCTCCTCCAGCATCCTCCCTGTTCCCGGTACAGATGTCCGCTTTGGTACATACTGTCTCGGCTCCAACAACAGTGTCTCCCCTGTCGGCACCGACCACCCTTGCTGCATCAGCTATGATGGAGCTGATTGCTTTATCAGAGTAGTGCTTGGACTGTCCATACCTTGGTACCTAATTCAGTGCCTATTTTCTCGCTGGCACCATCCATGTCCATGGCTCCAATGGCTTCCAGTTCTATCGGAACCCCTCAACTGGAGGTGGGCTCAAGTGGGCCTGCTGTACAGGTGATGGAAAGGGCCCTTCATTCTGAAGGCTCACAGCCAGCACCTAGGACACCAGTATCAGAAACCTCCCCTAGCATGCTCCTCTCCCAACCCACTATATCAGGTCCCTGGGCACGGGAGTCATAAGAACCCTATGTGAAGGGAACCCCTTCTCCAGAGTCCTCCTCAGAAGATCCCACTGGAGAGCCACCCAGGAATAAATGGTGCAAGAGGAAACACCTGGACACCCCAGAGCAATCTATCACAGAAGACACTGTAGAAGGGTCCCCACACTCTCCCCAGATGAGGTTTCATTCAGAGACATTCTCAAAATCCTCAAACAGCAGGTGGAATGGAAGTCCTCTAACCCTTCTTCTGAGGAATCTGTGTTTCTGCAGGCCTTCCGTGCCCAGCCATCTACTTCCTGGGTGACCTCACCAGCAGATGATCTTGTTAAACTAATTGTGCAGCATGCCTGGAAGGCCCCGGACAATGTAGAACCTGTCCTCCAGAGGCTGGACAAACTTTTATCTACACCTGAAGACCAGCCTCATTGGTCCGAGAAGCTGACAGTTGATTCTATGGTCATGGCAGCAGCCACAAAGAGGGAACTGGCAGAAGATAGTTCCACTGTCTATCCTCCAAACAGGGAGTCTCGGACCATGGACAGATTAGGGAAGCAGACCTATGCTTCAATGACCTTCGCCATTCGGTCACTGAATTATCTGGCACACTTTACTCTACTCCAAAGAGACATAATTTCTGAAATGTCTTCCTCTTTGGTGGGGGTACTGCCTGATGAGGTACGTGACACTGTAGCCTCACAGCTAGCTACCCTTGAATCCATCTCAAACTCCTCGATGAGTTTGATATCTCACACCACCAAGGGGGCAGCTCGAGCTGCCGCATCTGGTGTTGTCATGAGATGTAATGCTTGGATGCAATTGTGTGACTTCGCAGACCCCTTTAAATCTTCCTTCGTCAATGCACCTGTTGGTGAATCCCCACTTTTTGGACCCAAGGTACAAGAGACACTTGCATGTAGTGAGAAAGACAGAAAGACCTTGTCTGCTGTGGGCATACACTTTTCCATCCCCCAAAGGTCCTACTCCAGGAACCAGAAGGGAGGAAAGATATGGTTCAAGAAATCTCAAGCATCCTTTCGTGACACTCATGGTGAACAATCCCCCCAGGGCAGGGGGGGAAACTCATATGGAAGACGCCCCTTTTGGGGTAGAGGGGGTCTGCATAACCAGGGAACTAGAGATTCTTTCTCCGGCAGACCCTACCAGCACTCCTGAGCAGCAGCTCGATTGCTTTCCTCTGGAAGCAGTCGGCGGTCCTTTTTCTCTGCATCTACCTGCCTGGCATCTTATTACTACCGATGTTTTGGTGCAGAGAATAATATCCAGAGGCTACCAAATACCATTTGACTTAACTCCAAATGGAGAGCATCAACATCTGTGCAGTGACAGAGACCTGGTTCAAGGCTCCAGAGAGCACCCAGCACTACCAGGCTATACTTTCGGCCCCTAAACTTGGACCAAAGCACTAAAGAAAGTAATGTCTCCATATTCATAAAAGATATGCACACCTCCAGACTAGTAGCCCAACATAACACATCAGAGGTACTTCAGGTACAACTAACACTGGGTAAAACTGCAATCCAGGTTGTAGCCTGCTATAGATCCCCCACCATGTCCCACACTCTCACTCCACATTCCTAAACACATGAAAATATTAGGGTACAACCCAATACCCTTATACTGGGAGACTATCTACCCCTCTGTTAACTGGGAAAATTACTCATGTACCAAAATACTTGCTCAACATTTTCTGGAATTCATTAATTCTAATGCCCTGGACCAACTCATTCCTACCCCCACCAGGGGTAGAAACATCCCTGAACTGGTCATTACTAACATGGATGACCATTGCTCTACACCAGTAATCAGATCTGACCACAAGCTAATCACCAAGGATATCCACATCCCACCCTCACCCCGCCTAAAGGAAACCACTGTAAAAAAAAACTTCTCCAAAGCCAATTTTGGACTTCTAAAAACAGAGGTGGCTAACTTCACGACACCCATCCAAATGGAAAATAGGTGCATGGCTGCTGAATCATACACCAGTTCACTGTATGAGCACATACACAAGTGCATGGAATGGGCCATACCAAACAGAACCAAGATGCTCGCCTCCAAAAAAAGGAAGCCAATCTGGTGGTCCCCCATCATAAACAAACTCTACAACAGAAGGAAAAAAAACTGTTGCAGAAAAGGGTGAAGTCCCAAGACTGGAAAAACTCCTTTACTAGCCCCAGCAAAAAAATGAGATCCATCATCAAATCCTCTAAAGCTAGCTACGAAAACAAAATGGTTGCAGATTCTAAAGACAACCAAAAGGCATTCTATATATATATATATATGTCAAGAATCTACATGGTAAGTCTCAGATCTGCTCTGAGTTGCAACACAATGGCAATACATATACAGAACCAACTGATATTTCCAACATATTGGCTGACAGGTTCAGTGTGAACTTTACCCCCTTTTCACCCCCCTAAAGGGCCTATCACAATATCTGAGGAATGCCAGGTCCCTATCATGGCTACACAGGTAAAAACCACACTGTCCAAAGCCAAGAATACAGCTTCCATGGGACCTGATAATATCCCTGGCTGTGTTCTATATGAATTACAAAGTGAACTGGCACCACACCAGAGTATCCTGTTCAATCACAGCCTCATTTCAGACTTTGCTCCTACCAAATGGCACACTGCTACGGTCATCCCACTCCACAAAGGGGGGGCAACTACAGACCCTGGGAACCGCCGCTCCATTAGCCTGACGAGTCTGATATGTAAGGCTATGGAGCGCATCATCATGGACCTTATAAAGACATAGGGAATCTCCAAACTCTGGACGCCACACAGTACGAGTTTGTGAATGGTAGCTCATGCCTGCTCAACCTGACAGACTTCTTCAAGTCTGTCACCAGAGCTGTGGATGAGGGTAAGGTAGTTCACACAGCCTAACTAGATCTTGCCAAGGCCTTTGACACCATCCCTCACTCAGGAATCATAGATAGACTCACTAAACTAGGCATAAACCCCTATGTAATAAGATGGGTTGCCAAATGGCTCACCAATAGAATTCACACTGTGAAAGTAGCGGACTCCAAATCTGACTACCTACCAGTTACAAGTGGTGTCCCACAGGGATCGGTCCTAGGTCCTCTCCTGTTAGGAATCTACTTCTCTGAAGTTCAAGTCAACACAAAGGGACTCTGGCTGATCAAGTTCACAGATGATTGCAAACTGGGAGCCATTATCGATTCTCCAACTGATGTAGACATTCTACAAAAAGGCCTCACTGACACCAGTGACTAGTGCCAGAACCATGGCCTTAAGCTCAATGCCAAGTGCATTGTCATTCCCTTTGTGAAAAATTCAGTGCCCATGAACTACCACATAGGCAGTAGTCCACTAAACACGGAAGGTATGATAAGAGACCTGGGGACACAGGTTGACAGCAACCTCTCCTTTGATAACCACATTGCCACTGTAGTCAGAAAGTACTTCTATGTGGCAAATCTCATTACAAAAGGTTTCTCATTCAGGAAGAAAGAGGTCATAATCTCCCTCTACTCGTCCATCATTAGACCTATTATAGAATACAGTGCCTCATTTGGCATGTACCTCACTAGACATCTACAACTGGAAAGGTACAAAAATGCCTCACTAAGAGGATCTTAGGCCTCAGACACATACCCTATATGGACAGACTCAAAAAACTCCAGCTATACTCTGTCTCTTATCGCCTACTTAGAGGCAATCTCTGCTTAACCTACAAAGCCATGTCTGACCCAGAGCTGCTAGATATGCTACACCTAAAGAAATCCCAATCCCTCCATGCCATATGCTCCAGGGACCTTAACTTCATTACCACAATAAACAGAACATGCTGGAGGGACAGGTTCCTAACCCAGAGACTTCCCATACTCTGGAACATACTTCCCATTCACATCAAGCAGAGCACTTCACTGGCCCCCTTTAAGAGAAATCTTGACGAGTGGGTGAGCAATAGGAAGTTCACCCCGGGGATCACTTCAGTGGCCTTATTTGACAGGGGCACTGGGAACTAACTTTGGGTGGCATGATGCCAGGGAATCTTCTTGGGTAGGCTTATATAGGCTCCAGGGCCATTAGCGTGGTACACACCTATGAACCTATATGATTTTCAACACCAAACGATCATTCGTGATTGACTCTCAGGCCATTGGGTGTAGCCAGAGGAGCCCCCCCCCCTCGACTGCCTCCAGAGCCGAGCAACCCTTCAGGGTTGCTATGCGGGTTTGTCAGAGAAAGTCTTCAGAAATCCTTGATCCCTTGAACCCCCTCTGCCTCAGGGGCAGCGTCTATCAAATCAAATCCCTCTCTGCCTCTGGGGGAAGACAAATCCTGAGCGTCCTGGGGGTAACTGAGATTTCTAGAACCACATCTTCTTGGCCCCCTGCTGATTCCTTGAAAAGGTTCATTGAGGGGCCGAAAAGCAGATACCGATAGCAGAGTATTCCCATCAATCTCACTCTGGAGAAAACTAGAGTAGCATGTACCAACTTTCCAAACAGGGTGGAACCATCATACAGGGCGTTAGTAAAAGATGCCTTAAAGGGCTCTGAGAAGGTACAAAGCCAAAGCCAGGTGCAATGCGTGATGGCAACACCTGTTCCGGCAGCTCTAGCGGCACCATCAGTAGCATGAGAGAGGAAACACAGAGGAGTTAGCAATAGACTTGAGGGTGGCTATTTGAAAGGAGAAAACTTTCTTGTTCTCTGCCAACATAGATCCAGGGGTAGACTCTGTGATTTCTTTAACCAGGTTTCGATGGAGTCTAATCACATGTGCCAAGTAGTTCAGCGTGCACACCAAAAACATTGAAGCGTACACCTGCTTCCCAAAACGGTCTGTCGTCCTGGACTCATGGTCCGGTGAATGAACAGTGGAGCTCTCTTGTGCGAGCTCCTTTTTAGTGGCCTCTGCCACCAACATGGCAACAACAGGTGATCCCTTGGTCCCATGATTCCTATCAGACAGCACACTGACGCCATTTAGGGATTGGCTCCACCGTGTCCGGCTCCTTCCACACCAGAGATGTAATTAGGTCCACCAGTGGATCTGTGGGCTTCCCATTCGGGAGCTCCCCTGGGTCGAAGAGTCAGCAGGCTGTCCCTGAAGTAACAGGATGGCCAGATCCACACTAGAAACAGAGGGAGCCTGGATGGACTCAGAAGATGAGATTGTCAAGGGTCTCAATGGAATAGAGAGAACCCTCTCCACCACGAAGGCAGAGAGGAAATGGACCGCCTGAGAAAGGGCTAGATGGATCCACAACCCTCTGGATCAACCAGAGTCAAACCTCCAGGTGCCGAGATTCAAAGAGGGAGGCTCTGCTCTGAGAAACTCTGAGCCAATACCATCCCCTTGGATCCAGCGCTGAGGCTACAGCTCCGTGAACTGGATGGACCTGAACTCGTCAGATGGCCAGCATCGAGGTACAAGGTACCATTGGCACCGACCCCTTGACAGAGGGGCCTTGGATCAGTGAGCTCTGAAACTGGGGTTCAGATCAGAGGAGTAATTGGTAGGAAAGTGGACTGCATGCCCCCCGCTCCAGAAGGAGAGGGAGCAGACAAGACTCCCATTTGTAGCTGGATGCAGATAAATCTCCGCATCATCCTGTCTACCTCGCTTCTGTAAGGCTATGTGCGGATCGGGATGAAGAGGCCACAGATACTGGCCTGGAGGGGTGAGGAGGTGAAACTGGAGCTGGCAAATGGGTCTGAAGCACCTCCAGGTCTGGGGAGAAACAAAGGGAACAGAGCCAGGGAGACTCTGGTCTCAGAGTCCTGCGGACCTTGGCCAGTGGACCAGCAGAGGACGAGTGACTAGGGGACTGCTTCCTCTGCTTGTCTTTGTGTTTGTCCCCATCCCCCTTGGCGGGAGGTTGAGTCCCAGAGGCTCAGGACCAAAGTAAAAACCTGGGCTGAGGAGGCCTGGGCCCTGGTCTGAGGAGGGGCAAAAAGGCCTTTTAAAATCAGCTTGGTCCTCCTGCCCATCAATGCCCGGGGATTGAAGTGCACGCAGGTGGAACAGGATGACTCCAAATGGGCAGCTGCTAAGCACACATGCAGTGTGTGGCCATCAGCTGGGGAGAGCTTAGGGCCACACTCCATGCACTTACGGAACCCTGGTTTGGGGGTTTCAGACATAACTGAAACAGAGAGGCCCAACCAGAAAACCGCTCCCACACTCCTGATAGAAAGACAGAAAGGGTGTTTTTGTACCAACATGAAAGCGTGAGGGAGGTAGATAAGATAGAGAGAGAAAATGAAGTAAAAGGGAAGTATAAAGATCAAAAGAACTTCGTCACTTACCACAACAGAAGCTCAGAGCAGCGGATCACAATGCTTATGCTAGTGAAGCAAATGAGATCTGAAGGGAGGAGGGAGACAGGGGCATTATGGATGGGGAGGAGCTTGGATCAGATGCTGGAAATGTGGCAGACTCGGATCTATGCCAGATCAGAGAACCCAAAGGTTGAAGAGCAAATGAAGACAACTTCAGATTATATGCTGTCTGGCTATCAACTGAAGGGGAGAAACCATGTGGTCAGTTTAACGTTCAAGATATCCAGGTGAATCATACCTGCTGGTTGAGACAGAAGGTCTAGAATTGGATCCAGACTCAAAGGGTAAATTAGGATGAGGTCAAAGGAAGGGGAAGCAAATTTGTTGAGACCAGTAAGGGGCAAAGAGAACTTTGCTCTTCAACCTGGATGCTTTCTGCAGAAATTTGGGGATTAAGGGAACTGGGGGATAGGAATAGAGGAGCCCAGAGGACCAACCATGCAGGAGACCATCTTAGTGACTCCTGTGGTGGGGGGATTAGGCCAAAGAACTTTCTGCACTTGTTTAGGGGTGACAAACAGGTCACAGCATGGTCAGCCCCATTGACAAAAAAAATAATTTCCACCACTTTGTTGATAGACTACTCATGTAGCAGAATGGGCCTGCTCAACTTGTCCGCTATCACACTGAATTTCCCCAGAACGTGTGTTGCTATAAAAAATCAGTTGAATTAGATCACCCACTGCCACATGCTGAGAGCTTCTCGACACAAGGGTAAGATCCGTTTCCTCTTTGCTTGTTGAGGTACCAAACCATGGACATTTTCTGTCTGAATTGCATTTGTCCCAAAAGGGAGCGTCTTGGAAGGCCTGCAATGCTAAGAGCACTGAGCATTTCCAGTACACTGATATGCAAGTTGACCTCTTCAGGTAACCATGTGCACAGGACATTATCCCCCTCACCCAATCTGGGATGGATCCACAGTCACTAAGGCTTTGGATTGAGGAATAGTGATGGATCAGCCTTGTAGAAACTGATCTTAGTGAATCCACCACCAAAGGTATTTCTTGCACATTTGGGTAATTCTTATCATCTGAGTGGACATGTGCTGAAGAATGGACCAATGAGTTGCTAACATCCATTGAAGAATCCTCATATGAAATCTTGCTAGTGTAACTAAAACCATAGCTGCAGATATCAAGCCCAAGGCTTGTAGATCAATCGGGCTGAGATTGTGGTGTCGTAAATTATTTTCCTGACCTGGAATCTGATAGTCTGTTCTCTTGACAGAAGGAGAGAAGCTGTCACTTATACTGTGTTGAAAAGGGCTCCTATGAACTCCAGTGTCTGAGACTATTCAAAATGAGACTTGTAATTTAAGGTAATCCCCAGATGGAAGCAAGTTTGCAGTATCTGTTCTCAAGCTATCAGAAAATGCCTGGTTGGGGTGATAATGAGCCAGTTGTCCAAGTATGGAAACAATCAGAATTCCTGCAGTCTCAAGTGAGCGGCTGCTACAACTACTGCTATGCATTTGAACACCCTGGGGCTGCGGTGAAGCCAAAGGGTAGTGCTCGGAACTGGTAATGACCAGCTCCCAGCCAAAGTGTAAACACCTTCTGGATTGTCCTTTTATTTTTGTGTGATAATACATATCCTGAAGGTCCATCAAGCACATCCAGTAGACCTTGCACAAAAAGGGCAGAATGGACTGAACCAGGACCATCCAGAATTCAGTGTGCTGAACTGATTTATTCAGACTGCTGAGATCCAAAATCTGTCTCTGGTCCTGTTTTCTTTGGCACTAAAATGAATCTTAAGTTTGGGATTCTTTCTAGTCAGGTGGGAACTCTTGGATGACTTTTCTTGCAGGTTTTGTATTTCCCGTGCTGCTTGCCTTCCTCTGACTGGGTGGAACATATGGTATTTTGCATAGAAATGGAAGTGGTAGTGAAAAGTAAATTATATAACCCTCTAGAAACAATCCTCTGCACCTATGTATCTTTTGTAATCTCTAGCCAGGCTCTCTGGTGCAGGGATAAATACCCCCCCCCCGATTGCCTCCAGAGGTGAACAATTGGGCTTCCTTTCAGAAGTGCTAATAGGGTCTATTGGAGATGGAATCTCTGGACCCCTGGTTCTGCAGGACTCCTCTGCCATGTGGGCAGCATTTTCCTTTCGAATGCCCCCCTGCCCCTTAGGAAGCTATCTCCATGGGGATCTTGGAAAGGACCTTGGCATTTTCTGAAAAAAAGTTATGTAGTTACCATAATGCTCCATCTGTATTGTCCATTTTCATTCTCTCTCAGCCATTGGGTTCAGATCCGAACCTCAGATCTGACTCTGCCATTACTCTAACTCGTGGGCAATGGAAACTCTCAAGCTCCTCCCTGCCCATAATGAACCAACCCCTAACATACCTTTGATCTTGTTTGCTAGATGACAAACCATAGAAAATATTAAAATAATATTCTTAACAAAGGATCCAAAAACTCCAATGTGATTAAACCTGCTGCTGCTTACACCTACAGGCTCGTGTTTTATTATTACCTTCTGCCTCTTTGGGTGCCTGTTGTGGTTTTACTTGCTCTCTTCTAGAGATCAGATGGCTTCTCCTCCCCTTGGATCTTCAGTTTCTCAGATGTCTGGGCTGGCTGTCCCTGCAGAATAGAATGCTGAGGCTCACAACAGTCTCCAGGTGGCTCCACAGGGCATAATGTTTTTCCAAAACATCACATTGAAGTCCCTAGGAAGAGGAAATGCTAGAGGAGGCACCTGGACTCCCCTCAGGAGTCTGTCTCAGAAGATACTGATTTTGATGAGGGGGAAGGGTTCCTAAGATCACCGCCGGACTCATTTGGAGACATTTTAGACATCCTGAAATTGAGGCATGGATGATCTGCAGACATCCCTTCTCAAGAGGAATCTGTATTCCTGAAGGCATTTGGTACTGTCCCATCTGCTTTTCCTGGGTGACTCTGCCTGCTGATCTCATTGATTTGATCTCTCAGCAGGTATGGAAGGAAGGAACCAGATTCTGTAGATCTGAACCCCAGGAGACCAGCTAGGATTCTGGAACCACCAAAGGGAAGGGAAATTTGAAACAAGAGTACCAGTGGATGATATGGCTGTGGCAGCAGCCACCAAGAACTTTTGGAATGGAGTTCTGTTCATCCCCCTAACAGGGAGTCTACGGTGATGGACAGGATTGGGAAACATATGTATGGATCAGTGACCTTTGTTCTCAGGTCCCAGAATTATTTGGCACATTTTACCAATTACAGAATTTGATAAGGGAACTTTCAAAATCCCTCTTGGGGACTAGTACAGCTGAGGCAATGTCTTCTATTGCTTCACAGTTAGTGACCTTAAGCCCATCTCAAATTCCTCTATGAAGCTTGTTTCACATGCAGCTGAAGGAGTCTCAAGAGCAGTGACTTCAGGCATTTCTATCAGGAGGCATGTCTGGAAGCACCTGTGTGACTTTGTGGAGCCCTTCAAATCTTCATCGGTGCTGCTTTTGACAGAAGCTCATTGTTTATCCCTAAAGTGAAGGAGACGCTCTCCAGGTGCAAGAAAGATGGTAAGACCCTGTCTGCTATGGGATTGTTTTCTTTTCTTTTTGACCCCTCAAATAATCTTTTCCCAAAATCAACAAAGTGGTCAAAAGATGTGGTTCAGGAAATCCCAGGATCCTTTTTGTGATCCACATGGAGAGTTCCCCCGGGACAGAGGGGGAGCTCAAATGGTACACTGTCCACATGGCAGATGAAGCCTGCAAAACAAGGCATCTGTGATTTTCTCAGACTTTTAGTGTCCTGAAAGGAGTCCTGATTTCCCTCCTCTGGAGGCAGTGTGGGGTCACTTATCCCTACACCAGAGAGCTTGGCTAGGTGTAACAAAAGATACTTGGGTGCAGAGCATTATTTCCAGAGGCTGTGTAATTCCATTTTCCCTATCTCCACCACTCCAGAACAAAATTCCCAATGTTCCACACAGTCAGAGGAAAATGGCAGCTTTGGAAATTCAAAAGCTGCTGGAAAAGAGCCATTCAAGAGGTTACCCCAGACCAGTGGGTCTGGAACCTAAAATTCTTTAGTGCCAAAGAAAGTGGGACTGGAGACCAATTTTGGATCTCACCATTCTGGAGCCACCTCTAAGCATAGTATGGATTAAATTGTCCTGATCTTGTATTTGCTCAATAACTTTAAATTTAAACGAGTGGTTGGGTTTTTCCATACAGTGGTTTGCTAGTGCATTCTCTTGTTTGTGTCTACTGATTGCATGTGTGTGATCGTAGATCCTGTCATGAAGCCTTCTGTCGGTTTTTCTGACATAGAAGGCTGGGCATAGTTGACATAAAGCCAAGTAGACTACACCTATGCTTAGAGGTGGCTCCAGTTCACTAAATTAAGGAAAGATAGAACTTTTATGGCAGTTACATTTGGACACATGTTGCCCACCAGGATTGAACGAAGTTTGTTCGCTCGCCTGTATACTTAAACTTGAGAATTGGTTACGTTAGGTGTACAATTTTGCACTTAATGCACACAGTCCTCCAATGCGCATATTTTGCATTTGACCAACCAGAAGATAGGTGTCTATTACTTGTTGTGTTTTAGTACATTTTAAGATAGTTTGTTTAGTATTTAATGACATTGTTTTAATAAGTGTCTAACCCTGTTCTAACAGGACAGGTTATTAAATACACACCGTACACACGGTTTAATACATTGTTGTTTGGGGGGGGGTGTAGTGCGATAGCGTTACATGTATGGGCACCCCTTCAATATTTAGACATACATCTGGGACATAAGTGTAGCCCTGTTCAGTACTTCACACACAGGCATTGACAACACATTCAACATTAGCATTTGTATGTTTTTATATGTTAATGCTCGTTGATATAACATCCTGGTTGTAGTAACACACATATACACTTCTCGCTTTTGAGAAGTAGAGTGTAAAATAACTAGAACGCAATGCATGAAACACATTGAACCACTGTGTTTAACTCAAATTACTTGTTAGGTTTTCTTGATTTTTGCATATTGTCTTTCTCTTTAAAAGGTGAAAAGCAAGTCAGCACTGCTCTGACTCTGAAAGAGATAAAAAAGACCACAGTGAAGAACTTCTCAAAAGCTGACTTCACACTTCTAAAGACTGGTGTGGTCTCTTTTAAGGCCCCCGAGCCTGCGGAAACCATTACTCAAGCCGCTGAATCACTTACAAATGTCTTCTACCAGCACCTACAGGACTGCATGGATCAGGCAATCCCAAACAAAACAAAGACTCTTTGTAACAAAGGCAGGCGTCCAGTCTGGTGGACCCCAGCCATAAACAAGCTCTACAACAAAAGGAGGAAGCTACTACAAGATAGAGCAAAATCCTTAAAAGGGAAAACACCTTTGATCATTATAAGTAAAAAACTAAGATCTCTCATAAAATCATCCAAGGCAAATTTTGAGAGAAAAGTCGCTAAGGACTCAAAAGACAATCATAAGGCCTTCTTTAGCTATGTTAGAAACCTGGGAGGAAACTCCCAGATATGCTCAGAATTAGTTCAAAATGATGTAAAAATTACTGAACCTACAGACATTGCCAACATACTGGCTGACAGGTTCAGTGCAAACTTCTCCCCCCCCCAAAAGGTGAGATATCTATACCAGAGGATTGTAGCCCCCCCAACATCTCTAACGCTCAAGTGAGAACTGCTCTCTCCAAGGCAAAAACACAGCATCCATGGAACTAGATGTTGTCCCGGTTGTGTGCTCCACGAACTCAATGAGGAATTAAACCCGCAGTTAGGGCAGCTGTTTAATCTTAGCCTCACCTCAGGATACGTGCCTAAGGAGTGGCGTACGGCAACTGTGGTCCCACTTCACAAAGGCGGTGCCTCCACCGACCCTGGAAATTACCGTCCCATCAGTTTGACAAGCCTGATCTGCAAAGCTATGGAGAGGATCATAATGGAACTCATAAAGACATAGGGGACTTGCAGACTTTGGATCCGACCCAGTTTGGCTTTGTCAAAGGCAGATCATGCCTTTTAAACTTGGTTGACTTTTTCGAAACAGTCACCAAGGCCATTGATGAGGGAAAGGCAGTCCACACAGCCTACCTCGACTTGGCAAAGGCTTTCGACACAATACCCCACTCAGGTATCATTGAAAAACTCATCAGCTTAAATGTAAACCCATACGTCACAAGATGGGTTGCAAACTGGCTAAGTGACAGAACCCACAGGGTCAGAGTTGCTGGCGCCATGTCAGACTCAAAGCCTGTCACAAGTGGTGTCCCACAGGGCTCAGTCCTGGGCCCACTCCTGTTCAGCATCTACTTTTCAGAAGTACAAGCAAACACAGGAGGATTATGGCTGACAAAATTTGCAGATGACTGCAAACTGGGCGTCATAGTTGAGAACACATCTGACACAGATATCCTTCAGAAGGGTCTTATAGAAATGGATAACTGGTGCCAGAGCCATGGCCTAAAGTTAAATGCCAAAAAATGCATAGTCATACCCTTCGGGAAAAACAAGGTTACCCCTAGCTACCATACAGGTGGCAACCCACTAAGCACAGAAGAGGTTATCAGGGATCTGGGGACCCAGGTTGACAGTAACCTTTCATTTGACACTCACGTTGCCAAAGTAGTTAGGAAGACCTTCTACATTGCCCACCTGATCATGAAGGGATTCACATCTAGATCAAGGGAAGTCATCACCCCCCTGTACTCATCACTCATCAGACCAATGATTGAGTACAATGCCCCATTCGTAATGCATCTGACACGACACCTGCAGCAACTGGAAAGGCCCCAAAAGTTCCTCACCAAAAGGATAAAGGGTCTCAAAAATATGTCCTATGCTGCCCGACTGAAGGAACTCCAGCTCTATTCAGTCGCTTACCGTCTGCTCAGAGGTGACCTGTGCCTGACATACAAGGCCATGTCCAACCCAGAATTGATGAACATGCTTCACCTCAAAAAATCTAGATCCCTCAGAACTACAAGGGCAGGAGACTTAAACCTCGACACGGTTATTAATAGGACGTGCTGGAGGGACAGATCCATCACCCAGAGACTCCCTATGCTGTGGAACAAAATCCCGGTACATGTGAGGCAGAGCACCTCGCTGGCTTTGTTCAAGAGAAATCTTGACCAATGGATGGGAGATCGCAGATATACCCCAGGGATTATCTCAGTGTCACTGCTTGACAGAGGCACAGCAAAATAATGGGCATAGTATCCTCCAAACTAAAGGAGTGGCGAAAGCCACAAAACTCTGGGCTAGGCTTATAAATGCCCTTGGGCAGATAGCCTAGTATGAACCTATGAACCTAAGTAGCATCTGTCATGTGACTACTTGTGCTGCATTTAAATTCCCTTTGCATTTGTCTGTTTATATTAACAGACGAAAAGCGCTTTACATTTGGATTTGTTGATTCTTGTTTTTTGGCTTATTTTGGACTTTTTTCCATCACAACATTGGCTTTTAAAGGACATTGATTTTATTAAATACTTGTTTGTGGACGCTGGCATTTTTCCTGAGCCGTTTTTCTTGTTTTTCATATCAGTTTTTTGTTCTTGGTGGTTGACATGTTCTGTTTATTATGGTGATAAGGTTTAGGTCCCTAGAGCGTGTAGCTCAGAGGGATTGGGATTTCTTTAAGTGGAGCATGTTCAACAGCTCTGGGTTTGACATAGCTTTGTATGTTAGGCAACAATAGCCACTGAGTAGGCGATATGCAATGGAATATAGCTGGAGTTTTTTTTGAAACTGTCTGCATAGGGCATTTGTTTGAGGCTGGTAATCCTCTTTGTGAGGTATTTCTGTGGCCTTTCCAGTTGTAGATGTCTTGTGAAGTACATACCAAAAAGGGAGTTGTACTCTATAATGGGTCTAATGAGTGACGAGTAGAGGGGAACAATGACTTCTTTTCCCTGGATGAGAAACCTTTTGTGATGGTGTGCCATGTAGGAGGATTTCCTGACTACTGTAGCGATGTGGTTATCAAAGGAGAGACTACTGTCCACCTGTGTCCCAAAGTCTCTTATCACACTTTCAGTGTTAAGTAGACTATCGCCTATGTGGTAGTTCATGGTACAGAGTTTTTACCAAAGGGGATGATGATGCACTTTTTGTTATTGAGATTGAGGCCATGGCTTTGACACCAGGCATCTGTCTCAGTGAGGCCCTTTTGTAGGATGTCCACATCGTTAGGAGCTTTGATTATGGCTCCTAGTTTGCAATCATCTGTGAACTTAGTTATCCAAAGACCTTCTGTGTTACCCTGTACTTCATAGAAGTAGATACCAAACAGGAGAGGACCCAGGACTGAACTCTGTGGTACTCCACTTGTCACTGATCTGAAGTCTGATTTGGAGTCTGCTACTTTCACAGTGCGGGGTCCGTCAATGAGCCAGTTGGCAATCCATCTTGTGACATAGGGATTTATACCTAGTTTAGTGAGTTTATCTATAATTCCAGAGTGGGGGATGGTGTCGAAAGCCTTGGAGAGATCTAGATAGGTTGTGTGAACCACCTTACCCTCATCTACGGCTTTGGTGACTGCTTCAAAGTCTATCAGGTTTAGGAGACATGATCTGCCTTTTACAAACCCGAACTGGGTGGGGTCTAGAGTTTGGAGATTACCAATGTCTTTGTTTATAAGTTCCATAATATGTTCCATGGCCTTGCAGACCAGGCTCGTCAGCCTAATGGGGCAGTAGTTCCTGGGGTACATGGTGGCTCCCCCTTTGTGGAGTGGGGATAACCGTCACTGTGCACCATTCAGTTGGCACAAAGCCTGAGGTGAGGCAATGATTGAACATGGTACTTAGGTGAGGTGCCAGTTCATTCTGTAGTCCATGTAGAATGCAGCCTGGGATGATGTCTGGTCCCATGGATGCTGTGTTCTTGGCTTTGGAGAGCATGTTTTTTACCTGTGCAGCTGTGATTACAGGAACTTTGCATTCTTCTGGTATAGAGATGGACTCTTTAGGGGGTGAGAGGGGGTTAAAGTTAGCACTGAACCTATCTGCCAGGATGTTGGCAATATCAGTTGGTTCTGTATATTTAGTGCCATTCTGCTGTAACTCAGAGCAGATCTGAGTGTTGCCATTAAGATTCTTGACATAGCTATAGAATGCTTTGTGGTTGTCTTTAGAATCAGTGGCGATTTTGTTTTCGTAACTAGCTTTGGAAAATTTTGAGGGATCTCAGCTTCTTACTGAGGCTGACCAGGGAGTTCCTCCGATTATGAGATTTTACTCTTTTTTTTGCAACAGTTTCTTCTGTTGTAGAGTTTTTTATGGCAGGGGACCACCGGATTGGCTTCCTTTTTTTTTTGGAGGATAGCATCTTCGTTCTGTTAGGAATAGCATGATCTGTGCACTCATGTAAGCGCTTATAAAGTGCATTTGTGTAGGATTCATTAGTCATACCTCTATTGTCCATCTGCATGGGTGTCGTGAAGTTGGCTTTGGAGAATATTTTTACAGTGGTTTCCCTAATGGGGGGTGGGGCTGGGATGTCGATATCTAGGGTGATTAGCTTGTGGTCTGATCTGACCAACAAGGAATTAACCTCTAGTGTGGAACATCGGTTGCCCATGTTGCCCCTGGTAGAGGTGTGGATAAGTTGATCCAAGGCATTGGAATTTATGAATTCCAGAAAACGTTGAGCAAAGGAGTTGGTACAGGAGTAGTTTTCCCAGTTAATGGTGGGGAAGTTTAAATCACCCATTATTAGGGTGTTGGGTTGTACCTTAATATTTTCCAGTGTATCAAGAAATGAGTGGGAATCCTGGAGCATGGTGGGGGATCTGTAGCAAGCTACAATTTGAACTGCGGTCTTGCCCAGAGTTAGTTGCACTTGGATAATCTCGGATGCATTATGCTGAGCAACTAGCCTGGAGGTGTGAATATCCTTAATGAATATGGGCATGCCTCTGCCTTTAGTGTTTCGGTCCAGATTAGGTGGCCGAACGGTGTGGTACGAATTGTAGCCTGGTAATGCAGGGATGCTGTCTGGAGACTTGAACCAGGTCTCTGTCACTGCACAGATGTCAGTGTTCTCCATTTTAGAGTGCCTTGAGTGAGTGTATTTTAAGGTTTAGACTTCTAGAATTGAGTAGCATTACCCTCAGATTTTGCTTACTTGTACCTGTTACGGAGTGAATTTGTCATTTGAATCTTGCCTAAAAAAGGCATTATAGGGGTGGCAAGAGCCATAGCCAGTATCCAGAATCCCAAGGGCGACAGGTGCAGGCCATCTCTGACAAAGTATCATGGTCTGTCGTTCATGTCATCCCAGGCAAACAGATACTGGATCCCCTTAGAATGACACCAGAAGCTTAGCCAATTGTTTGTCATTTTGTCGTACTGTGGTATCATTCTGGGTGATGGCAGGATGCTACTCAGGGCTAGGGTCATACTTGCCTGGGCTACAAGAGTGGAGCGCTCCTCCATGTCTCTTTTCATGCAGTCCAGTGAGGTACATCTCAGGTCATTCACTCCAACATGGACAATGAGAGTCATATTTGTACTTGTGGAGTGAACTGAGTGTGTGCATTATGTGGTGGATCCTGGCACCTAACAGGCAGCTGATAGTAACTTTCTTCTTGTTTAGCCTGGTGAGTGGAACAGTGTGCCTGACTATAGTCATCTATGATTAAAGTGTTGGGTATGTTGTTATTCCTTATGGGCTGTGGCTGAGTGGCACACTGAATTTGTAGGCTGTGTGTCATTTGGGTTGTGTTGGGGCGTGGAGGTTGCTTGAGTTTCTGCTTTGGAGGTCTGTTGCTTGGGCAGATTTTTATTGAGAGCCTCTGTGAATGTAGGTGTGCGTTTTGTGTTTCTGTGTGTGTGCTTTGATGGTGTAGGTTTTGAGGGACTATGATGAGTGTGGTGTGGTGCAAGTGTTTACCTTCTCTTAACTGTCAAGTCCAGTCTCGAGTGAAGAGAGCTTTGCTTCCAGTTTGGCTATATAAGTGCATCTCTCACAGGTTGTAGTGTTGGGTGATAGGAGGAGAGGGTTGTCTGTGTACATGAGGCAACTGCTGCATTGCCCCAAGATGCCCAGATTCATCAGGTAGACAGGTGAAAACTTCAGGATGCATATCCTATAAAGATGAACAAACTAAGATCTACACTTCTGGCTGGGGGCCACTCATTACCAGTTCAGAGTACTGCCCTTTGGTCTCAACACAGCCCCCAGGGTGTTCACCAAATGCATGGCAGCAGTAGTGGCTCACTTCAAACTGCAGGGATTGAGTTTCTGTATCTAGACAGCTGGCTCCTAACTTCCTCGCCCAAGCATCTACTGAAAGCTTGGAACTGTGTGCTCCAGATGTATTCCAATCTAAGCATTACAATCAACCAGACAAAATCTTGGCTTCAACCATCTCAGACAATGGAATTCATAGGGGCCATTTTCAACACGTAATGATGGCACATCTCCCAATACTGAGGGTCCAAACCATTCATATTCAAGTCAGCAGGATGCTCAGGAAATCAGCATTGCCAGCCCAAAATATATTACACCCTGGGATTGATGTCTGCAGCAATTGTACTACTTCCACTAGCAAGATACCATATGAGAATCTTCCAGTGGCTATTGGCAACCCAGTGGTCCACTTGACACCAGCCTTTGTCCACCAAAATCACCATAACTCAGGCCTGCAAAATACCTTTGGTGGATTAAGTCAGATCAAATATTACAAGGTCATCCATTCATCCTTCCTCAGCCTAAGGCCATAGTGACCATGGACTCTTACCAGATTGGGTGTGTGAGGCACTTGGGAAATTCTGAAATACTCTTCAAGGAATGTACCCTGAAGAGGCCAACTTTGGATATCGATATGCTGGGTATGAGAGCAGTACCCCTAGCATTACAGGCATTCAAAAGACTATCCCTTCTGGAACTATTGAAATTCAAATGGACAATGTCTAGTATGGTGCATCAACAAGCAGGGAGGAACCAGAGCTTACCCCCTTCTGCAGAGAAGCTGTGAGTGTGGCAGCGGGTGATCTCTTCCAATAGATTTCTAATAGCATATACTGGGGAAATCAAAAAGTTGAGCAGGTCCATATTACCTCACAAGTGGCAGAAATATAACATTCTGCCAATGGGGCCAGCCATGCTGCAATCTTTTTGCATCTCCCCTGAGCAACAAATGCAGCAGGTTCTTTGCCGTAATGCCCCTGCCCAGGGGACTCACCAAGAGACTATCACAATTGCACCCCAGGTCTCCTCTGCTTTTCCCCCAACCCCCTTAATCCCCAAATTCATACAGAAAGCTTCTTGATTAAAGAGCAAAGTTATCCTTACTGGCCTCAACATATTTGGTTTCCTTTCCTTTGGCCTCCTCTAGTTTTCCCACTTTGGATTCTGGATCTAACTCCAGACCTCCTGTCAAACATGACCCACCCAGAAATATTGGGCTAAAAGCTGACTGCAATGTTTCACCAATTCCTCTGATAGCCAGACAGCCAAAGCTGTCTTTTTCTAGTGCGCCACATTCTTATCTTCTCACATACCTACCACTAGTAAGATTTACAAGAGAAAATAGAAAAGATTTGTCCTTTTGGGCAAAACAAGACATGGATCCTTTTTCAGCACCAGTATACAAGATTATTGAACTACTGACTTCTCTTTAATGAAGGGGCTAGTTCCTGTACAGTTAAGGTTCAGTTGGCTGCCATTTCCAGTTGTCTTAATTCTGCTTTGGCTTCCTGTCTTTGTAAATTTTTTTATGAAACTCTTTGTACTCAAACTACCTTTCAATGACACTGCACCTTGGGATCTGAATTTAATGTTACAAGCCCTAACCCAGAGTCCATTTGAACCAGCTTCAAAATGTGAATTGTGATATCTGACTTGCAAAACTATTTTTCTCATAACATTGGAAAGAAGACTTTAAGACCCTCAAACTTTATCTTCTAAGCCTTCCTATTTAGCTTTTCATAAAGTGTCTTTAAGACCTAAGGTGGTATCAGGATATATTAATCAAGCCGTTAACCTCCTTGTATTTCCAAAATGTTCAAAGGTGAACACATTTTGCACTTGTTAGATGTTCAGACAATTTTTTTTATATTTACTGAGTGGAGAAATGTAGAAAGATCAATTATTTGTATCTTTTTCAGAAACTAGATCAGGTCAGCCAGTTTTGTAAGTAACTAATGAAATGGGGGTCAGAATGCATTTCTTTTGTTTATAAAAAGTTTGGTCTGGCCTTGCCAAAACCTTTACGAGCCCATTCAACCAGGTCCATGGCAACTTCATCGGCCTTTTCGTCCAGGACTTCCATGGATGATATTTGTGTGGCTATGACTTGGGCCAGTCTTAATACCTTTATTACTCATTGCAAATTGGATCTGGTCTTGAGGGGAAGGGCAGTGTTTTCCTCTACAAGTGCTCAGGAATATCCTTGGAGTTCATCTGGGATTCGGGTAGCTGGGGACTCTATCCCATATGTTGAGGAATGAATGAAAATTGGCATCAGATAATTTATGAACTCACCATAATGTTCCATCTGTGTTCATTTTTATTCTTCCTCTGCTCCCCTCCCTCTAGCCCCCCATCCCTTTTCCTCTGGACTTGAAGAATGGGAGAACATTACAGGAACCAACGTATCTTCTGTTTGAGCTCTAGATAGTGACTTTCCATCTTAAAGCTACAAATTTATTCTATCATGCAATAAGAAGCTCCAAACAAGATCTGGGGAATGAGGGGGACTACTGGATTTGTGGCTAAGGGAGGACCTTGAGAGCTTGTAGTATCCATGAGCTTTAAAACCGTGGCAGAGCCATCCAAGGACCGGAACCAAACCCATGTTAAGGAAGAATGTAAAGGATAACACCGATGAAAAGTTATGGCGAGTACATAACTTTTTTCATCTAAGACTCCAATAAAGGATCCCTCACCTCCTTTGGATCTAACAGTTGTGCTAGAAGGTCTAAATCTGAGAATATCTGAACTCCAGACACTCTCCAAAAACACCTTTCATCGGTTTTCATAAAGATGGGGTTACCTTACAGACAACCCCCCTTTTTTAATAATCTAAAGTGTCTTCTGAGAATCAGTCTTTCCAAATAACTCAAGGAGAGTACATGCTGCATCATCTTGATGTACACAGATGGTTACATTTTTATCTTCACAGAACAAAGCAAATTGGAAAATCAGATCAACTCACTTTTTCACTAAAAAGGCTGGGTTGTCCAGTCTCTAGTCACTAGTCAAATGGACTAAAGACTGCAAGGCATGATCTTGCCTAAACTTTCTAAGACTCATTCAATCAGATCCATGGCTGCTTCATCTCCTTTTTGTTCAAGAACCTCTATTGATATGTGTACTGCAGCTACATGGTCCAATGCTCATACCTTTGTTACTCATTACAAACTGAATATCTGTAGAAGCACAGCCACCTTTGGTTTGACGGCACTCAGAATACTCTTCCATGGAGGCCAGCCAAGAGCAACATAGCTGGGGACGCTGTCCAATGGGTTGAAGAATGAAAAGGACAACCTCCGATTTAAGTGTACTCACCATAACTAGGCATATGTCATCCTCTTTCATTCCTCCTCAACTTCCCTCCCATCCACCTTTTCTGAACAGACCTATAGGATTGCATTTGTAACCTACAGTTCCAGGTTTGAGCCCTTCCTTTCTCTGTCAGCTGTCCCTGTCTCAGTTTAGCTATAGGGTTCTGTAGCAACAAACACCAGCTGAGGTAATGGGGATGTAATAGTGCATTATGGGTAGACAGAGGAGCTGAAAAGCTGGATCTGAAGTCTGGAATATACAGCAGAGTCTGATTTGAGGATCAGAACACATGGGTTGAGGAAAAATGAAAATGGACAAGCGATAAGCCATGTTTATGTTGAGTAACTTTTAATTCTTCCCTGTCAGAGGGAAGCAGTTTGTCTAGAAAAAAAAATGCTATACAGGAGTCGCCCAAGAGGTCCCCAGACCAGAGAGGGTCTAGCATCTATTCAAGATTCGTCTTGGTGCCAATAACGTTGGGACTGGAGACCAATTCTAGATCTCAACAAGTTAAATCTGTTCAGTATATGAAGTTTTGGATGGTAATTCAGTCCATTTTGCCTGTGCTGCAAAAAGACGATTGGATATGCTTGATGTTCATGATGTGTGCTATCATATCAAAATGAACAGGTGCTGCAGGAGATATTCTTCTGGCTGGGAGCCAGTCACTACCAGCACTGCTGTTTGTTCTCATCACAGGCCCCAGGGTGTTCAAATGCATAGCAGCTCACTTGAGATGGCTGGGACTCCAGGTGTTTCCATATCTAGATGACTGGCTCATTACTGTTCCAACCAGGCATGAGACTACTTGCTCCATTCTTGTTCTCATCTAGGAATAAGTCAATTAAAAGTCTCAACTCACCCTGGCACAGAGTCTGGCATTCATATGTGCTCATTCTGATAGTCAACCTCTCTTCCCTCCACTTGGATAAATACACTACAGACCCAAATTAGTGATCCAGCATTCATCTTTTGCAGCCAGATTGCTATAGGCATTGGGTTCCATGGTAATCACACTTCTGTTGGCCAGATTACATATGAGAATCCTTCAATGGTCCATTCTGGATCATACATTATCCATGGCAGTCAAGATCACTCAAGTGTGCAAAAAATATCTTCTATGGTGGATTCGTTTGAACCAGTTTAATGAAAGCCATCCCTTTATTCTTCCCCTTCTCAAGGCCATGGTGATCACAAAAGCCTCCCGGTTTGGGGGGGCAGTAATTGGGAAGGACAGTCCAAGGTATGTGCTTCCCTGAAGAGGCCAAGACATATTAACATCTTGGAGATGAGGGCTGTCTTAGGGTTGCAGGCCTTTCAAGACATTCTCATTCTGGGACATTTGCGATACAGGTATGTCAGCAGTCTGTTGCATCAAAAAACAAGGAGGAAAGTACAGTTTTGTACCTACCATAAATGTAGATGTTCGAAGATCCACATTGCTGCAGTCCTTACACTTGGGTAGTCCGCTGTCCTCGGTCGGCCCGAATATCAAAGTATAAGGCTGACGTCGGTCAGGGCGCATTTGACTGACATCAGGACGTCAGGGTACAAATGCGCATGACCAACGTCATATCCTCAGTCTTTTCTTGCCCCAGATGTCAGAAGACCCAAAAAATAAAGGTCAAAACCAAAAGATAGCAAACAACCAACCAACCACCCTTGCACTAACTATATGTACAACATATACAATATACACAAAATGTACAACCCAACCCACACAACCACCTCAAACTACAGAGGGGAAGGAGGGAGGGTAAATTGGACTGCAGCAATGTGGATCTTCGAACATCTACATTTATGGTAGGTACAAAACTACTATGTTCTTCATCTCACATTGCTGCAGTCCTTACACTTGGGTAGAATCCCAAAGCAGAGGTAAGGGAGGATGGCTAACTACAAGGAAGCAGGAGCTGCCAAAATGCCCTGCAAAACAGCAGTGGCAAAACCAGCCATGGACTTAGAGTAAAGTGGCAGGTGATAATGCCTAGAGAAAGTATGCACAGAACTCCAAGTAGCTGCCTCCAAAATATCCTTGGTTGCCACTCCCCTCAAAAGCTGTTGAAGTGGCAGTAGCCCTAGTGGAATGAGGCCTAATCCCAGCTGGAATCTCCTTGCCATGATGGGAATAACAGAAAGCAATGCAAAACCCAATCCACTTAGAAATAGTTTGTTTTGACACAGGCTTGCCCTGAGAACTCAAAGCAAAAGAAACAAACAACTGCTGAGACTGCCTGAACCCTTTAGTTCTGTCCAAATAACGCAACTGCCTGTGAACATCTAAAGTGTGCAAAATCTTTTCCCCTTTATTTTGGGGATTTGCATAAAAAGTAGGCAAATGAATAGTTTGGTTTAAAGCCACACTAGAAACCACCTTAGGCATAAAGGAAGGATTAGTACATAATGATACCCTATCCTTATGGAAAATCAAGAAAGGTTCAACTGCCATGAGGGCCTGTAATTCAGAAACCCTTCTTGCAGAGGTAATGGCCAACAGAAAAGCAGTCTTCCATGATAAATATTTCAACTCAGCAGTAGCTGCAGACTCAAAAGGTTGTAGAGTGAGTTTCTCCAACACAAAATTGAGATCCCAAGCAGGAGTAGGAGCTCTTCGTGGGGGTCTTATATTCTTTGCCCCTCTAAGAAATTGCTTGAACAAAGGATGAGAAAACAATGGTGGGTCGCAATCATAGTGAGCAGAAATTGCTGCAGCATGAACTTTAATAGAAGAGAAAGACAAACCTTTGTCTAGTAACTCAGTAAGATATTGAAGAGACACACTCAAATTAGGCTCAGAAACATCAAAATCTTTTGCTGCACTCCAAAACAAAAATCTCTTCCATTTATCTGCGTACACTTTCCTTGTGCTAGGCCTTCTAGCTTCCAAAATCACATTCAAAACTTGTTGTGGAAGTTGAGACCCTCTATGGTTCAAAACAGAATATGCCAGGCTGTCAGGTGAAGAGAGTGAAGTTTGACATTGAGCAAATGGCTGTCCTCCTGTGACAACAGGTGTGGAACCGAAGGCAAAGGCCATGGAGGCTTCCGTACCAGACTTCTCAGTAATGGGTACCAGTGCTGTCGAGGCCAATCTGGAGCTATTAAAATCATCCTTGGCTTGTCCTGTCTGACCTTTAGAAGTACCTTTAGGAGGAGAGGCAGAGGTGGAAAGGCACACACATGAAGATTGCTCCAATTGAAAGAAAGAGCATCCACTTTCCAAGCTGTGGGATGAAACCTTTTTGTGCAAAACTTTGGCAGCTGATGGTTTAGTGGAGTAGCGAACAGATCTATGTCTGGAGTTCCCCATGACACTGTCAATTTCTGAAACACATGAGGATCCAATTTCCACTCGTGGGGATCCATAATTCTTCTGCTCAACACATCTGCTAAGGAGTTCTGTGCTCCTGGCAGAAACCTTGCCTGAAGATTGAGTTGTAAACTGAGAGCAGTCTCCCACAAAATCATTGCTTGCCTGCATAGAGGATAAGAATGAGTTCCCCCTTGCTTGTTGATGTACCACATGACAGTTGTGTTGTCTGTCAGAATCAACACCTGTCCTGGAAGAAGTAATTCCTGGAAAGCTATTAACGCAAACTGGACTGCTAACATCTCCTTCATGTTGATATGTAGATGTTGTAGTCTGACAGGCCACTTGTTTTGTATCCACTTTCCATTTAGATGAGCTCCCCAAGCTTTGTCTGAGGCATCTGTCGTTAAAATCTGACTCGCCTCTGGCCGGGTCACAGAGAGTCCCTTGTTTAGGTGACATTCCTGAGCCCACCACAAAAATTCCTTTTGAATGCAAGGTATTATTTGAATGACAGTGTCCAGATCCTGGCAGTGCTGTGTCCATACATTTTGAGATACCATTGTAGCTTCCTCATATGCAGTTTGGCATTGGGAAGCACCAGAATACAAGATGCCATGAACCCTAAGGCTTGAAGGACTGTCCTTGCAGTCAGCCCGGACTGATGAGATAGTTGATGGAAGTAAAGGGATAGACTCTTTTGTTTGTCCGGGGTTAAAAGGCCATCTGGGATGCTGTATTCAGTCTCACACCCAGAAAGCACATGTCTTGAGAGGGTACTAGACTGGACTTTATTTCGTTCACAGAATACCCTAGGCATCTTAGCACTGCTATCACATATTCCAAATGATGAAGAAGCTGTTCTTCCTTGAGCCAGAATTAGGCAGTCGTCCAAATAAGGATAGATCTGTATTCCTTTTAGTCTGAAGAAAGCTATCACTGGAGCCAGAACTTTCGTGAACACTCTGGGCGCAGTAGATAAGCCAAAGGGCAATGCAGAGAACTGATAGTGAGAAGTCCCAGCTCGAAAACGCAGATACTTTCTGCAACTTAGTCTGATAGGAACATGAAGGTAAGCCTCCTTGAGATCCAAAGTTACCATCCAATGATCTTTGCCCAGCAGAGGTAAAAGCTGCTGTAACGTCAACATTTTGAACTTGGGAATGTCCAGATAAGTGTTGAGGATAGATAAATCCAAAATTGGTCTCCACGTGTTCCCCTTCTTTGGTACTAGGAACAGGCGAGAATAAAATCCTAGGCCCACTTCTGGCAGAGGAACCGGCTGTATGGCCCCTAGTTGGAGCAACAGAGAAACCTGTTTGTGAGCCTCTATTCTTTGTTGAGGAGGAACGTCTGGCATGCCTTTGAAAGGAGGCAAGGTATGGAAATAAAACCTGTAGCCGTGGTGTATGATATCCAATACCCATCTGTCCTGGGTAATTAAACTCCAATTTTCTTTGAAAAGCGCCAACCTT
Source organism: Protopterus annectens (assembly GCF_019279795.1). Taxonomy (NCBI): domain Eukaryota; kingdom Metazoa; phylum Chordata; order Ceratodontiformes; family Protopteridae; genus Protopterus; species Protopterus annectens. The sequence goes on from NC_056747.1 coordinate 872,712,304, forward strand.
CCTCCCAAAGGTGCTGCCAGACGAGCAGGCTCTGGCAGCTGAAAAGGTAGGTCATTGGGTCTGCTTACTGACCCCTGCCCTCACCCGAAGCCTGTGCAGGAGAACTCCCTGTTCTAGGCCTGAAAGAGCCCTGAGCTCTGCCCTTACCACGTCTAGATCTACCCCTAGACTGGGAATCATAAGAAGGATACGTCCACCCCTTAGTAGGCCAATTTCTACTAAACTTTGGAGGCTGGACCTGCAAAAAATCTTTAACAGTCTGCATAGACTTAGCCTTGTCTTCCATTTTCTTTAAAACTGTCTCAACAGGAGGACCAAACAACACGTCAGATTGTAAAGGAGCATCTAAAATCCTTGTTTTAAGATGTTCAGACAAATTCTGATCCCTCAGCCAGGCGTGCCTGCGAAGAACTGACCCAGTGGCAGCCACCCTAGACGAGGCCTGTACAGCATCAAAACCACATTGCAAAGAATGCTTACCCACCTGTTCAGAAACATGCACTAAATCTTGCAACTCTTTACAATCAATACCTACTGCCAGAGCATCAACCTTAGACTTCAATTGTGAAAGGAGATAGTTTTGGTATTTCAACATGTGAAACTGGCAATTCAGAGCCCTCATAGCAAGAGTGGAAGAAGTATAGACTTTCTTTCCCCATCTATCCAAGGCCCTAGCCTCCTTGTCTGCAGGAACCGGATTTTTAACAACAGAAGCCTTAACACCTTTAGGCCCCTGGCTAACAGTTTCTGGGTCTGCCCTAGGACTCTTAAAAAGATACTTATGAGCTTCAGGCACCCTGTAATATCTATCCGGCTTAACAGGAGCAGGAGGCAAAGAATCAGGATTAAGAGAAGCCTCTGTAAAAACATCTTCCACTACATCCAAAACAGGAGGTATAGCCAAAGGCCTATGCTGGGGTAAAAACAGAAATTCCCTAAGCCTTTTCCTGGAATCAGAGAAGTCCTGACCTTCCCACTTAAAATGCTCCCTCATGGCATGAAGAGTTTCTGAAAAAGAAAAATCCTCAGGAGGAGTAGCAGAAGGAGTAGAATCATCCACATCAGAATCGGAATAAGGAGAGTACTCCTGCAAGTCTTCAGCCAAAGACTCTGAAATATCTGAAGCCTGCTCAAAACCCCCCAGCTCAGGCTCCACCCTAGGTCTCTTATCAGGAGGGGCATAGAACCCTAATTAAAGTAATCAAATCTTCTGCCATTGTAAGCATATGCTTCTTGGGCACAGTACCTGAAGAGCTAGGGGTAACACCAACTGAAGCCAAACCTGGCCTGCCCCTGGGAGAAGCCTTTGAAACAGAAGGAGAGGGCCTAGCCACCTTAGGAAGGGAGGGAGTATAGTAACCTTAGAAGCCCCCTCAGCCTGACTTGTCTCCTGAGAGGCCACATCTTGCAATAATAAGGTCTCACCCTGGGAACACAAAGAAACCTCCGGTGGAGCCACCGGCTCCACCGACACCTCTAAAGAACCGGCGTCCGGTACAGACGGTTCTTCTAGCCTAGGCTTAACTGCCTTGTCCTTGAGCTTCTTCGAAGAAGCGGGCGTCGGAGCATCCGACGGCATTTTATAGTTGCACCGCTTCCCAAAGACTAACCTTGCACAATTCAACCTTCTCTTTATAGTGCGTTTATTAAATCTAGCACAAGAGCGGCAGCCAACAACGTCGTGCTCAGGCCCTAAGCAAGGAATACACAAAGTATGATAATCTCTATGCGGTATCTGTTTCCCACAAGAAATGCAATTATTGACTTTTTCTGACATCCGGTAAAGGACTGAGGCAAGAAAAAACTAAAATATTCCCCAACGGGGTACTTAGCCAACTTTGAACTCGGTCTGAAACTTCTAAATCGAAAAATCTCAGAACGCCAACCGGCACTTGCAATGCTGCTTCTGCATCGGACCATCGGCAAAAAAGACTGAGGATATGACGTCGGTCATGCGCATTTGTACCCTGACGTCCTGATGTCAGTCAAATGCGCCCTGACCGACGTCAGCCTTGTACTTTGATATTCGGGCCGACCGAGGACAGTGGACTACCCAAGTGTAAGGACTGCAGCAATGTGAGATGAAGAACATCTGGATCTTACCCTCTCTGTCAAACTGAGTGTGGTAATGGGCAATGACTTTCTAAAAGTGATGCACATTCTGGGGAAAACCATCATGATAGCAAACAAACTAAGCAGATCTATTCTGATTCCTCATGAGTGGTCTCTCAATGTCAATATGGCAGAGAGAATTTTCTGTCAGTGGGGCCAGCCATCCTGTGATGTACATGCCTCCTCCCCTCAAGTGTAGGAAGTTCTTTGCTCTGATCACTTCCATCAGGGGAGTCAGAGATGCTCTAGTTAATGTGCGTTTCCACCCTTGCCACTGTTTCCCCAAGTTTCTACAGAAAGTGTGGTTGCCTTTTGGCCTCATCAAATTTGGTTCCCAGTCCTCTGGCCTCATCTTCACAATCCACCCTGGATTCTGGACCCAACACCCAGACCTCTTGTGACAGACAGGACTTATCCTGACATTACAGGCCTAAACGTTTTGACTGCATAGTTTCTCCATTTCCCATTGATTGCTAGACAGCTCAGGTTCTCCTGCCCTGTCACCTTGTTTTCACATAAGGCTTCTGCTAAGACTTAAGAGTAAATAGAAAAGATCAGCCTTCTGAGCCCTTAGCAAAGATCTGAAACCTTTTTTTAGTGCCTGTTGTCAGCAGTTCTTGAGTATTTGGCTTCAATCTTCATTGAAGGAGCTAGTTTCTTAACCATTAGAGTCCAGTTGGCTGCTATCTCAATTTCTATATGGGTGAAAACTACATTAGCTTCTAAATTACACAAGGCCTTTCTCAAGGGAGCCTTTTTGTTTAGACCTCCATTAATATAATGCTAAGCCTTAACACAATCTCTGTTTGAACATTCAGACCTAAAATTTTATCTTGGAAAATCATTTTTCTAGTGGCGAATAAGTATACTAGAAAAGTGTCTAAAATCCAGGCTGTTTTCACAGCCTCCATAACTAATTTTTCAAAAAGATAGGGTATTATTGTGAACTAATTCCTTTGCCTAAGGTAGCTTGAGTCAAATATTAACCAGGTCACTATCTCCCAGATCTGATATCCTTTTCATTCTTCAACACATTGGTTTGGATCCGACTCAGCTGTATGCTAAAGACTTCGGATCCAACTCTTGGCTTCTCCCTCTACCCATAATGCCGCAGTCTGTCCCCATTATCTCAGATCTCATTTGTTGCTATGGTGTCCAGATGCAAGTTCCTCTCTAACTCACAATAAATTGGTAAATTTTGCTTGAATCTTTAAAGTTTTTTCTGTTACTTTTGGTGTGTATACTCCCTCTTAGTTTTTCACAGGTGCTTTTTGGATAGTACTCTAATGATAGTCTGTATTACCTTTACCCTTTAATTAGGATATTAATTTTAAATTCTGTATTGCCTTTCCCCTTTAATTAGGGTTTTCAGTTTAAATTCTGTATTGTCTTTACCCTTTATAATCAGGGTATTCATTTTAAATTACCATTGTTAATTATTTCTTTTAACTTCTCTTTTTTTGGGGGGGTAATTTATTGTATTTTTCATTATTGTACTGTTAGTGCTACCTACCATGTCAGATAAACAGGTTTTAATAAATGCACTTCTTGTGGGCATAAACCTCTGAGCTCAGATGCCCACAGTGTGTGTGTATATTACCTCGGAGCTGGCCACTTGGATACTAATTGTACTCTGGTTAACGTTCAACCCAAGGGTTTTGGCTAATTGACGCAATAACTAAAAGGACTTCTTCCTGCCACTTTGACACCATCTTCTGGGGGCTCAAACCCCCACCAAAGTTACCAAGTCTGTTGCATCCCATTGGAACACAGGAAACTCCACACTGAAGTTCCCTGGGACTTCGAAGCCACCAGTCAAAAGTTGGAAAATCTTGGATTCAACATTGCCTGATCCAGCGACCCAGTCTTTGAATCCAAAGTCCTGTGATCCAAAATGTTAAGATCCAGTAATCATATCTGCCAGTCCAATGCTGCCTCCCTTGGATCCTGGGTCCTCTGATCTGAAGCCTGGCACTTCTCAAGTCATACACCAGAGTATGCGATTAAACCCATTTTTCTACTGTGATATCTCCATTAGTACAAACCCCTAAAAACACTCAAGGCCACAATCCACTATATCCTATAGGTCCTCTAGAAGTTTATCAAAAGTGGATGTGGCTAGGATGATGATGTGAGTATCCAAGCTCAGATCCAGATGGGGGTCATACCAGCTGTGTTAACTATTAGGTCCGTGAGCCTTCCTGTGACATTCCACACTATTTTTCCTTCTCTGATCCATCCAGTTGTTTGAATCCCAGGATCTGAAAGCCCCAAGAGGTCTGGAGTTGGATCCGAAAATTTCTTCTTTGACCTGACAGTATCCCTGACTAGTTTTATTCAGATACTCTGATTGGAACAGGTCCCTGAGCTGAAGTGTCTGGATCAGATCTATGGGGCCAGGATAGACTCCAGTGTTGGCTCTGTCCCTGCCCCTCAACTGTGGACAGTTTTGGTCAGGTTCCATCCTTGAGGCATGGATCTGAGAGCAGTTGTGATTTTCCAATGCTGGGAGCATCTGCTCCTGTTCAAGTGGTCCTGGCTTCTCTGGGTCAGTCTGCCTTTGAGATTGTGGAAAGGTACTTTTTCTTGAGAGAATGACAGTCATGTTTTGGATCCAGCCCCTATTCCCTCATTGGCTCCAAGTCAATCAGGCTTACTCTACAGGGACAGCCGGTTCCAACAAGTTTCCAAGAAGTTCTTGTAGAGGAACTTCCTCTCTTCCAATATCTCCCCTGAACATGCCAAGGGAGGAGATCCGTCAAAAGAGAATGGTGCAACTATCACCACTGGGTAATTCCTCCTTCAGAGGCATATTAGAAATCCTCAGATAAAAAGGTGGTTGGTCTTACAAAAATACTAATTCCTATGGAGAAGGTTTTAGAAGCTTTTGGTTCTGGCCCACTTACATCTTGGGTTACCCTTTTCCCAATGGGCTTAGAAGGAGCCAGATACCATCAAACCTATCTCCAAGAGACCTGACAAATTTTTAGCCCCTCCCAAAGACAGACCCCACTGGAGCAAAGGAGTCCTGGTAGATGCTATGGTGGAGCTAGCAGCAGCAGCAACTAAAAAACTTGCCAAACAGAGCTCTTCTGCCCATCTGTCAAATGGGGGGTCTAGGGCACTGGACAGATTTGGAAAGTCTTTGCTTCAGTGACCTTCACTGTGAGGTCTCTTAATTACCTGGCTCACCACAAGGCTTCAGAGAGATTTGACTAAATTTATAAGAGAGACCCTGTCTGCAGAGAATTTTAAAAGAATGTCCTGTCAGCTGGCCCCTCAGATGTCTATCTCAAAAGCTTTAACATGCCGAAGGCACCTCACAACTGGCTGGCTCAGGCATGCCATAAGAAAATATGCCTGGATGTGGCTGTGTGACTGTGGAGCCCTTTAGGATGCCCATTAATGCCCCTTTTGATGGCACATCCTTATTTGGGCTATCAGTAAGACACAATTACAGCAAACAAGAAGGGAAGGTGCTGTTTTCCATAGGGATTACATTTTCTACTCAAAGAAACCTTCTGCATGATTCAGATAGTTGCTAAGAAGATAAGGTTCTGTAAATGTCAGGATCCTTTCAAAGATCTACTCAGGGACAACTCCAGAGGCAGAGGAGAAAATTCTAGTGGGAGACGTTCCCCTATAGATAGGGGGGGGCCTGCAGAACTAGGGATCTGATGTTATTAATCTTCGTTCATTCCTTATTGATAGGTTATTGGTTCCATCCTCTGAACCGAGCTAGCCAATATCAAGCTCGCATCAGCCAAATACTTGAGCCAAGGTCCTACCCAGAATGCTCTGCTCCCTGTCACCACAGATCTTGTTTGCCATGTTCTGTACAGCTGTCAAGCCACTCTCTCAGCTAATTGTCTAATTTTTTTGAAAGTTTATGCATGGTTCTTTACATTTTTCTCCAAAGTTTATTCTAGTATTTTCTTACCCTATCATATACTTTAGACTCTCTCCTTTTAGTTTTTTTCCCTTTATTACCCTCTTTTCTTATCTTGTGGTAATTCTCCATTACCATCGTTGGTAATCCTTCATTTCTCTCCTTACCCTTTTTTGGGTAGCCTTTCTTCTTCACACCAGTTATGTTGGATAAGAAAAATAGCATTGGTTTCAAGCAGTGTAAGGATTGTGGCCATAAGTTACCGCTTTCCGATGGCCACGACTTGTGTATACTGTCTTAATGTCTCCCACATGACTGTGGATCCTCTGTGTGGGATTTGTAAACATTTCTCTACCGGGACTCTCAACAAGAGGAAGACCAAGTTAATTTTGAAAGGTCTCCTCAAGTCTCCTTTCTCTGAGGCTATTTCTGGGTTGGAGGGCTCACCTCCTCTTGTTAAACCTCACAAGAGGCATTCTTCCTCTTCATTGAAGTTGCTCCCTTCTCCCTAGGGAGTCGACTCATAAGGTGAAATTGATTACTACTTCGGCGCTGCCACCTGTGACCCTGGCCAGCTCCAGGCTTGGCACCACCCCAAATGATTTTGACTACAGCCATGTCTCCTCTATTGAAACCGGCACCAGAGTTCCCAGTGCAGACAACTACGGTTCCAACAGCTCTGTCGCTACCCTTTACAGCACCGTCAATACAGGTTCAGTCCCATTCGTCTCCAAGTATGATTATTTTGTACTCCATGGCACAGACATTTTCAGCACCAACATGTGTTTTGCTGCAGTCCTTTTCGGCACCATCCTTACTGACAGTGCAGACACTTTCCACTATGGCACCGTACCCTTCGGGGCAGACTTTTGCCTTTACAGTGCAGACACCTTCAACTACTATGGTGCTGACATCGGCGCAGACTATTTCCACACAGTTTTCTTCTGTGCAGACATCCTCTGCTTCGGTCTTGAATTAGCAAGGACCAAATATTCTCCTTCATTGGATCCTTTTGCTACCAGTCAATATAGTCCTTTTCTAGAAAGGCCAGAATCGCCATCAGCTTTCGCCATGAGGGCAACCAAGAGTCTCTCTGAACAGGATGTGTTGCGGCTTGTTGACCAGTTGCTTGTGGCCCAGAGGTCTCTCTCAACTGTCGAAGTCCACGTTCCCTCATTTAGGTGAACGTATATCTCCTCAAACCCCAATGTACACTCCTCCTTCGACTTCCACTCAAGTTTCGAAGCCTATTACTCTGACAGCAGCTTCCATTCCTCCGACTCCAGTAGTAGATCTCACTTTGAAACAGGAGTCATCCTTGTGGCCCTCAGTGAACTGGGCATCGGGCTCTTCTCAGGCCAGTGGCTGTGCCATTGGGGAGGTCATTCCTGGCTCCACGCCGATTTTTTTCTATGGCACCCTCCAGGGATCCTCTCTCTCTCATGATTCATGGCCCTCTTGAGACTCCTGGTCTGGGGGGCGGGCTTGTTGGGATGGGGTGTGACCCCGATTCCGAGGTTGTCGTGCTTGGTTCTGGGCTCCCATCCCTCCTTGGGTGGGCCAGCCTTCCAGGCCATGGACAGGGCACTTGCCTCCTCTGGCAAAACTCACATGTTGGAGTCCTCTCCCCCCGACTCTGTTCCGCAGCTGTCATAAGCCTCAACTGCCAGACACCGGGAAGAAGAGCCTCAGGTTTCACCTCCTCAGGAGACCTTTTCTTTGCAGTTTTCCCCAGAACCTCCCACTGAGGAAGTACCCCACAAAGTGTTGTATAAGAGGAAGCACAGACTCCACTGAGGAGGCATTGACTGAAGATATGGATTTTGATGACTGGGAAGGGTCCCCATGGTCACCCTCTGATGAGGTATCCTTTGATGACATCCTCGAGATCCTTAGAGGGGTGACTTGAAGTCCTCAAATCCTTCCTCTGACAAATCAGTATTCCTGCAGGCTTTTAGTGCCCAGCCTCCTACCTCCTGGATCACCCCGCCTGCTGATGAGCTCATCCAGCTCATTGTCCAGCATGCATGGAAGGCTTCTGACACCCTGGAAGTGATACCTAGGAGACCAGATAAAATATCGCCCCCAGCTGAGCCACCCACATTGGTCATGAGGTCTTCCACTAGATGCTATGGTGGTGGCAGCTGCTACTAAGAAGAATTTGGCAGAACAGAGCCAAACTGTCCATCCACCCAACAAGGAGTCCTGGGTGATTGACAGATTAGGGAAGCGTGTGTTTACTTCATCGACCTTTGAATTATTTGGCAGATTTTACCAGGCTTCAGTGAGATCTTATCAACCAGCTCTCTGAAACCTTGGCAGGTGCTGTTTCTGGTCCATGATAACATGGTTTCTCAGATAGCCGCCCTAGAGTCCATTTCCAACTCTTCCATGCATCTTATTTCTCATGCAACGGAAGGAGCGGCTAGAGCGGCAGGTATAGTCGCCAGACGACATGCCTGGATTCTCCTTTGCGGACTCCTTTAAGTCTTCTGTCATGAATACCCCCCATAGAGGCTGCTTTTTTGTTTGGACCTAAAGTCAAAGATATGCTGGCGAGGTGCGAACATGATGGCAAGACTGTCTGCCGTTGGTGTCAGACACACCACTCCAACTCTTCAGCGATTCTACTCCAGAAATCAGAGGAGCGGACAGATGTGGCACAAGAAATCACAGGGTTCTTTCCGGGATGCACGTGCCGAGTTCTCCCCTAGCAGCAGAGGGGGAAACACCAATGGAAGACTCCCCCTTTTGGGGCAGAGGAGGTCTGCAAAACTGGTGTTCCAGAGATCCCTTCTCTGGCCAACCCTATCAGCACTCCTGAAGTGTTGCCCGACTGCTCAACTCTGGAAGCGGTCGGGGGTCATTTCTCCTTGTACCCTGCTGCCTGGCAAAATACAACCACTGACTCTTGGGTACAATGGATAATATACAGAGGCTATCACACCCCCTTCCATCTTTGCCCAATCTTATCAAGAGCATTACCCAGCATTCCACCCAGTCAAAGGGAAGCAGCAGCGCATGAAATCCAAAAGCTGCTACAAAGAAAGTAGTCCAGATGATCCCCCCAGACCAAACAGGATCCATTTTTTACTCCAGGTTCTTTTTAGTGCCAAAAATGACAGGGGACTGGAGACCAATTCTGGATCTCAGTACACTAAACAAATTTGTAAAAACAGAGAAATTCTGGATGATCACGGTTCAGTCTATCCTTCCTCTTCTGGAAAAAAAGATGACTGGCTGTGCTCTGTAGATCTTCAAGATGCGTATTACCACATATAAATGGACAAATGTTCAAGAAGATACCACCATTTCTGAATGTCACTACCAATTTTTAGCCTTGCCCTTCGGTCTCTCTACAGCCCCCAGAGTGTTCACAAAATGCATGGCAGTGGTTATCGCTCACTTGCAACTTCAAGGATTCCAGGCATTTCCATATCTAGACTGGCTCCTCACCACCCCCACCAAGCATCCACTGGGAGAAGCCCTGCAGTATACTCTAACAGCTCAAAGCCTGGGAATCACTGTAAACTGGGAAAAATCCAACACAATCCCAACTCAGTCTTTGGAATTTATAGGGGTACTGTTGGACACGACAAATTGCACAGCATCCCTTCCAGAACACAGGTTTCAGAGAAAGTTCAGCCGCTGCTCTGTCACCACAAATTTCCAGCTCGATCTATACTCCAGCTATTGGGGTCAATGGCAGCCTTAATTACCATTGTCCTTCAAGCCAAATTCCACAAGAGGCTCTTTCAGTGGCTACTTCTCACTCAGTGGTACCCTTTACAACATCCTTTGTCCTTTCAGATAAATGTAACTCAGACATGCAAGCAAGATTTACTCTGGTGGATGTCTCGAAATCCCCAACAATGGTTGAGCCAATTCAACCCCCATCAACCGATAGCCATGGTGACCATGGACACCTGCCTGATGGGGCTGTGTCAGGGAAACTCATTCCAAGGCACCTGGTCAGAGACAGAGTCCCTTTTGCATATCAGTGTCCAGGAACTGGGGGCGGTGATTCTAGCATTGCAAGCATTTCACTCCATCCTTCCATCAGGGACTATTGTGATCCAGACAACATGTCAGTGGTCTGGTACAGCAACAAACAAGGGGGCATCAGATCTTACCCATTATGCCGAGAGACCTTGAGAATATGGCAATGGGTGATTGCTTACAATCACTTTCTTATTGCAACGCACATTCCCAGGAGCTCCAATGTGATAGCGGACAAATTGAGCAGGTGCATTCTACAACCTCATGAGTGGTCCCTCAATCCTCTGATAGTGGCAACAATTTTCAACTGCTGGGGCCAGCCTTGCTGTGACCTATTTGTCTCCCCAACCAACTACAAGTGCAGCAACTACTTTGCCCTAATCCCCCCTCAGGGACAGTCACCAAGGGATGCTCTAGTCCACGCTTGGCCCTCGGGTCTTCTTTATGCTCATCTTCCTCTTCCCCTCATCTCCCAATTTCTGAAGAAAGTACGACAGTTGAAGAGCAAGGTGATCCTCATTGCTCTATATTGGCCTTGACAAGTCTGGTTTCCCTTCCTCTGGCCTCACCTGTTAGATCAGCCGTAGATCCTCAAGCCATCCCCAATGTTGATCTCCCATCCGCAGGGTCCGATTCACCCCAATCTAACAACCCTGAAGCAGACAGCTTGGTTTCTACACTTCCAATGATTGCTAGGCATGAAAACCTTTCATCCCCTGTGCGCAATATTTTTATTGCATCTCATAAATCATCCACCAGACTAATCTATCTTAAACGGAAAAGGTTCTCTCTATGGGCAGCAAATAAACAATTAGACCCCTTGTCAGCCCCAGTCTTGGTGGTACTGGATTACTTATCACATCTTTTCCACTCTGGGATGTCTGCCTCTACTATCCGTGTACATTTAACTGCCATCTCAAATTTCCATATTGGTTTTCAAGATTCTTCACTTATGTCACACAGACTCTAAGACTTTCTAGAAAGGGGTTATCCACCTAAAACCTCCCTTTAGAGAACCGGTACAACCTTGGGATTTGGCTTTGGTTCTGCAAGCTCTAACAACCCCCCCCCCCTTTGAACCAGAGTCTTCATGTGATGTAAAATATCTCTTGGAAAACTGTTTTTGATTGCAATCGCATTGGCCAGGAGATTGTCAGAACTTCAGGCCTTATGCATTAAACCTCCCTATCTTATCTTCCATAAGGATAGGGTATCACTGAGAACTAATTCTACCTTTTTACCAAAAGTGGTGGCAGAGCGATCAACCAATCCATTGACCTTCCAGTGTTCTTTCCTAACCATTCTAACAAGGGAGTATTGCCTGCACTCATTGGATGTTCATAGGCAAATACAATTTTATCTGGACAAAAAAATCTACCCGTAAAGCAGACCAACTGTTTCTGGCTTTTTCTGGACCTAGACGGGGTCATAGTGTAGCAAAAGTTACATTGGCTTCATGGTTGAGAAATTTTATTACCTTTATCTACAACAAAAACAATGTCACCTTACCTCACGGAGTGAAAGCACATTCTACAAGGTCTATGGCAACTTCAGCAGCTTTCCATGCTAAGGCTTCCCTCAATGATATTTGCTCAGCTGCAACTTGGGGCCAAACCTCATACCTTTATTCTTCATTACAAATTGGATTTGGTCTCCAGAGGTAGAGCTTCCTTTGGCACCATGGTGCTTAGGAATGTCATTCCATGAGGGCCACCCAGGAATACAGGTAGCTGGGGACTCTGTCCCATCAGTAAGGAGTGAATGAAGATTAACATCAGATAAAGAAGTTAGGTCTTACCATAACATTCCATCTGTGTTGTTGATATTCATTCATTACTTCCCACCCTCTGTACCCCAGTCGGAGGTCCTTGGTTGATCTCATGTACTCCTTTCTTGTCGGTCTGTTATGACCAGAGGTAGCCTCTACTTTTATCTATCAACTTGCAAACTCTATCTAAGGTAACAGGGAGCAGAGCATTCTGGGCAGGACCTTGGCTCGAGTTTTTGGCTGACAAGCTTGATATTGGCTGGCTCGGTTCAGAGGATGGAACCAATAACCCATCAGTAATGAATGAACTTAGATCAACACAGATGGAATGTTATGTTAAGACATAACTTCTTTTTTTCCAGGACTCCTTTCCAGACAGACCGTTCTAGCACTCCTGAAGTGCTGCCAGACTGTCCAACTCTTGAGGCATTTGGGAGTGGTGATTATTCCTGCACCCAGATGCCTGGGCAAATGTAACAAGATTCCTGGGTGCTAAAAATTATATCCAGAGGTTACTCAATTCCATTTTTCTAATTTCCTTTTCACAAAAGGAAGACACGCCCCAATGTTCCACTCAGAAGAAAGTGGCTGCACAAGAAATTCAAACCCTGCTAGATAAGGGTCATCCAAGAGGTGCCACCAGACCAGATAGGATTCAGAACTTGCGTTTCTTTTTATTGCCTAAAAAAAAAAAATGGGGGACCTCGGACCAATTTGGGATCAATACATTTTAAACTAGTATGTAAAAAAGTCTAAGTTCTGAATTGTCATTGTTCATTCTGTTCTGCTGTTTCTTTGCAAGGATGATTGGATGTGCTCCATAAATCTTCAGAATGCATACTTTCATATCAAAATAGACAATCCAAAAGACATTTGTGCTTTTGGCTGGGAGCCAATCATTACCAATTCAGAGTCCTACCCTTTGGACTCAACACAGCCCTCAGAGTGTTTACCAAATGCATGACAGTGTGGGCTGCTTATCTGAGACTCAAAGGATTCAGTGCATTTCCATATTTGGTGACTGGCTCCTTATCATCCCCTCCAAGCACCTTCTCAGATAGTCTGGGGACTATTTGCTCCAGATTTAATTATTGGGAATAACTAATTATGCCAAATCAAACTTGACACCAATCCAGAGCCTGGAGTTCATTGGTACACATCTGAATACATCAACATGGATAACATCACTACCACTTCATTGTATATCCACCCTCAGGGATCAGTTTCATCTGCTTAGCTATCATCTCCCCCAGCCAGATCAGTCCTTCAATCACTAGGAACCAAGGCAGCAGCCATTGTATTGCTTCCCTTCGTGTGACTGACTATGCATGTCCTTCAATGAAGTTTGGCTGTACCTCTGCTAGGAATTTCAGAACTCCAATCATTATCCTCTAAACCACCTCATTTGATTTTGCATAAGGGTAGAGCATCATTAAGAGCCAATACTTCCTAAGGTGGTGTCAGAATTCAGTATCAGTCTATTAACTTGCCCATTTTCTTTTCAAAATTCAAAAACAAAGTTGAATGTTACATTTGCTGGATGTTCACAGACAGTTGTTTCTACTTGCATAGAATGACATTAGAAAATCTGATTAGCTTATTTATATCCTTTGCAGATAAATTGGGCAAATCTGTTAAAGGTAATGTTAGCAAGCCTGCATATCCTTGCTGGAACCTGTGTCTACCAGAACTCTTTTCAAACTATCTGGAAATCTACAGAGCTAAGTATATTGTTTGGTTCTTCAGAACTGTGTACTGTAAATTGTTGCTGGACTAATTTTATTCAGAGTTGTGCACTGTTAGTTTTGATTCACTGTATAGTTGTTCAGATCTCTGCTGAAAGTGTTTTGTCCCATCCACCCTCCGTATCTCTGGTTTATTTAAAGTTGGTGGCTTTTGCAGTTGCCCACCCCGCTGTAGATTTGATCTGGGACACTCCCCCCATCCCATCTCTTTACCACATTCTAACTAATACACTCCTCCTGCACTTTTTAGTCATTTTTAATTTAATTGCATTTTTTTAAACTGTGTTTGGTCTAATATTGCTACATACTCAAGTGTGCTAGCTTGCACTGCATTTGAATTGTTTTTACTGTTGTTTTAGCTACTTTTCTGTAAAAAAAAAAAACTGTAAGCCTGTTTCCTACCTTTCCTGTAACTAGCGTAGTCCAGTTACAGATTTGCTGTATCCAAGAGTATGTAAGCTTCTGAGCCCCCCCAAGCCTTTCTGTGTTGGAGGGAATCCTTCTAGCTTGTCAGTGGGAGTGGTAAGCAGTGAGCACTAGATAACCTGTCTACCACATAAGGAGTGGTTCTGGCCCAGAAATTGTAATTATTGGCCATCTGGGCAATCTTTTCCATCTCTCTCAACTTTCTGATTTGAAAGCCTGCATTTGCACTTGTTTCTTTCCTGTAACTAGTCTAGTGCAGATACAGTTTCTTAGTTTTAGCACTTGAATTTGATTATTCGTGCTCAGCACTTGTTATAAGCACTAAATAAACTACTAATTACTATAGCACTAAACCTTCCTCATTACCTAGAGGAAAACAGTTTTTGCATTTACTTTTCTCACTTGCTTAGAGAAAAACAGTTCTTGTACTCACTTTTCTCACTTATCTAGAGGGAAATATTTTTTTATTCAGGCATGTCCAAGGGTCAGCTCTCAGTGTTCTCCCCTGTCTATCTGATGAATCTGGGCATCTTGGGGCAATGTAGAAATTGCCTCATGTACACAGACAACTCTCTCGTCATACCACCCAACACTACAACCTGTGAGAGATGCACTTATCTAGCCAAACTGGAGGTAAAGCTCTCCAACCAGGACCGAACTTCACATTCAAGAGGAGAAGGTAAACACTTGCACCACACTTATCACAGTCTCACTAAATCTACACCACCAAAAATCAAGAGACAGAAACAAACATTAATAGAGGCTCTCAATCTGCCCAAGCAACAGAGGCTTCCAAAGCTTAAACGCAAGCAACTTCCACCCCCCAAATGACACATAGCCCACAGACTGAGTGTGATTCAACCACAGCCAATAAGGCAAAATAACGTATCCAACATACTAGTCATAGGTGACTCTATAGTCCGGCACACTGATGTCCCACTCACCAGGCTAAACAAGGAGAAGTTTACTGTCAGCTGCCTGTCGGTTGCCAGGATCCACCACATAACCCATGCACTCAGGTCACTCCACAAGTACAAATATGACTATCATCCATGTTGGTGTGAACGACCCGAGACATACCTCCCTGGACTACATGGAAGAGCTCTCTGATCTTGTAGCCTAGACAGGTATGATCCTAGCCCTGAGTAGCATTCTACCATCACCCAGAATGATACTGCAGTACAAGGACACCATAGTATCAAACATGACTCCTTTGCTCCAGTGGGGTCTGTCTTTTGGAGGAGCTAAAAATTTATCAGCTCTTTGGAATGGGTTTGACAGTATCCAGCTCCTTCAAACTCCAGCAGGAAAGTAGGTCAATGAATTCATCCACTGGGAGGATAACTCAAAATGTAGATGGGCCAGAACTAAAAGCTTCCAAAAACAGATTCTTCAGGACAGGGATTTTCCCAAGACAAACACCTTTTTGTACAAAGATCGCTAAAATGTCTCCAAAAGAGATTTAATCTGGTGGCAATCTGGGGCCCCCTCTCAAAATTCAGTATTCTCAGTGAGAGACTCCATCAGGGAGTCAGTGTCTTTTGCACATTCTCTTCTGATGCACCAGCTCTGTGGGATGTTCAAGTGAAGTGTTGGAAAAGTGAAATTTACTCTAACAGAAATTGGATGCTTGTTGGAACTGGCTGTCCCTGTGGTGTAGGTCTGATCGACTGAGAACAGGAGAGAAATGGAGTAGGATCCAAAAAAAATTAAAAGGCAGTTCTCTGGAGGTAGAAGGCTATTTCCACCACCTCAAAAGTGGAAAGACCCAGAGAAGCTTCAACCCACCCTATTGGAGCTGAAACTCCCAAAGGTAGTTCTCCACCACTCTTTGATCTATGTCTAGTGGATGGAACCAGATTCAACCTCTCTAGGGCTGAGGCTTCAAGAGTGAAGGCTGGATTAGACAAAATCAGAGCCGAACTCAGACTGGACAGAGACACTGGCTCTGGGACCCACTCTGATCCAAGGGAATCAGTGCAGAACTAGTCAGGGATGTAGTTAGAATTGAAAGACTTTCCTCTGCTCAGACACTACTTGTCAGGGATTTCAGATCTTGGGACTCAAACCACTGGATGGATTCGAAGAGGAAATAGTGGCCTTGGATGTAGGTAGACTCATGGATCTGACGGGATGGAGCTGTAAGACCCCCATCTGGATCTCCACTCATTTGCATCATCTTATCCACATCTGCCTCTGACAAACTTCTGGAAGACCGGATGGTGGCCTGCAGTTTCTCTTTGGCATCTGAAAACAGAAGGCAAGGTGGGCTATAAGGATTAACAGATTCTTGAGCAACAATTCTGTGAGAAGTAGTGGGCTTTGTATCAGAGGTTGTAGTGGAAGGAAATATTGAAATAATGACAGGAGCTGAAACCCTCTAATCTAATGGTTTTCATATAAAGTCTTTGAATTTGGCAGTAATGGAGCCGAAGTTTTCCTCATTTTTGAGTGTCCAATGAATTCCTTGGGGGCTTCAGTGGTGAGCATTCCTTATGCTCCAACTAAGCAGACTTGCTCGACTTGGCAGTGGTTTGAGCCCCAGAAGATGAGCTGGAGACAAGCCCTTCAAACTCAGTTTCACATATCTGCTGAGGCCCTTGGATCGAAGGTACAAGCATACTAAACAAAGTGCTCAAGTGCCCAGCTCCGAGGCAGTACATTCACTTCCTTGCAGATGTCTGCATTAGAGATTTTATGCCCACAAATGCATTTCTTAAATCTGGTTGGTTTATCTGACATGGTTAATAACAGGAAAAAAAGTAATGAAAAAACAAAATAAGAAGTTATGCACTCACCATAACGTTCCATCTGAGTAGGTGGCTTCATTTATCTGCAACCTGTGGGTCTTGGATCCAATATCGGATCCGAGCCGGCAACTATTTATACAGCTATGGATCCGAGCTCCTAGCTCCTCCCCTCACCCATAATCCCCTGCCAATCCCAAATGACCTCAGATCAAGTTTGCCCTCCTATATATACCTAAAAAGGTATCCCAACAGGAAAAGGCAGGAACACCACCACCAATTAACTCTTCTGAAGGCCAGGGGGAAGGAGGGGGGGGGGTGGGTTGCAGACAAATGAAGCCACCTACTCAGATGGAACGTTATAGTGAGTACATAACTCACTAATCTGGAGTAGGGACTTCATTTGTCAGCAACCTGTGGGACAGAGTCCCCAGCTACCTGAATCATGGAAGGATGTTCCAGAGCACTGCGGAGCCAAAGGATGCTCTCCCTCTGGAAATGACGTCCAGTTTGTAGTGCTTAATAAAGGGTATGAGATGAGGCCCAAGTGGCTGCCGAGCAAATATCATCCAAGGGGACTCTAGATCTGAATGCAGTAGAAGTACATATGGAGCGAGTGTAATGTGCACAAACCCTTTGAGGTGCGGGCCTCCCAGAAGCCTCATAAGCTAGAAGGATATATTGGGAAATCCAGTGTGATAAGGTGACCTTCAAAACAGCTTTACCCAAACTGAATTTGGCAAAGGAAATGAAAAGCTGATCAGATTGTCTGTGACCAGCAGCAGTCCTATGAATATAGAAACGCAGCTGCCTGTGCACATCTAAGGAATGCAGCTTGTATTCTCCTTTATTTTGATAATTAGGGAAGAAAACAGGAAGGTTAATGGACTGATTGATATTGGTTTCTGAGGCCACCTTAGGCAGGAAGGATGGATTGGTCCTGAGGTACACTGTATCCTGATGAAAAACCAAGTAAAGGGGTTTTACGGAAAGAGCTTGAAGTTCTGAAACTCTTTTCACAGAAGTGATGGCTACCAGGAATGCTGTTTTCCAAGACAGGTATTTAAGATCAGCCGAGGCAGCTGGTTCAAAGGGAGAAGCAGTTAAGGCCTGAAGGACTAGCGATAGGTCCCAGGGGGGTATGGCTTCTTTGATAGGGGGCCTGAGTAGAAAAGTACCCTTGAGGAAGGTTTTACATAGTTTAGCGGACATAAAAGGACCTGTCTCGTGTCCTACATGGTAATGGGAGATGGCTGCCAATTGTACCTTGACTGTCGAACTGCTAGCCCCTTGCTGAAAAAGCCCGGTAAGAAAGTCCAAAACGGACGTTAGCGGAGCAGTGAAGGGGTCCAGATTATGATGTTCCGTCCAGACGGAGAAGTGCTTCCATTTACTGCAGTAAATCTTCCTGGTGGAAGGTTTGTGCACTGCCACCAAGATGGCTTTGACTGGTGAAGAGATACCGGGAGTCCTAATTAAGAGTGGAACTGGAGCAGCCCAGCTGTCAGCTTCAGGTTGTCCAGGTTCGGGGTCGGTAAGCCTGATGGGTGAGATATCAGATCCGGACTGGGATCCAGAATCCAGGGAGGATTCACCAAGTGAGACCACACGTAAGGGAACCAAGTTTGTCGAGGCCAGAATGGGGCAATGAGGATCATTTTGCTCCCCAACAGAGAGGCTTTCTGTAAACATCTTTAGCATCAGGGGTAGAGGAGGATAGGCATAAAGTAGACCGGGTGGCCAAGCATGCACTAGAGCGTCTCTCGGGGCTTCCCCTGGTGGGGGAATCAGGGCGAAGAAGCTGTCGCATTTCGTATTTGAGGGAGGGGCAAAAAGATCGCAGCAGGGTTGCCCCCATTTTGCAGACCCCCCCCCGAGCATTTCCATGATGTCTCCAAAGGAGACATCCTCAGGGGGTAACCTTGGAGATCCTTCCCCTTCATCCAAGTCCGTGTCCTCTGTTAAGGACTCGGGGGAGTCCACGTGCCTCTTCTTACACTTATGCTTGCGAGGCACTTCCTCGGGGGGGGGGGGGGACTGTCCGAGGAGGTCTCGCCAGCAATGTCCTGTTCCAAAGAACAACCTGGGACATCGAAGCAGGCTGTCCCTGTGGCTGGGTGATGGAAGTCTGACCCAGCAAAGAGGGAGTGCAGGGCGGAGCCGAGACAAGGGCCGAAGGTCCGGATGCTCTCGACAGAGCCCTCTCCACTACATCGAAAGCCGAGGGGGGGGGTCGCTCTCCCTGGGCTCAGAGAGCAGACTCCCACTCGGATCCGATGAAGGGATTGGAACCGGCGCCGAGATAGTCGGATCCGAGGGACCAGTGTGCTCCGACCTGGATGGAGCTGAAGGCACACTGAAGCCCTTGGATCCGAAGCTTGGGCCACGGCTCAGAGAGGTCAGATCTGACAATGGAACCGACAGACTCAAGGGTAGGGTCGGATCCGAAGTACCCAGTACTGTCGGTGCCGACCCACCCCCGGCTCCAACCCTGCCCGGCTCCAAGCGCTCCAAACCCAGAAAGCGGGTCGGAGAAGGAGCTATCTGAGCAAAAAAGGGTGTTGAGCTCTCCCCTGAAGGGGGGGGGGGGCAGGAGCACTCCCATCTGCAGCTGGGCCTGGATGAACCTTATCATCTGGTCCAAGTCTGCATCAAACAGGCTGTAAGTGGATCTCGACGAGGCCACCGAGGCAGGCCTGGAGTGCCGCCTCGAGGACCTCAGAGATCGGGTCTCCTCCTCCTCCTCCTCCGGTCCCGGGGGAGAAGCAAGGTGATCGGAGCCGAGGAGGAGGAAACCTGGAAGCCGTGGAGGGAGAAGCCCGCTTAGCTGGGGGGGGACCAAAGCGGAGGCCTCGGCCCACCGCTTGTGCTGCTTCTCCCTCCGTTTCTCCCTCATGGCCTCCCTGTCCTCCGGCGCTTTAGTGGGAGTTTGAATCCCGGCCGGAAGGGGGGCAGGAGTGGCCACCACCACAGGCTGAGGAGGTGCCACGGGAGTAGCGGAGGCCGAAGCCGACTCTGGGGGCAAAAGTCCCACCAGGACCAGCTTTGACCTCTGCTCTTTCAGTGCCCTGGGGTTGAACCCTGCACAAATCGTGCATCCTGAGGACAGGTGTTCAACCCCAAGGCACCGAACACACCGAGTGTGGCTATCCGCCGGAGAGAGCTTATGGCCACACTCAGTGCATTTAGAAAAAATAGTTTTGGGACATGTCAGAGGCCCCAAAGCCTAAGTAACACTACACAAACACAAGTCCCCAAACGCAAACACACAATCACACACTAACGACCAGCGAGGGGAGGGTAACACTAAAAATTTCAAAAAAAAAAAACAGACTAAAGGGAAGCCTAATACACACACACTAATTATTGACAGAAATAAAGGGCTAAAGAAATAAAAAGGGAACACTTATCTCAATAATCGCCAGGAGCTCAAAATCCAGCTGACACACTCTAGAGTGGCAAACTAGATCTGAGGTCATTTGGGGTTGGCAGGGTATTATGGGTGAGGGGAGGAGCTCGGATCCATAGCTGTATAAATAGTTGCCGGCTCGGATCCGATATCGGAAACAAGACCCACAGGTTGCTGACAAATGAAGTCCCTACTCCAGATGTTTTGTTTTAAATAAGCAATGGCAAGAAAGTAACTACCAGCAATGGTAGATCACAGAAATACCCCGTTAGAAAAAAGAGTAAGCATACAAAAATACCAGTGACGGAACAAAATTATGTATTCACCATAACACTCCATCTGTGTTGTCTATTTTCATTCAACAAATGGGTCTGGATCCAACTCTGACACCTTCTATAGATTCTAGGGTAAGATTCAAGCTCCTCCCTTACCCATAAAGTCCATGGCCATTGCAAAGCCTGTTTGCTGCTATTATATGCATTATCAGAAAATGCAACAATGCTACGACAAGTGATACATGAAAAATCAGGAGCTCAAATAGGAAAAACGTTCAGTACTTACCATATTGTTCCATGCGTGTTGTCCATCTACACCTTTATTCTCATGTATGGGTCAGACCAGAATCCCCAAATCTGTCTATAGTCCTAGATTCCTTGTTAGGACACACAGCAGGACTCTTCGGCAAGTTCTTTCATGGTGGCAGCATTCACCACCATGGCTTCTACTGCTAAACCCTTATTCCAATATTGGCGGTCCTCCAGGAAGAAATGGCCTGGTCCCCAGGGAATTGGCTCTTTGGAATCTGGTGCTTTCCAAGCCCACTGAGTAATCATCTTAAGATAGTCAGCAGGTGGGCTCACCCAGGAAGTAGATGGTCGGGCACCGAATGCTTGCAAGTACATGGAGTCATCTGAGGTCATGGTTTGGGGTTTCCAGTTACCCCTCTGCATGATCTCTAGGACGGCTCCAAAGGAAACATCTTCAGGGGTGACTGGGGGAACTTTCCCCTTCACTGAAATCCATGTCCTCTGTGACAGATTCTTCTGGGGAATCTAGGTGCTTCCTCTTGCACGTCTTCTTACAGGGGGGGATTCCCTCTACGAGAATCTCTAAAGTTTCCAAAGAAGGGCCCTGTGCAGGGGTAACTTGAAGATTTAGTAGTCACTGTCCTGTTGTGGGAATTGGTGTCTGCTCTGGGCCAGAAGATATAGTAACATTGATGCAGGAGTAACCAGCTGACAACCTACAGAGGCCAAAGCTGTCTCCATAACCTGGAAGGCAGGGCCCACCTTAAGAATGGAAGCTTGGAACCAAGGTCAGACTATGCTCCAAGAACCCACCCTTTAAGGCAGGAGTCAGGAAGGACCCACAACCAACAAAGTAGCAAGAGCCAAGGTCTGCTGCACAAACAGGAGCCAAATCAAGACCCTCAGAACCAACAGCCAAGTCCCGGCCCCAAAAATCTCTGTTCTGAGGAGAGAACAGAAGTCTGAGCCACATTTTTTTTTTATTGAGGAGAAAGGATGCCTAATGGCACTGAGGCAGCTGGCAGAGGACTGAAGTACTGGGCTCCGAAGTTCCAGCGGAAGTCACAGGAGGAGATAGTGTAGGAGTCCTTGGAGATGATGCCCCAACCCCAAAAGGGAGAGGGGCTTGAAAAGGGGCAGTGATACCTCTGGCTGCCAACAGCTGATCCAATCTCACTTCTACCTCAGACTCCTACAGGAATAACTGAAAAACCTGAAGACTGGTTGTTCCAGGAAGGGACTGGGCAACTGGCCTGCAAAGTGGTCTATGGAAGGAGAATACCTTCTCCTGGGAAAAAAACCTGTTCAGATATCAGCACTGGGGAGGAGTAAGCCTGCTAAGATGCTGTAAGAGAGGTCAGCACTGAACCAGAAGCCAAAGGCACCATAGCAGTAGCAGTCGGTGCAGAGAAATCTTGAACTTGTAGCTTCAATACCTTAGCTTTCGGTACAGAGGAGGTAGTTGGAACTGGAGTCTTAGGGTTTGGGGCCACTGGTGCAGTAGGACAGAGTGGCTCTTTTTGGAAGAGTCAGATTTAGAAAAATCAGGCTTGGACAAAGGTTCACTGAAAGAGATCTTTAGTAAGTACTTTAAAATTGAGCTTATTATGATGCTCAACCAAGGCCCAATAACTAAAGGCCTCAGAGATGTCAGTTTAGATCTAGGGAAGGAGCTCCTAGACAAACAGGAAAGATGCTAATCAGAATTGGGCATCTTTCTTAAACAGTCCTGCCACTGTGAACCTAGAAGTGCCTTTTTGCTTTTCTGCCATTTTGCATTGACAAGAAACAAGCACCAATGCTGCATGCACACAAAGGATAAATGGAAAAATCTAACTACGGTAGAGAATACCAAGACAGTAATTAGAAACAGGAGGTACCAATGATGGTAGAAAAACACCCTACAGGTAAGAAAGGCAGAGAGGGTTAATAAGGGATAATGTATTCAGAGACAGTAGTCAAGGTTATATAGATAGAAAATACATCTATAAATAGATCTAAATAGAAAGCAAAGCTGCCTTTGTAAAAAGGCTTAAGGCTTTTTAAAAAAAAAATTAAAAAAGCACTTTAAAAGACTTGGCTGACCGCAACAGCTGACATCTTGCTGACAAGAGTGGCAAATGAGATCAGAGGTAATGGAGAGGGGTATTGTGGGTAGTCTCTTGGCTAGAGGTTTTTGCTAGCGTGAGCTGTACAATGGCAGAGTTGGTTCCAAGGATCAGAACACATTCACATTAGTCAAGAATGGGTTGTGACATCAGATCAGTCTCCATGAGGTTCTTGGAGGATTGGACTGAATAGACAGACCAGGATCAGGGTCTATCCAATTCAAAAAGGGTCAGTTCTTGGTAAGTAGACTTCTTCCAGCTTTCCAGTATGTTGCATCGACCCAGAATGTGCGTTGCTACCAGAAAACCGCTGGTGGAGATCACCCATTCCCACACACTCATGGCCTCACGACAAAGGAGGTAAGAACTGGTTCCTCCCTGCTTGATGTACCAGACCACTGATATGTGGTTTTACGGAATTGCAATAGTTCCTAGAGGAAGAAAGGAGTGAAGGGCCTGCAACGCTAACACCACCCTCATCTCTAGAACATTGATGTGCAATTTGGTCTCGCTCATGTCCTGCCAGAGCAATGCCCCCATCCTATTTTGGAGGCATCTGTGGTCACTGTGGCTTGGGGAGGGGCTGCAATGTTTGTCCCTAGACTACTTCAGAGGAGAGTATCCACCAGAGGGACTTCTGCAAGCATTGCTTATATGAATAGGCAGATCTAATAATGACCATTGGACTGCTAGTGTCCACTGTAGTACCCATATATGCAGACGAGCTCGGGGGGGGGGAGAGTAATAGTGGATGCCATGTAACCTAGGAAGGAAGAGGAGAATGAAAGATCACAGAAACATGGAGTCGTAAGTTTTGAACTCTCCACAGTTATAAAAACCTTGGTTTGCAACGTATCTATCCTCGCATCAATGTAGTCCAAGACCTGAACAGGTTTAGAGATGACAGTTTCAGGAAATAGTCTCTGGCCTGACAAAGATGGTTGGTGGGAACAGCAAGGAGCCAATCATCCAGGTACGGTTAGACCTGTATCCCCTGAAGCCTCAGGTGAGCCACTACTACTGCCATGACCTTGAACACCCTGGGGGCTGGGGTGAGACCAAAGGGTAGGGCTCAACTGATAGTGATTGGCCCCTAGCTGAAAGCGGAGGAACCTCCTAGAGCATCTGTGCATCTTTACATGGTAGTACACATTCTAGAGATCTATTGAGCACATCCAGTCGTTCTCCTGCAGGTAAGGCAGGATGGATTGTAAAGTGACCATCAAGAACTTCTTTGGCAACTGATAGGTTTAGGGGGGAAAGGTCCAGAATAGACCTTAGGTCCCCTATTTTTCTTGGCACCAAAGAGAGGCTGGAATAGATGCCAGATCCAGACTGATCTCAGGAGATGGGCTGGATAACTCGTTTCCTTAGCAGCTATTCTATTTCAAGCACTTCTGCTTTCCTTTGCACAGGTGAAACATCTGGGAGGTGTTTTGGGGGACTGGGAGGTGTTTTGGGGGACTGGGAGGAACCACAAAAAGGATGGTATAACCTCTGGATATGATTTGAAGCACCTAACGGTCTGTTGACATGGACTCTCATGCCATCAGGTGCAGCGAAAGGTGACCCCCGACTGCCTCCAGAGCAGAGCAGTCAGGCAACCCCTCAGGGCTGCTGCGTGGGCCCATGAGAGAACAGTTCAAGACTCAAAATTTCTCAACCCCCCCCCCCCCCCGCCTCTGGGCCAATATCTGTCTGGTCCCCCTCTGCCTCTGGGGGAAGACGAGTCCTGAGTGTCCCGGGAATAATGAGACTTCCAGGACCACATCTTTCGCCCCAGCTGATTCCTGGAAAATGATCTTTTGGGGTCAGAGAAGAGATTCCCAGACGTCTTCCCGTCCTTTTCACTCTGGACAAACATCTCAGTCTTCCCAAACAAGGAAGAACCATCATAAGGGGCATTCACAAAAGATGCCTTAAAGGGTTCTGTGAACTGACAGTCTGAGCCAGACGTGTCACCTCATGGCAATGCCAGACCCGGCCACCCTTGCAGGTCCTTCAGTGGCATGTGAAAGGAGGCACATGGACTTATTAGAAACTGCATGTGGACTTCTTAAACTGCTTTGAGTTGCTATTCACGCAAAGAATATGCACTTACCCTCCGGTGACATGGACTCTGGGGGGGCTTTTTTTTTTTTTAGACGTGGCCACTACCACCATGGCATCTACTGGGGACCCCTTGTTCCAACTAGGCCTGTCTGCAGGAGGACTGAATCCTGTCGGGATGCTTTGGGATTGGCTCCATAGTGTCCAGTTCCTTCCATACCCGGGTAGTAATATCCACCAAGGGATCCACAGGGCAGGGGGACACCCAGGAGGTAGACGGGCCCATGCCAAAGGCCTCCAGAACCACCGACTCATCCAAGGAAGGTTTGGGGGCAGACCAACCCCCCTGCTGCCACAGGAGTTCCATGATGTTGCCAAAGGAGACATCGGGGGTGATCTGGGGAAACCCTCCCCTTCCTCCAAATCAGTGTCCTTAGTGAGGGACTCTGAGGAGGGTCCAAGTACCTTCTTTTGCACATTCACTTGTGAGGAACCTCCTCAGTCGGGCTCTCCAGAGAGGGCTAGCAAACCACCTGTGATTCGAGGGGAACAGTCTGGGGCACAGTGAGCACGAGCTGTCCTTGCATCGGCAAAATGGCTGAAGATGCACCCAGAGGCGAAGGAGTCTGGGTGGAATCAGAGGAGATGGTTCATGGGCCTCGATCCACTGGAGAGAACCCTTTCCACTACATTGAAAGCAGAGGGAGAGCGAGCCTCCCGGAAAGCTAAGGAAGCTGCTCTCCCCAGATCCGATGGGGGGATCGGAGCTGAGCCCACCAGAGCAGAGATACCAAGAGGGCCCTGACCCAACAAAGTCAGCGCCAAAGGAGAAAAACCCAACCCCTCGGATCTGACGCATAGGCTTTGGCTCAGAGAGCCGCTCGGGTCCAAACTAGTTGGGTCTGATGCACTCAAGGTAATGGCCGGTGTTGAGGTACTCTACCATCAGCGCAGACACCAGGACCTCTCAGATCCATAAACTCCAATACAGGGGAGGGGGGGGTCAGACTGGAGGTGGTGATAACAGGGCAAAAAAGGGAAGCAAGCCCCCCCCCCTCCAAAGGGAGAGGGGGCTGGCAAGTCCCCCATCTGAATCTGGGTGTGAATAAACCATTGCATCATTTTGTCCATGTCTGCCTCACTCAAACTTCTGGCAGAACGAGACAAGGCCACCAATACCAACCAGGAGGGTTGATGTGCAGAGGCCCTGGAAGAAGGTCTAGGCTTCTACAGTGAGAATCTGGGTGAGCGGAGCAGAGGAGTAACTGGCCTGGTAACTATCTGTTGCTTCAGAGGACCCACCAGATCTGACCGGTCCAGGGATCTCTTCCTCCCTTTGTCTCTCCATTTTTTCCCTTGTCCTTCCTATGCTCCCTATCCGCAGACCTATGAACAGGAGGCAAAGTCCTGGCCTGGAAGGGAGAGGAAGAGATCGTGGCTGAGGAAGCAGTCACAGCCATGACCATAAGGGAAGCAGAGGCAGCCACCTCCATAGCAGGAAGAAGTCCCTTGAGGATTAGTTTAGCCCGGCGATCCTTTAGGGCCCTGCGGTTAAACCCCACACAAATAGAGCAGTCTGTTGAAAGATGGGAGGCCCCCAAACACAAGACAGTGTGGCCATCAGCCGGAGACAACTTATGGCCCCACACTGCACACTTCCTAAAAACCAGCTTTGACTGCTATCTGCCATGTAAACAAAGTTAAAGGCACAAGGCTCTAATCTGCCTGATCACACACACTCACGACCAACTGACTAGCAAGGAGGGAGAAGGGAGAGGTGGCCTACTCTAATTATACCAAACTTTTTTTTTTTTTTTTGACGCGAAATGAATGGGGAGGTTAAACAAGGGAAAGGGAAAGTACAGATGTGTACACTTACCATACATGTAGATGTCAGTGTATTCACTGTTGCAGTCATCACACTTAGGGTTATCTGCCTGCAGGTAGCCCTCAGTCGGCCCAAATACCAGAGTCTTGGGATTTCTGCGGCAGATGCTGTCACCTCTTCCATGATGTCAGGTCATCAGGGGTATAAAAAACATGCAGCAGACGCCATTACATCAGTTTTTCTTGCCTTAAACGTCAGGAGCCCCCAAAATAGAAAGCTATTACATGGGGTGGAACACCTCCAGTAAAAAGTAAATACCCCTGCTGTAAAAGATGGCCATAAAGACGATAGGTAAAAAGGATAGAGAAAACCAGGGGGCTGGAGAGGGGGAAACCAGGACTGCAACAGTGAATACACTAACATCTACATTTATGGTACGCGTACACAACTGTACTATGTTCTTCGTGTTTCACTGTTGCAGTCATCACACTTGGGTTGATTCCCAAAGCTAAGGAAGGGTGGAGGCAGTCGAGAAGTGTTGGGGCTGGCTAGCAGGCCTTGTAAGACTGCTCTAGCAAATCCAGCTCTGGATTTAGAAAAATAGGTAAGTCGTAATGCTTGGTGAAGGTGTGTACAGAACTCCAGGCTGCAGCTTCCAGGATGTCCGTGGTGGGGACTCCCCTGAGAAATGCTGTAGAAGTTGAAGTAGCTCTAGTGGAATGAGTTCTGATCCCCAGAGGGGTAGGTTTTCCATGGTGCTTGTAGCAGAAATGGATGCAGTGTGCTATCCATTTGGAAATGGTTTGCTTGGAAATGGCCTTGCCCTCTGCCCCTGTAGCAAAGCCGAGTAGAAGCTGGTCACATTTTCTGAAAGGCTTAGTCCTGTCAAGGTAGAACCTGAGCTGTCTGCACGTCCAAGGAGTGCAGGATCATTTCCCCTCTATCCTGAGGATTAGGGAAAAAGGTTGGCAAATGGATGGATTGTTTTAAAGCAACACTGGATACCACAATGGGCATAAAGGAAGGGTTAGTCCTGAGGGAAAACCCTGTCAGCATAGAAAATAATGAAGGGCTCCACCATTAGTGCCTGTAACTCAGACACTCTTCTTGCTGAAGTAATAGCTAGAAGCAAGGTTGTTTTCCAAGACAGGAATTTTAACTGTGCTGAAGCAGCAGGTTCAAAATGGGGAAGTGTGAGCTTTTCCACTACAAAGTTAAGGTCCATGCCAGGGTGGAAGCTCTCCTAGGGGGCCTTAAATTGTTAGCTCCTCTCAGGAACTGCTTGAGAGGGTGAGAAGAGAGAGGAGGCTCAGTATTATAGAGCTGAGATGGCAGAGGCATGAATCTTAATGGATGAGAAGGATGGGCCTCTGTGGAGCAGCTCTGCTAGGTAATCAAGGAATTGAGGTAAGTTGGGCACAGCTGTGTCCTTTCCTTGAGACTGACTCCTTCTCCACATTTCGGCATAGGATTTCTTAGTACTAGGCCTTCTGGCCTCAAGGATAACATTCTGCACCTGTTTGCTGAGGGGTGCTGGTGGTGTATTCATGGGATAAGCCAGGCTGCAAGGTTTAGGGTTTGCAGCGATGGATGCAAAACCTGTCCCTCCTGCCGAGACAGCAGGGAAGGTGTCCGATGTAGGTTCCATGGTGGCACTGCTGTCAGACTGCATAGGCACCAGTGCTGGCATGGCCAGTATGGTGCAATAAGGATTGCCCTTGGCCTATCCTGTTTGATCTTGAGTAGTTCTTATGAGAGGGACAGATAAGGAAAGGCATAAATTGAGAGGTTTTCCCATGTAAAGGATAGGGTGTCCACCTTCCAGGCTCTGCTGCGTGGGTTTCTGGTGCAAAATTTGTTCAATTGGTGGTTTTAGGGGGAGGCAAAAAGGCCCACCTCTGTTAGAACTTTGAATGAGTTGGGTTCCAGTTTCCACTCGTGAGGGTCCAGTAGATTTCTGCTTTAGTCTGCCAGTGAATTTTGCTTGCCTGGCAGGAATTGAGCTTGTAGGTGCACTTGGATGCTCAAGGCCGTGTTCCACAGAGCCATGGCTAACCTGCAGAGTGGGTAAGAATGAGTCCCACCCTGCTTGTTTATGTACCACAACTGTGGTGTCTATCAGGAGCTGTCCTGGAATGATAAGATATTTAGAGACTGTTGGAGCATTTTGTACAGCTAGCTGGGCTCCATTTGCCTTGAATGCATTTGTCTGCCATGCGAGTCCCCCATGCATAGTCTGAGGAGTCTGTTGTCAGGCTTTGGACAACGAGGGGTTGAGTGAAAGGAAGTCCCTTGTTGTGGTTGCATGCTTCTGCCCACCAAAGGAACTCTGCCCTTAGACAAGGTATGATAGGAATCACTGTTTCCAGGTCCTGAGAATGTTGACACCAGAGAATTTAAGTACCACTGAAGTTTCCTCATATGCAGTCTTGCATTTGAATTCACGGAACGCATGAGGCCATGAACCCTAGGGCTTGCAGTATTTTCCTTGCAGATAGCTGGGTTTTGTTGGCCATTAGTTTGAAATAAATGAACCTGCTTTTCTGGAGTGAGGAATGCCATCTGGGAAGTTGTTCAAGCTTGCTCCCAGGAATTCAATTTGTTGGCTGGGCACCAGTTGTGATTTCTTTTTGTTGGTGTATCCCAGTGAAATTAGAAGTCTTTTTACAAATGCCAGGTGCTGAAGTAGCAATTTCTGACTGTCCGCCTGAACCAGGCAATCATCCAAGCATGGGTAGATTTGAATATTTCTCTGCCTGCATTATGCAATGGCTAGAGCCAGGCATTTTCTGAATACTCTGGGCGCAGTAGATAAGCCAAAGGGAAGTGCAGCCAACTGATAGTGCATAGAGCCTACCCTGAAACGTAGATATTTCCTGCAAGACTCCCTTATGGGGATGAGCAGATAAGCTTCTTTTAAGTCTAGGGTGACTAACCAGGCATCCTTGGCTAGCATAGGAAGAAGCTGTTGCAGTGTAAGCATTAAATACCTAACCTGTCTTACAACTGGTAGGATCTTAACCTTAAGAGACTACCAAGGCTTAATGCTTAGTTGAGTCCAGGGAACTTACTGGTATCCAATTTAATCTGCCAACATAGTTCCCTAAAATCCAGGGAGTCTTCCCACAGACCACCACGTGGGTCTTGCTGAACTTTCTCTAAAACCAGAAACAAACTTGTGTTCAGGAAATTATTGAATATGTTTGTAAAGGGCATTATTCCTATTTTTAATCCTGATGTCCCTGACATGCTCGTATATCCTTTCCTTCAGGGCTCTTTTGGTTTTCCCTATATAAAACCCCAAGCACTTAGTGCAAAGCCACAAACTACTCCCCTGGTAACACAACTGTGTTTCCCATGAGGCCTAACATTGAAGTGGTTAGCTTTAAACTCTTTTTTTACATATCATACAGCAGTGTGTGCAAAATCCACATCTTTTAGCACCTCTATCCTGTGCATTTGTGCCTTTGTTTAACTGTTCCATCAATTTTTTGAAAGCAACTCCCCTCCTAAAAATAATGTGTGGGGTATATCCTATTTTGTCCAGAATGTCAGTCTATGAAAAATGTTCCAATTTTTTTTTTAAGTAAGTTATAAATCTCTATAATCTTGTGAAAACCTAGTTACAAAGGATAACCCAAACCGACCCAGGGTCATCCTTCTGTTTTTGAAAAGTAAAGTCCAGAACTACCTCTAAGCCCATTCCCCCTTGGGTTTTGATCAAGGGTTGGAGGGTACCTCCCTTTCTTTTCCAAGAAACTTCTTTATACATAACCGTTATAAGGTCCAATGGATACCCTCTGGCCATTAACATGTCCTTCAGTGTTTCACTTTGAAATTCAAAGTCCTCATCACCATTCGGGAAATGCAGACATACTGTCCCTTCACCAATCCCCTCTTTACATGATGGGGATGGCTACTTTCATAATGCAAGACTGTTGCTATATGTGGGTTTGTGAAACAGGTTACTAAAACATTTTGTTGGTCAAATCATTCTCTAGATGTATATCTAAATAGTCAATATTTTCCGCAAGTATAAGTAAACTTAAAAGTTGTAGTATTGTTGATGTATACTAAAAATTCCTTCACTATTTCATAATCTGCTGTCCAAATAAAAAATAAATCCAAGTAACAAAAATAAACAGCAGATACGAGTTGAATAAGTATTTCCGTTCCCACATAAGCATTACAATATTGGCAAAAATGGGAGCACTACCGAGTTAGATCGTAAGTTGCATGATCTATAATTTGAGCATTCTATTTTGGCGTATAAAAGTGTAAAGGCTGATAAAATTGCAGGGGATTCCAAACTTAGAAAGGGAAAGAAATTGGATTGTGATATTAAGGCGTACAAGGAGGGATATGCCTATCCCAAAACGTCCAGGCAGGGTGGCAACAATGGAGCACATTACCCGGCAGATGGTAGCCAAGAGAACAACAGAGGTGGAGCTGAACAGCAGACAACCAATCAGTTCCCTTTAGGGCAGGAACAGGTAAACAAAGGAACAAATACACAGGACAGAGGTACTAAAAGATGTGGAGTTTGCACAGTGCTGTATGATATGCAACAAAATTAAACTGAGTTTAAAGCTAACCACATCAATGCTAGGCCTCAAGGGAAACAGTTGTGTCATCAGGGGAGTAGTTTACATGGCTTTGTGCACAAAGTGCTTGGGATTTTATACAGGGAAAACCAAAAGAACCCTGAAGGAAAGGATATACAAGCATGTCAGGGATATCAGGATTAAAAATAGGAATAATGCCCTATACATATTCAACAATTTCCTTAACACAAGTTCAAGTGTCTGGCTTTAGAGAAAGTTCAGGAAGACCCATGTGGTGGTACATGAGAAGACTAACTGGAGTTCAGGGAACTATGTTGTCAGATTAAATTGGATACCATTAAGTTCCCTGGGCTCAACGAAGCATTAAGCCTTGGTA
Organism: Protopterus annectens; assembly: GCF_019279795.1. Taxonomy (NCBI): domain Eukaryota; kingdom Metazoa; phylum Chordata; order Ceratodontiformes; family Protopteridae; genus Protopterus; species Protopterus annectens. The sequence goes on from NC_056747.1 coordinate 872,743,852, forward strand.
GTTTAAGGTTAAGATCCTACCAGTTATAAGACAGGTTAGGTATTTAATTTTACCTTAGCAAGTGTTCTTTTGAACACCAGAGTGATTCTTTTATGATAAAACATTTTAATATTTAAATACACAGATGTATTAACTTTTTGGTGGGGGATCACTCATTTGATTTTGCACTGGGGTGGATTTTGTAATATGTTATATCAATGTATTTTGGTGTTATTTTGAGTGTTGATTATTTAAATTTGTTAACTGAAGTCATGTGATTTTTATATAAAAGGGCTTGACCCAAAGTGTTAAGGCAGCTGATTAAGTGCTTTCATCAGCATCAATCAACTGGAAATAAACTGGATGTTTGGTGCCTGGATTTTTTCCTTGGTTTTGTTTAGTTCTTGGGTTTCGTAGATGAGGTATTAGTTACTAAAACAGTCAGTGCAGAGGTTGGCACTGACAGCACCCAAGATGGCAACTTCAGTCAGTTCTGCTAAAACTGTGGGAACCATGGAAGACAACAGGTAGCAATGATAAATGTCAGAGCAGCTTTTCTTGAACCCTCATGCCTGGAGGAAGACTGGGAACCAACATCGGTCTTAGAAATTCCAGCTATGCCCTCAGACTAATTTTTCAGTCACAGAAAAAAAACACACAGGGTGCAGTAGCTTAAGCCATAACAGATGGCACAATCTTCCTGAAGGTGAACCAGGACCAAGCAGTAAGCAAGTAACGTCAGAATTAAGTAGTTTATGGTCACTCTTCTGGCACATCCTGAAACCAGAAGTGCCCTTTGTCCTGTGTGCAATTGCGTATTGACATGACCGAAAACTTTAGGAGAAAAAAATTAATAGTACTAAAGAACTACCAAAAACAGTAAGAAAGGGAAAGGCAGCTATCAATGATGGTAGACCAATGTGGAAAATACACCAGAAAGATTAAGAGGAAAAGCTGGGCAAGAATTAAGTTTTAAAGAAATACTATTAGAGTGAAGGAAGGATTAAAAAAACATAGCGCGAGAGCTGACTGGACAGGAATGTGTCTGGCACTTAAAGTGGCACACTAGATACGAGGTAATCCTAAGAAGCATTATGGGTAAAGCTAAGTTTTTGGCAGGCACGAGCTGGAATAACAGTTGTCTGTTCTGAGAGAGAACAGAATCCACAGTCAAGGATCAAGTGAAGATTGGGAAATCATCCATCCCTGGTAACTGTCAAAGGATACCATTATGCATTTCTTGGCACATAGTTTTAGTCCATAGCTGACACCAGTTTGTCAGCCCTTCCTAGAGAACATTTGTCAGTGTGGGTTTCAATGAGCTCCTAATTTGCAATTAGTCAGCCAGAGGCCATTGACATTGGCCTTAACTTCAGAAAAGTTAATGCCAAAAAGAAGTGGTCCCAGAACCAATCCCCAAGGGACTGACTGGCCTCTGTAGAAGTGGACTCCAATTCAAACTTCCTGGGTCCTGTGAGCGCCAGCTGGCTATCCACCAGGTGACAGATTTGTACCAAACCAAGTTGGTCAATGCCAGAGTGGGGTACTGTGACAAATGCCTTGGCTAGGTCAAGGTAGGCAGTGTGAACCATTCTGTCCTCATCCATTGCTTTGGCGACCTCCTTAAAAAACCATCAGGTTGAGTAGACAACCTGCACTTGACAAAAACAAATTGTGTTTGGTCCAGTGTCTGGAGTTTCACTCATATCCAGGATTATTCTTCCCTTGGCTTCGCATGAGACTAGCAAGTCTGTAGACAGACTACTGCTGCAGTTCCATTCATGAGGCACAAAACCAGTTTGGAGACAAACAGTAATTCCAGAGGGATGGACAAGTCATGTTTCATGCTATTCAGAAGGCAACCTGGGGTATTGTCTGAACCCGCTGAGTGCTGTTGGCATTGAGAATCAAGGACCTGTTCCCTGGTGACAGCGGGGGGGGGGGGGCTGTATTTGATGGCATTTCCCCGACAGAAAGTTGGAACCAAATTTGTTAGCCAGTAGCTTTGCTACATCTAGCTCAGTACAGGTGGCTCCATTTAAAATAAGCTCTGCACACAACTGTGCATTGCCCTTGAGTTTGCGGACATGGCTAAAGAATCTTGTGCTTGTCCTAGGAGGCCAAATTTTGGCTTTGGTAGACTGTCCAAATTTAGTTTGAGTGTGCTTTTATCCTGTTGAGTGCTGCACCTAATTTGTAGCACAATTTTCTTTGTTATACAGCCTATTGATATTCCACCAGGGTGGAATGTTTGTTCTGTACTTTTTCCCGGTAGGTGCAGCTGCCTCTGTACAGCTGTTAACATGCCTGTATGGGGTTTCTGTGAACCGTTCTGTATAGGCAGCATTGTTCTAAGATTTATGGGGGACTTGAAATTTTACTAGTCTAAAGAGTAGCCCAGTGTTAGCTGGGAGTTCAGGTTCTCACTTCAGACCATTGTCGGAACTTACCAGGGAACTGTACAACACTTCCATATCAGGGAGGACCAGATCCAGTACGGTTGCACCTCTGGTTGGTGCACTGACCATCTTACCCAGGGAGCTTGGTGTGGTATAGGATTCCCAGTTAATGGTGGGATAAAAGTTCACTAGTATGATATTGGGTTGGATGGTGACCATCTCCATCAAGTTCAAACACATGGTATGGTTTCCTGGGTCATAGGGGGGGGACCTATAGCTTTGCAAGGAAGTGGTAATTTGCCTATAGTGATTTGAACATGAAGCTTTAGTGTACTGTCCTGTGATCAGCCTTGAGGTATATTTTTGATGCAAATTGAGATGCCCCCACCTTTAGTCCTTGTCTGTGATAGCAGGTATAACCTTGCATCAGTTGAGGAACAAATGAAAAGGACAGTTGTCTGGACTGATCCACAGCTCATGGGTCCAACAGGAGGAGGCACAACTCCCAAATGGAATAGTCCTGAGAAACGTCATCCAGCCCACAGCTTAAGACACGCTCCTGGTACACCTGAAGGAGGGGCATAGGAGCCTAGAAACTGAAGTTCTATGTAGAAAGTCAATGAAATTGGATCTGGCAAGAATCTGGACCGTTTATGGGCAGGGGACTTGGGAGACAAAACAGAATCTGAAGAGGTGCACAGAAAACTTTGGTGGTGGAGCCAAAGGTGGCACAGAGTAAAAGAGAGCAAATCTGTAGGTTTTACAATGCAAGGTGAAGCTCCAGATAAAATAGAAGCAGAAGGCAGCAAAGCTTTTAAAATAAGCTTCTTTGTTCTAGGCCCTATGGTTGAAGCCTGAACAATTGCATTTGAACTCAAGATGGCCTGCCCCAAGGTAACAGAGTGGACATCCAATTGAGGAATTTTGCCCACAAGAGCATTTTACACTACAGGTTTATCAGATATCTTGATAAAGAAAAAAAAAACAGCTAAACAATTAAAGAGCAAATCAGAATATCAACAATAGTAAAGAAATTCCTACAAACTTGGGAAAATGCCAGCACTCTGTCCAATACTCAGGAGAATAGGCCTAAAAGGCAGCAACAACCACAACACATGCCATTCCACACAATGCAGGAGAGAGCAGTCAGGATCTGAGACATGGGAGACTTATGGACAAGTGGAGGAACCTGAGCTGTGGCCCCAAAGTCTGAGAAGTGGCCTTAGTTGGATCCAAAACCTAAAGAATGAGAAACAGACATCAGATCAATTGCTCTGTTTAAAAATATAAAGTAGAGACAGTTAAAAATAAACATTCCTAGATTTAAAAATATTTACTTTTTAACATCTCCCCCAAAGGAAATTTTGCCTAGCAAAGGTTAGCACAAGCTAACAGATGGTCTAAAGCTGTAGGATCTTTAGTAAAGATCTGAATAGCGTTGTGCACTTAGCTCAGCTACAGTTAAGTTACAAAGCATGGAAGGTGCCCTGAAGCTTAGTCATCTTGTTGGCTGTTGTATCCTCTGTAGAATATAGCCCATATACTGCAGCAGTTATCAATATGATCTCTACATTTAAACACAAGATGAAGAAAATGGGAAAGGAAGGTTATGAGAATATACAACACACTATGTACTCCATAACATTCCATCAGAGTTGCTTTCATTAGTCTTCATCCTGTGGGACCACAGATCTGACTGCCGCATTTTCCAGCATTGGATCAGAGATCCTTCCCTACCCATAATGCCATCTCCCTTCTACCCTGTTTGCTGCCAACCATAGCATACCAACCTAACAATGCTTTACCCACTGGCAGATACCAGAGCACTATAGGAAAGAACAAAATTATGCCAAGGTAAAGGCTATGTCTTCCGCCCAGAGAGCCACACAGCCCACGTAAGGCAGGGGGAAGGAGGAACAGACTTGAAGACAAATGACCAGTACAGCTCAGATGGAACGTTATGGAGAGTACATAACTTATCTCAAGTTGTTTTGATTTGCTCTTCAACCAGTGGGACAGTGTGTTCAGCTACAAAAAACCTGGGAGGCCCTCATAGGATATTTCAGAGCACAGCGGAGCCAAAATATGCCCTGCTTCTGGATAGGGGAGCCAACTTGTAATGAAATTAAAGTATGCGATGATGCCCAAGTAGCCACATAGCAAATAGCCAAAGAAACTCTGGACCAGAAGGCAGCTGAAGTGGCCACAGATCTAGTAGAATATGCCTTAACTTAACCTGGCAGAGATGATCCTTTGGCTGAATATCCCAGTATTATGCACAGAGCTCCAATGAGTAATGGTGACCTTCGATAAAGGTTTTCCTAAAAGGTAAGTCCCCAAACTAATCAAGTACAGCAAGGGCAAGACACCAAAAGGGAAATTCCAAAGTCAAAAAATGCCAGCCCAAAGTAGTGTGTATAAAGTCATTTATTGTGACAGACCAGTTTCTGCTACAAATACCAAGCCTTCCTCAGTGTATATAAACCTTCCACATATAGCCACACATTTATATAGAAATCAATTAGGTAAGCCCAGATGATTGGTCATAAGCCTAGGGGGAATAATCACCCCCAATTTGATAATCCACTTTTCTTTCATGTTAAGTAAATTGTGCCAACTTGCTTTGTTACTTTTCTTGCCAATAACTATCAATCACAGTAAATCGAAAATTCGCTGTAGAGTGATTCAATGCACTAGTTGCCTTTTTATTTTTAAAAATCACTCGTGCTCACCGATCTGAAATTTGCCAGGTCCCAATGTTTGTCCTACATAAAACACAGAATATGAACAAGGGGCCAGGTAAACCAACCACTCACTAGAGCAATTTGCAAAAAAATTGATATCGTAAACCTGGCCAGTATTCCTGCTGGAAAACTCCTTAAGTCTTCTCCATACGTACACAGTAGTGCCCACACAAAAAACACCCAACCAGTGGGTCCCCCATAAGTGTCAGTTGGGAGAGTGGCTGAACTTAGACCCAGTCTTATAACGAACAAGGAACCCAGTATCTTGCCTCTCCTATAACCAAAAGGGCACCTTTCGGGTAATAAATTGGCAAGTCCAACATCCCCCAACAAAATATTACAATAATATTTGATAATCTGCAGTAGGTTAGGAGAGTTGCACCCATAAATGGTGATAAACCAGATATTGGACTCATGAGATGAAGTTTTTGCCTTATACTTCAACATATCCTCCCTCTCCAATGCAGATACTTCCCTACAAGCCATTGTGATTGTACCCAGTCTTTCAATCTACCCACCAGGTCATGCCTCTGATGTTCACAAGTCTCAGAATCGGAACAAATATGTATGTTTGTCATGAATTGGGATTTGGGTATGTTGCGCTTGATATGGGGAGAGTGATGACTAGATGCATGCAACAAAGCATTATATTCTGGGAATTTATGACATACCCATGCATCTAATGTATGGTCAGATTTTCTGGTAACCAAAACATCCAGAAAAGCAATCTGGTTCAAATCAAAGTTGCATGTAAAGTGAATGCCCCATTTATTGCTATTAATATAATCCAAGAATTCATTAAACACATCAGCTCTCCACACTAGCCAGCAGTCCAAATAACGACAACAAATGTCAATCTGACAAAAGTTCTGCAGGGGATCACATCAGTTGCTCCAAATATGCCATGAGAAGATAGGCATATATGGGGGTAAAAGAAGCCCCCATGGCAGTCCCCTGTATAGGTAGATAACTGTACTGTGAGTCAAGTAGACCGAAATGGGTTCCATAAGGGAACCCCTACCTGAAACGACAGGTCTACCTGGAGGGTCCTGCAGTGATTTATGGACCTTGGGCAACAAGTATAGATACTGTGGTTGTGGATCACTAACCATCAGATGTTTAGATGCAGAGATGGTGATAATCCCTTCCTCCACCTTGAAATGTAGAAAGGCGTCAATTTGCTTTTTGAAACCTACAGTAGGGTCGAGACATCTGCATATAATAGTTTGCTGTCCAGTTGCCTCTTGGCTTCCTGATCATATTTGGCCCAGTCCATCACCACCACAGCTCCTCCCTCATCAGCCTGTGTGATAACAGGGTTAGTGCAAGTTTTAAAGTTGTGTAAGGGCCTCCTGTTCAGGTTTAAAAAGGTTATGCAACTTCATCACCCTATCTGAATGAAGATGTAAATCTTAGACAACTTTATGAAAAAATAAATTAAGTGAGGTTCATAGGTGGCATAAAGTTAGACCTGTGAAAAAAAAAGTTGGATCAACAGACCCATGGTTATCCTGATCAAAAAACAATTTCAAATTAAGGATGCAACAAAAACTTATCAGCAAGGATACCCTCTGGAACACAAAATGCAGGGACAAAATTCAATCCTTTATTGAGCAATTCAAGTTTGAATAGGAGTTGAAACCTCTGGGGAAATGTTGAGAACATTGTTCTATTCAGTTACTTGTTGGTCAATCTAACAGTGTCGCCACATCAGCTATTCTTGTTTTGTTTCCTCCCTGCCCTGTGTCTAACCCTAAAGGGGTATCTGAGTTACTGTGTTTTGGTGTGGGAGAAGACACTAGTGCTGCTTCCGTATGTCATCGAAGATGAATCCTCCCCCAAAGTACTCCCAAAGGACATTTTTCTTCAAGATGGACCTAGGCCTTTTCCTTTTGAGTTTGGGACCAGTGTTTAAAAAAATACAATTATGCGGTCCAAATGGTCTCCCCATCATTGTCCGCTAGGTCATGATTAAATTTGTGTATCTTACAGTCCCTTAACTGGCCTTCAAGTGTCAATAGTTCGACTTAATCGTTATAAGCAGGTCTGATAAGTTTGGTCCTCAAGCTGTTTAACAATTTTGTTACCTCCATCAAAATAGTCAATACATGTGTCATGATAGGCCAATAAGACCTCCACAAGTCCCATGGAGGCTTGTTGGACCAATGACCATTGTTGGTCCATCTCCTGATCCATTTCAAAATAGAAGGGCTGAATACGTACTCGTAAACCCTTGGGACAAAAGTTCCTTGCCTTGTATGCTTTGAAGAGGTGAAGATGCCACGTGTGCATAGTCTTCATACTTTTGGATAATTTAGAAAAAACATTATGACAAGATGTAGTTTCATCCCCAGCCAAGGGATCCCCAGGGACCTTGGTCCCTAAACAAAATGTCAATATCACAATCAGATGACAGGCGTAGGAGAAGATGGCCCAGATCCATGCCCATCACAAATGCTCCAAAAATGTATAAAAACTATAAAATGACCAGATAGTTTTGTCTGCCAAGACAGCAATTTCACCAATATAATCCACCAACCACAAAAAAGCGGTAAATACAATGGATAAACAAACTAAGCCAGAAAGACAACAAAATGGTTCCCTATAATTGGCCTGGACCAACAGATATGGCAGTTAATTTGAATCAATACCAAGGAATAGCCCCTACCTTTAAGTCATAAGTAGTGAACCATAATATAGCCAGTAATGGTGCTATGTACCCCTGCACAACCATAAAGTCTTAATCTGAAACAATGTAGAGTTAGCAGTAAACCTGATATGCCAGTCCCATCCTCCATATTTATGCCCAATGAGACTGTAGAAATATAAAAAGTTATGTACCTACCATAACGTTCCATGTTAGTTGTCTTCATCTCGCCTTCTTTCTTGTTGGGATCGGAGCCAACCCTTGGCTCAGACACCGCCATCTTCTATAGCTCGAGAGCTGTTTACTGGCTTGAGGCTACCCCTTATTCCATGATGGCTAGCGCTAGCTACCCATATCTTGTTTGTAATAGCTAACCCTAGACATAGCAAGAATAATCTGACCAAACTAACAGTTTAGTTGTTACACTAAGTCAGAGGAAAAAAAAAAAGAAAATACTCAGCCGGTGAAACCTAAACTCCTCTCAGTCCAATAGGACAGGGGGATGGAGGGGGGACGCAAGAAAGGCAGCGAGATGAAGACAACTAACATGGAACATTATGGTAGGTACATAACTTCATGTTAAGTTGTCTATCTTGCCTTAGTTTCTTGCTTGTTGGGACAGGGTCCCTAGCACCTATGATCCTGGGTGGCTCATTGGAACATACTCTTCAAAACAGTGGAACCAAAGTTCTCTATTCCTGGAGGCCATGTCTAACTTGTAATGAGAAATAAAGGTATGAGGATTTGCCCATGTGGCCACAGCACAAATAGAGTCCATGGGCAACCTGGACTGGAAGGCTACAGAAGTGGCCAAAGCCCTAGTAAAATGGCATTTTGGTCTGGCAGCCAATTCTTTGTTTAATTGATAAATGAAGGTGATAATGTGAGACAACCACCTAGACAGGGTCAATTTGGAAACTGGGAGACCTTGTTTGCCCCTAGCATAGGAAAGGAAGAGTTGGTCCTACTTCCTTACATACTTAGTTCTATGCAGGTAAAAACGCAGTTGTCTATGAACATCCAAAAGGTGTAACTTGTATTCTGCCTTGTTGGTGTAATTAGGGAAGAACACTGGATGGTCTGTGGATTGGTTTAGATTATTTTCTGAGCACACTTTAGGAAGGATGGATTAGTTCTCAGCGCTACCCTATCCTTGTGAAAGACTAAAGTACAGAGAACCAACGCTTACTGCTTGAAGTTCCGATACATGTTTGGCTGAGGTAATAGCTACCAGAAAGAGTTTTCAAAGATAGAAAAGTACAGTTTTGTACCTACCATAAATGTAGATGTTAGAGTGCTAATACAGCTGCAGTCATAACAGATGGGGTTTTCCTGCAGTCAGGCGGGTCCTCGGTCGGCCAAATTCCAAAGTCTAGGTCTGGCGTCGGATGTAGTCGCTTCTTCCCAGACATCAGTGCGACAGGGGTATAAGAACGAGCAGACGCCATTTTCTTCAGTTTCTTGCCCCAGATGTCAGGTGCCCCCAGAAGGAAAGCAAAACATAAATTTATGTAATAATGAAATGCAATATAATCAAAAAACAGTAGTTGCAAGCAAATACACCATAAAAGAATACCCCAATGAAGTTGTATGAGGGTGTGTTGGCCATTAGGCCTGTCCCAAGAGGGGAAGGGAGGGAGGGAAACCTGGACTGCAGCTGTATTAGCACTCTAACATCTACATTTATGGTAGGTACAAAAAGTACAGTTTTGTACCTACCATAAATGTAGATGTTCGAGGATCCACATTGCTGCAGTCCTAACCATTGGGTAGTCCGCTGTCCCAGTCGGCCCGAATACCAAAGTATATGGCTGACGTCGGTCAAGGCGCATTAATCTGACGTCAGGGTACTAATGCGCATGACCGACGTCATATCCTCAGTCTTTTCTTGCCCCAGATGTCAGAAGACCCTAAAAAGACAAGGCCAAAACCAAAGACACCAAACATATGTACAATATACACAAAATTACAAGAGTATAACCTCACCCACACAACCACCCCTAACCACAGAGGGGAAGGAGGGAGGGTAAATTGGACTGCAGCAATGTGGATACTCGAACATCTACATTTATGGTAGGTACAAAACTGTACTATGTTCTTCATTCCACATTGCTGCAGTCCTAACCATTGGGTAGAATCCCAAAGCAGAGGTAAGGGAGGCTGGCAAATCATAAGGAAGCAGGAGCTGTCAACATGCCTTGCAAAATAGCTGTGGCAAAACCAGCCCTAGATTTAGAGGAGAGGAAGGTGGTAATGCTTAGAGAAAGTATGCACTGAACTCCAAGTAGCTGCCTCCAAAATATCCTTAGTTGCCACCCCCCTTAGAAATGCTGTTGAAGTGGCAGTAGCCCTAGTGGAATGAGGCCTAATCCCAGCTGGAATCTCCTTGCCATGATGGGAATAACAAAATGCTATGCAAAACCCAATCCACTTAGAAATAGTTTGTTTTGACACAGGCTTGCCCTGAGAACTCAAAGCAAAAGAAACAAACTGCTGAGACTGCCTAAAATCCTTAGTCCTGCTTAAATAATAACGCAACTGCCTGTGTACATCTAAAGTGTGCAAAATCTTTTCCCCCTTATTTTGGGGATCTGCATAGAAAGTAGGCAAATTAATAGTTTGGTTTAAAGCCACACTAGAAACCACCTTAGGCATAAAAGAAGGATTAGTAAGTAATGATACCCTATCCTTATGGAAAATCAAAAAAGGCTCTACCGCCATAAGGGCCTGCAATTCAGAAACCCTTCTTGCAGAAGTAATGGCCAACAAAAAAGCAGTCTTCCATGACAAGTATTTCAATTCAGCAGTAGCCGCAGGCTCAAAAGGTTGTAGAGTAAGTTTCTCCAACACAAAATTGAGATCCCAAGCAGGAGTAGGAGCTCTACGTGGGGGTCTTATATTCTTTGCCCCTCTAAGAAATTGCTTGAACAAAGGATGCGAAAACAATGGTGGGTCACAATCATAGTGAGCTGAAATTGCTGCAGCATGAATCTTAATGGAAGAGAAAGACAAACCTTTGTCCAATAACTCAGTAAGATATTGAAGAGCCACACTCAAATTAGGCTCAGAAATCTCCAACTTCTTTGCTGCACTCCAAAATAAAAATCTCTTCCATTTTTCTGCGTACACTTTCCTCGTACTAGGTCTTCTGGCTTCCATAATCACATTTAAAACTTGAGGAAGTTGAGACCTGCTGTGTTTCAAAACAGAATATGCCAGGCTGTTAGATGAAGAGAGTGAAGCTTGACATTGAGCAGGTGACCGTCCCTCTGAGACAACAGGTGTGGAATCAAAGGTAAAGGCCATGGAGGCTTCCTTACCAGACTCCTCAGTAATGGGTACCAGTGTTGCAGAGGCCAATCTGGAGCTATTAAAATCATCCTTGGCTTGTCTTGTCTGACCTTTAGGAGCACCTGTGGGAGAAGAGGCAGAGGTGGAAAGGCATACACATGAAGATTTTTCCAACTGAAAGAAAGAGCATCCACTTTCCAAGCTGTGTGATGAAACCTCTGTGCAAAACTTTGGCAGCTGGTGGTTTAGTGGAGAAGCGAACAGATCTATGTCTGGAGTTCCCCATGACACTGGCAATTTCCGAAATACATGAAGATCCAGTTTCCACTCGTGGGGATCCATGATTTGTCTGCTTAACACATCTGCTAAGGAGTTCTGTGCTCCCGGCAGAAACCTTGCCTGAAGAGTTAGTTGCAAGCTGAGCGCAGTCTCCCATAAAATCATTGCTTGCCTGCACAACGGGTAAGAATGTGTTCCCCCTTGTTTGTTGATGTACCACATGACAGTTGTGTTGTCTGTTAGAATCAACACCTGCCCTGGCAGAAGTAACTCCTTGAAAGCCATTAATGCAAACTGGACTGCTAACATCTCCTTCATGTTGATATGTAGATGCTGTAGTCTGGCAGGCCACTTGTCTTGTATCCACTTTCCATTTAGATGAGCTCCCCAAGCAATGTCTGAGGCATCTGTCGTTAGAATCTGACTCGCCTCTGGCCGGGTCACAGAGAGTCCCTTGTTTAGGTGACATTCCTGAGCCCACCACAAAAATTCCTTTTGAATGCAAGGTATTATTTGAATGACAGTGTCCAAATCCTGGCAGTGCTGTGTCCATACATTTTGAGATACCATTGCAGCTTCCTCATATGCAGTTTGGCATTGGGAAGCACCAGAATACAAGATGCCATGAACCCTAAGGCTTGAAGGACTGTCCTTGCAGTCAGCCCGGACTGAAGAGATAGTTGATGGAAGTAAATGGAAAGATTCTTTTGTTTGTCCGGGGTTAAAAAGGCCATCTGGGCTGCTGTATTCAGTCTCTCACCCAGAAAGCACATGTCTTGAGAGGGTACTAGACTGGACTTTATTTCGTTCACAGAATACCCTAGGCATCTTAGCACTGCTATCACATATTCCAAATGTTGTAAAAGGTCTTCCTTTTCTTGAGCCAGAATCAGGCAGTCGTCCAAGTAAGGATAGATTTGAATTCCTTTTAGCCTGAAGTAAGCTATCACTGGAGCCAGAACCTTTGTGAATACTCTGGGCGCAGTAGATAAGCCAAAGGGCAATGCAGAGAACTGATAATGGGAATTTCCAGTTCGAAAACGCAAATACTTCCTGCAACTTAGTCTGATAGGCACATGAAGGTAAGCTTCCTTGAGATCTAAAGTTACCATCCAGTGATCTTTGCCCAGCAGAGGTAAAAGCTGTTGTAACGTCAACATTTTGAACTTGGGAATGTCCAGATAAGTGTTGAGGATAGATAAATCCAAAATTGGTCTCCACGTGTTCCCCTTCTTTGGTACTAGGAACAGGCGAGAATAAAATCCTAGGCCCCTTTCTGGTATAGGAACTGGCTGAATGGCCCCTATTTGGAGTAACAGAGAAATTTGCTTGTGAGCCTCTTTTCTTTGTAGAGGAGGAATGTCTGGCATGCCTTTGAAAGGAGGCAAGGTATGGAAATAAAACCTGTAACCGTGGTGAATGATATCCAAAACCCATCTGTCTTGGGTAATTAAATCCCAATTTTCTTTGAAAAGAGCCAGCCTTCCTCCCAAAGGTGCTGCCAGACGAGAATGCACTGGCAGCTGAAAAGGTAGGTCATTGGGTCTGTTTACGAAAGGACTGACCCCTGCCCTCACCAGGAGTCTGGGCAGGTGAACTCCCTGTCCTAGGCCTAAAAGAACCTTGAGCTCTGCCCCTACCATGTCTAGACCTACCCCTAGACTGGGAATCATAAGCAGGATATGTCCATCCCTTAGTAGGCCAATTTCTACTAAACTTCGGAGGCTGCACCTGCAAAAAATCTTTAACAGTCTGCATAGACTTAGCCTTGTCCTCCATTTTCTTTAAAACTGCTTCCACAGGCGAACCAAACACATCAGACTGTAAAGGAGCATCCAAAATCCTTGTCTTAACATGCTCAGCTAAATTCTGATCCCTCAACCAGGCGTGCCTGCGAAGAACAGAACCAGTGGCAGCCACCCTCGAGGAGGCCTGCACAGCATCAAAACCACATTGCAAGGAATGCTTACCCACCTGTTCAGACACATGAACTAAATCCTGCAACTCTTTACACTCAATACCTTCTGCCAGAGCATCCACCTTAGACTGCAATTGTGAAAGGAGATAATTTTGATACTTTAACATGTGAAACTGGCAATTCAACGCCCTCCTGGCTAAAGTGGAAGTAGTATACACTTTCTTTCCCCATCTATCCAAAGCCCTTGCCTCTTTATCAGGAGGAACAGGATTTTTAACAACAGAAGCCTTAACACCTTTAGGCCCCTGAGAGACCGTTTCCGGGTCTGCCCTAGGACTCTCAAAAAGATACTTATGAGCTTCCGGCACCCTGTAGTACCTATCCGGTTTAACTGGGGCAGGAGGCAAAGAATCAGGGTTTAGGGAAGCCTCTGCAAAAACATCTTCCACCACATTCAGAACAGGAGGTATAGCTAAAGGCCTATGCTGGGGTAAAAACAAGAATTCCCTAAGCCTCTTCCTGGAATCAGAGAAATCTTGACCTTCCCATTTAAAATGCTCCCTCATGGAATGCAGAGTCTCTGAAAATGAAAAATCCTCAGGAGGAGAAGCTGAAGGAGTAGAATCATCCACATCAGAATCAGAATAAGGAGGATACTCCTGCAAGTCTTCAGCCGAAGACTCAGAAGCCTCCGAACACTGCTCAAAACTCTCAAACTCAGGTTCCACCCTAGGCCTCTTATCAGGAGGGGGCATAGAACCTCTAATCATAGTAATCAAATCCTCTGCCATTTTAAGCATATGTTTCTTAGGCAAAGATCCTGAAGAGCTAGGAGAAACCCCCACTGAAGTTAAACCTGGCCTGCCCCTCAAAGAAGTCCTGGAAATAGAAGGGGAGGCTCTAACCACCTTAGGAAGAGAGGGAAGAACAGCCACTTGAGAAGCCCCTTCAGCCTGGCCTACCTCCTGAGAGGACACATCCTGTAACAATAAAGTCTCTCCCTGAGACTCCAAAGAAACTCCTGGCAAAACCTCCGGCTCCACTGAGCCCTCTAAAGAACCGACGTCCGGGACTGTCGGTTCTTCCACTCTAGGCTTTGCTGCTTTGTCCTTGCGCTTTTTGGACGAAGCGGGCGTCGGAGCATCCGATGGCATTTTATAATTACGCTTCCCAAAAACTAACCTAGCACAGTCTAACCTTCTCTTAATAGTGCGTTTGTTAAATCTAGCACAAGAGCGGCATCCAACAACGTCGTGCTCAGGCCCTAAACAAGGTATACACAAGGTATGGTAATCCCTATGAGGTATCTGTTTCCCACAAGAAATACAGTTATTCACTTTTTCTGACATCCGGTTAAATACTGAGGCAAGAAAAAACCAAACTATTCCCCAACGGGGTACTTAGCCAACTTTGATTCGGTCTGAAACTCTGACTTCAGAAAATTTCAGAACGCCAACCTGCACTCGCAAAACTGCTTCTGCATCGGACCATGCGGCAAAAAAGACTGAGGATATGACGTCGGTCATGCGCATTAGTGTCCTGACGTCAGATTAATGCGCCTTGACCGACGTCAGCCATATACTTTGGTATTCGGGCCGACTGGGACAGCGGACTACCCAATGGTTAGGACTGCAGCAATGTGGAATGAAGAACATCTGTACTATGTTCGTGCATACAGCTGCAGTCATAACAGATGGGTAGAATCCCAAAGCTAAAAAAAGGGTTGGTAGGCACTAAGAGGAACTAGGAGGAGCCAGGATACCCTGCAAGACTGCAGTGGCAAAGCCCGCTCTAGATTTGGAGTATAATGGTAGATAGTGCTTGGAGAAAGTACGTACAGAACTCCAAGTGGCCGCTTCTAAAATATCTTTGGTAGGAACCCCCCTGAGGAAAGCTGCAGAGGTAGCTGTGGCCCTTGTGGAGAGATCTGATGCCTGTAGGTACAGGTTTACCATGAAGACAAAAGCATATACAGTGGGCTATCCATTTTGAGATTGTCTGTTTGGAAATAGGCTTCCCTTGAGCACCTGTAGCATAGGACACAGAGTTGCTCTGATTTTCTGAAAGGCTTTGTTCTGTCCAAGTAATAACGGAGCTGTCTGTGAATGTCCAAGGAATGTAATAATCTCTCCCCTTTGTTTTGTGGATTAGGGTAAAAGGTAGGTAAGTGGATAGCCTGATTCAAGGCCACCCTGGATACTACCTTTGGCATAAAGGAAGGATTGGTTCGTAAGGAAACTCTGTCCTGATGGAAAATGATGAAAGGTTGCACAGCCATGAGGGCTTGTAGTTCCGAAACCCTGCGTGCTGAGGTGATAGCCAGAAGGAAGGCAGTCTTCCATGACAAATATTGCAGTTCTGTCAAAGCAGCTGGCTCAAAAGGAGGCAGGGTCAGTTTTTCTAGAATGAAATTGAGGTCCCAAGCAGGTACTGGTTGCTTCCTTGGGGGTTTTATATTCTTAGCCCCTCTGAGGAACTGTCTTAAGAGAGGGTGAGAATAAAGGAGGATCAGTGTTTTATTCTACAGAAATGGCTGAGGCATGGATTTTGATGGAGGAGAATGAAAGTCCAATGTTTAGCATCTCAGCTAGGTACTGTAATATGAGGCAAATTCAGTATTCCAGGATTCTGACCCTTTTTCTGATTCCAGGCACAAAACAGTTTCCATTTTGCGGAGTAGGCTTTTCTAGTAGAAGGCCTTCTGGCCTCCAAAATGACATCCTGCACCTCCTTGGAGAGTAGGGTCTGTTGTGAATTTAAGGAATCTTCCATGTGGCTAGATTGAGTGTTTTCAGCTGACTCGAGTTTTGAAGTTGTGCTGAGCCAGTAGAAGAGGCATTATAGGCAGGATCCATGGTGGGGAATGAGTCAGGCTCCTCAGGAGTGGGTACCAGTGCTGTCTTGGCCAGTCTGGAGCAATGAGAATCATCTTTGGTCTGTCTGCTCTGGCTTTTATTAGAACTTTGGGCAACAGAGGAAGAGGTGGAAAGGCATAAACTGTCATTGTTCAACTGAAAGTGCGTCCACTTTCCAGGCCTGTGGATGAAAGGTCCTTGAGCAGAATTTTGTCAATTGGTAATTTCTGTGGGTGGCAAAGAGATCTATGTTTGGCCTTCCCCATGCTTGTATTATCTTTGCAAAGACTTGAGGATGCAACTTCCATTAGTGTGGATCTGTCACATTTCTTCTCAGGTTGTCTGAGGGCGTGTTTTCCTTGCCTGGCAGGAACTGTGCTTGAAGTTGGATTTGTAATTCGAGCTGTGTTCCATAGAGACATGGCTAGCCCGCATAGGGGATATGAATGGGTTCCTCCCTGCTTGTTTATGTACCACATCACTGTGGTGTTGTCTGTCCTTATCAATAGCTGGCCTGGATGTAATAGGTCTTTGAAAGACATGGCATTTATTACTGCTAGCATTTCCTTTTGATTGATGTGTAGGCGCTTTTCTGTTTGTGACCATTTGCCCTGAATGCACCGATCTGTCATGTGCACCCCCCCCCCCCCAAGGCATAATCAGAGGCGTCTGTTGTGATGATTTGCTTGAGGCTTGCAGAATGGGAGACTCATGTTTCTTTGGCATGCTTGAGCCCACCATAGAAATTCCTTTTGAAGACATGGAATCAGTGGTATAATTGTTTCCAAACTGTGGCTGTGTTGAGACCATAAGTTTTTTTTAGGTACCACTGAAGTTTCCTCATATGCAGCTTTGCACATGGGATTAGCAAGATGCAAAATGCCATGAATCCCAGAGCCTGCAGGATTTTCCTTGCAGTCAGCCTGGTGAGAGTTTCCAGTTTTCTGAAGTATTGAGTTAGTTGTCCTTGTTTCTCTGGCGTGAGGTAGGCCATCTGGGTGTTTGTATTCAAGCTGGCACCCAGGAAAATTGTTTGACAGGGTATTAGTCTAGATTTTTGTTGACCGTGTATCCCAGAGAATTCAACATCATTACAAACGCCAGGTGTTTCAGAAGTATGTGCTTGCTGTCCACTTGGATCAGGCAGTCGTCCAAATATGGGTATATTTGTATCCCTTGAAGTCTGCAGAAGGCAATTACTGATGCCAGGCATTTCGTGAATACTCTGGGCGCAGTAGACAAGCCAAAGGGCAATGCAGAGAATTGATAATGGGTTGAACCTGCAATAAATCTGAGGTATCTTCTGCAATCTTGTCTGATTGGGACATGCAGGTATGCCTCCTTGAGGTCCAATGTTACCAGCCAAGACTCCTTGCCCAGCATGGTAAGAAGCTGCTGTAATGGGAGCATCTTGAATTTTGGTACGAGTAAGTGTGCGTTTAGGATGGATAGGTCCAAAATAGGTCTCCAATCTTTGCCCTTCCTTGGGACCAGGAATAGTCTGGAATAAAAACCTAGACCCCGTTCTTGTGCAGGTACCTCTTGAATAGCTTTCATATCCATGAGATCTGAAATTTGTTTTTGTGCCTCTGCCCTTTGTGTGGCAGGTTTGGCATGCCTCTCATTTTTGGAAGGGTGTGAAAGTGGAATCTGTAGCCTCTGTCTATGATGTCCAGGATCCATTTGTCTTGTGACAATGCCAATTTTTCGAAAATGCCAGTTTTCCGCCTAAAGGTACTGCCATTTGAGCCTTGCTTGGCATGCAAAGGGGAAAGTCATTGGTTCTGCTTTCTGAATGGCTGAACTATCCTCACCACCTCTTGGTGTAGGTGCTTGCCATTCTCTGCCTCTAAATGATCCTTGAGATTGCCCTCTACCCCTCGGGCGCCTGTATCTACCTTTGAGGTCTGTCCGTGGCTGGAAAGGACCAATTTTTTGAAGGCCAATTTCTATTGAAACGTGGTGGTTGTACCTGTAGAAAATTCACTGTTTGCATTGATTTTGCCTTTTCCTCCATTTTCTTTAATACCTCCTCAGCTTCAACACCAAACAATACATATTTTTTGAAGAGGAGCATCTAGTAATTTTGCTTTGACATGATCTGGTAAGGTTTGCTCTGAGCCAAGCATGTCTACGTATGACTGATCCTATAACAGCAGCTCTACATGAGGCCTCTAAAGCATCAAAACCACATTGCAAGGTATGTTTACCCACTTGTGCTGCACTATGCAACAAATCCTGCAACTCCAAGTCTGGTTGTTCAGGTTGTGACATTTTGCTTTTCAACTGAAACAAAAACTGTTGATACTTTTAACATATGGAACTGATAGTTTAATGCCCTCATGGTTAAGGTGGCAGAGGTGTATACCTTTTTCTCCCACCTTTCTAAAGCTCTGGGATCTCTCTCTGAAGGTAATGGATTTTTGGCAGTGGAGGCCTTAATTCCCTTGGGACCCTGTGAAATACTTTCTGGGTCAGCCGCATGACTTTTGTATAGGAATTGGTGTGAATCAGGAACCCGGTAATACCAGTCAGGCTTGACTGGAGTTGGAGGTAAAGAATCTGGGTTAAGGCTGGCCTCTTGAATACACATCTAGTATGTCCAAGACAGGAGGTATAGCTAGAGGCCTGTGCTGAGGGAGCAAGAGGAAATCCCCGAGCCTTTTCTTTGAGTCTGAGTACTCTTGGCCTTTCCAGTGGAAGTGTTCCCTCAAGGTATGCAAGGTTTCCCCAAAAGAGTAATCCTCAGGGGGTGAGAGAGGGGAATGGACTCCTCTGCATCAGAATCTTCAAAAGGGGAGTATGAATGTTCCTGGTCCTCAGAATGTTCTGAAGTAATGGAGGCCTGGTCCGAGGAAGGGTATTCTTCCTCCACTCTGGGCCTTTTGTCCGAGGGGGGTTGAGAACCCCTTATAAGTAATCAAATCCTCAACCATTTTGAGCATCTGCTTTTTAGGCATGGGGCCCCGAGTGGGGCCCTGTGGAGCTTGTCTTTTAGATTGCATGGCTGCTTTAGATCTAGTGAAACCCTTAATGGAAAAAGAAGAGGGCCTGAAGACACCTTGAGAGGAGGCAGGCCCATCTAAACTCTGAGTTTCCCTGCCAAGAGTGGCTTCGGTATCTGTAGTCGGGGTGTGGGCCGAAGAGCCTGCGTCCTCAGGCACAGAAGACACCACTAATGAAGTGTCATCGGTAGTCAGGGGCTGCATAGGCGCCTCGCTGAGAACCGGAGCACCTGTAGTCTGCTTTAGCGTGGTGTCAGTAGAAGTCGTGGACCTCGTACGTCAGTCCTTATCTTTGCGTCTTACCCAAAACTGGAGTCGGAGTATCCGACATAATGTAATTAAATTTTGCCAAAAAAGCGTTGGGTGAACTCCGCCCAACGCTTAGTACGTCTGTTGAATGTAGCACAAAAACGACAGGCCGGGATGTCGTGGTCTGGGCCTAAGCAAGGAATACAGAGGGAATGGAAATCCTTATGCGGTATTTGCTTCCCACATGAAATGCAATTAACTTTGCTGACATCGGTCTGAGGCAAGAAAAGTTTCCAACGGGGTACTTGGCTTTCAAGAAGTCTTTGGTTGAAAAATATTCGTAATCTCAGGAGCTGGCCGACCGGCACTTGCGAACTGCTTCTGCTTCGGGCACCACGCGGCAAGAAAGACTGAAGAAAATGGCGTTGGCTGGTTCTTATACCCCTGCTGCACTGACGTCAGGGAAGAAGCGACATCCGATGCCGGACCTAGACTTTGGAATTCGGCCAACTGAGGACCCGCCTGACAGCAGGAAAACCCCATCTGTTATGACTGCAGCTGTATGCACGACGAACATCTTAAGGGAGCAGGAAGCTGCCGGGCCAGTAAGGAGCAATGAGGCTCATTTTGCAACCCAACAATATCACTTTCTGCACGAGTTTGGGTACAAGAGGAAAAGGCGGGAAGGCATAAAGAAGTCCCCGAGGCCAATCGTGGACTAGAGCATCTCTGGGAGGATGACCAGGAAGCGGTAGAAGGAAGAAATAGTTGCTGCATTTGGTGTTGAAGGGGGTTGCAAACAGATCGCAGCAAGGTTGTCCCCATTTACAGAAGATGAGATCCGCAACTACATGATTGAGAGACCACTCGTGAGGCATGAGAAAAGCTCTGCTGAGCCTGTCCGCTATGACATTGGACTTCCCAGGGATGTGCGTTGCAATCAGAAATCGTAGGGGAGAAAAATCGCCCACTGCCAGAGTCAGAGTGCTTCTCGACATAGGGGATAGGACCTGGTTCCACCCTGCTTGTTGATGTATCACACTACTGACATGTTCATCTGAATTGCAATGGTCCCAGGAGGGAGCGAGTCCTGAAGTGCTTGCAACGCTAGTAGCACGGCTCATCTCCAAGACATTTATGTGCAGATGGTACTCTTGAAGTTGCCATATGCCTTGGACTGTCCTGCCCAGATAGTGCCCCCCCACCCCATCAGTGAGGCATCCATGGTCACTGTGGCAACCAGAGAGGGTTGGATGAATGGTCTGCCCTGAGACTAGCGGGGAGACCATCCACCAGGAAAGGTGTCTTTTGCAAGTTTCTGTAATTATGATGTGAGACATGGGGAGTTGTTGAAAGGACCACTCTGTGAAGAGAAGCCATTGCAGGATTCTCATGTGAAAGCGGGCTAGAGGTATCAGAATTGCCGCCACCATAGAACCCAGAGTTTGAAGGACCAGCTGGACTTGTACCTTTTTGCATTGCATGAGGATATGAACTTGCTGCAGAGTCGTGGCCACCCTGTCAGGCGGTAGTCTTACGGACATACTTTTTGTATCTAGATCTGCTCCTATATAGGTAATAGATTGACAGGGCAACAAGGCAGATTTTTCGAAGTTTATGGTAATGCCCAACTGGGCACAGATTGCGATTGTATAGTCCCTGGCTTGAAGAAGTTGATGCCTGGTAGTAGCAGTAAGGAGCCAGTCGTCTAGATAAGGAAACGCCTTTGAACACCCTGGGGGCTGTGGTGAGACCAAAGGGCAGAGCTCTGAACTGATGGACTGGCTCCCAGCCAGAAGCGAAGTTCTCCTGGAGCGCTTGTCCATCTTGATGTGATAGTACACATCCTGGAGATCTATTGAGCACATCCAATTGTCCTGACCCAAAAAGGGTAGAATGGACTGAAGCGTGACCATCCGAAACCTTGTTCTTTGAAGAAACTTTAGTCTGCTGAGATCCAAAATTGGTCTCCAGTCCAGTCTTTTTTGGTACCAAAAAGACACTTTTCCGGATCAGAGTTGGTCTGTCGGGGCTTCCTGGATGACTTTCTAGCAGCCTTGAAATTTCTACGACTGCTTGGGCCCTTTGACTGGGTGGAACATCTGGGGGGGGGGGGGATGTGCTTGACAGGGGAAACTGGAAGAAGGGAATTACGTAGCCTCCGGATATGACTGTGTACCCATTTGTCTCGCGTAATATCTTGCCAGGCTTTTGGGTACAGTGAAAGTCTTCCCCCGACTGTCTCCAGAGGCGGGCAGTCTGGCAACTCTTCAGGGATGCTGGAAGGGCGTGTCAGAGAAAGATTCTCTACTGCCCTGGTTTTGCGGACTCCCTCTGCCTAGAGGGCGGCGTCTGTTATTCCCTCCTCTGCCCCTGGAGGAAAAAAATCACTACATGTATCAGGAGAGGCTCCCAGGGATTTCCGAAACCACATTTTCCCACTCTTCTGACCTTTGGGATATGGTCTGGAAGGAGTGGAAAAACAGACTCCCACGGCAGAGAGTCTTGACTTCCTGTTCACACCTACTGAGTGTGCCCTTCACCTATGGTCCAAAGAGTAATGAACTATCAAAGGGGGTGTTGGTGAATGACACTAAAGGGCTCCGCAAAATTAGACAGCCGCATCCATGCGCGTCTCCCAAGAGACACCTGCGGCTCTACTCGCACCATGGGCTGCATAGAAAATGAGTCTCATGGAGGAGTTAACCACTGAATTAAGGGTCGCCAGCTGAGAATCTACTTTAGCTTGAACCCCTTCAGTTGATGGATCCTGGAGAGCATCTCCAAGCTCTTTTTCAGGAAATCCCTCTGAAGCCTGGTAAAATGGCATAAGTAATTCAGTGACCTCATGGAGAAGGTCACTGAAGCAAATTCGCTTCCCATATCTGTCCATAGTCCTGACTCCTTGTTAGGAGGATGGACATAAGAAGTTTCCACTAATTCCTTTTTAGTGGCCGCTGCTATTACCATGGCATCCACAGGAACACCCTTGGTAAGGGTCTGTGTCAAGGGGTGCAATAAAACTTGCCGGGCCTCCTTGGGGTTGGTTCCACTGTATCTAGGGCTGACCAAGCCCTTCGAGCCACCACACACATTAGTGTATTGAAGGGTTGAGACACCCAGGAGGTGGAAGGGTGGGAACCAAACGCATCCAGGAATACAGATTCGTCCTCAGTAGGGGCTAGGGCAGTCCAGTTCCCCCTCTGCCTAAGCATTTCTAGGATGTCCGAAAAGGAAACCTCTTCAGAGGGGGATCTTGTGGACCCTTGCGATTCATCCAAATCCATATCCGAAGTGACTCAGGGGAGTCAGTGTGCTTCCTCTTGCACTTCCTCTTCCGTGGGGCCTCCTCTGAATGATCAGAGGAGGCCTCTGAAGAGGATGAAACACCCAAAGGGGTGCTCTGGAGCATCTGTTCCCCATGCTTTGGGTCTGGAGAAGGGACAGAGGTTGACGCAGGTACTACAGGGGACAGTCAGTGGCGTCGAACGTGGTGCTGACTCATTGGCCAGTACACTGACATCGAAGGCATCCCTGCCACGATGCAAAGGACCAGGCTCCGAGGAAACCGGAATCCTCCTCTGCACAGAGGGGGACGGCTCAGACTGATGTAGAAGCAGAGCTCACCTGTGCTGAAGCTCCGAGAGGGAGAACGGGGTCGGACAAGGGTCTGATGCCACTTGCCCCCTTGGAGCAGACAAGGGAGTCTCGGCATCCAGATCCCACGACAGGAGGTACCATAGAGGGGATCGGAGCCGATGACTGAACCGAAGGGGAAATAGTTGTCAGTGCCCACGATTTGAACCCCAACAAACTCCAGCTCAGAAGAGTCTGAGGAGGAACATCGATGGAAGTGGACGGAGAAGACACCTGTTGAGGGCTGGATAACATTTTGGCCAGTGCCTGCGATTTCAACAACCTACTGACCACTCTCCATGTCGTGGTCTGAGAGTTTAGGACTGAATTGAGGACCAAGAGGAGGGGGAGGATCTCTGACTGTAGTCAGTCACTCTGCAACAGGGGAGACCAAGGGGCCGAATGTATAGACTCTAGAGACAGGGACCTCTGTCTTGTGGGTCCGAGATGGCTCCGAAGATGCTGGAGCCGACTGGGAAGCAGCCTCCTCTGTTCCAGCTGGAACAGAGGTAGTCGGTAATGTTTGGGCCAATGACTGCTCTGAGCTGGGAGCAGACGATTTGGTCGGTTTAGGAGATTTCACCAGCTGAGCCTTGGCCAGAGAATCCTGGGGCTTAAGGAGACCCCTTAATATCAGCTTATTTTTGCACTCCTGCAGAACCCTTGGGCAGAATGAGTGGCATACAGAACAAGAGTCCTGCAGGTGCACTGCACCTAAGCAATAGACGCAAGAAGTGTGCCCATCTGTCAGACATTGACAGCACGAGTCACACTTCTTGAACCCAGACACTTTGTGTAGGACTAGAGATGTCTAAAGAATCCAAAGTCTTTGGCCCAAGGCCCAACAAAAAAAACTACAAACACTAATCTACCAAAAACACAACTACAGTCTTTTTTTTTTTTTTAATAGGAAGCCTCTTAAACTGCTACCTATGAAGTAAGAGACAAACTAAAAGAAAACGCTACAATAAGAAGATATTGGAATGGGGAAGAACTCTAGCTTGTAGATTTTAGTGTTGTATTTTCCCTTACAACTAGTTTAAGTTAAAGTCGAAAGACTAAACTATCAAAAAATAACCCCCAATTCGCTAGAAAAAGTATTACTTACAATAGCCTGAGCCAGTAAGAACAAACCTCACAACTGAAGTGGCAAACGAGATCTGGGTAGCTAGCGCTAATCATGGGATAAAGGGTAGTCTCGAGCCAGTAAACCGCTCTCGAGCTATAGAAGATGGCAGAGTCAGAGCACAGGGTTGGCTCGGATCCCAACAAGCAAGAAATGAAGGTACTCCCTACTGTAAACAAAATGGAGTACAATGCCAAAACCCTTATTGCCGAAGTGGTGGCGTCAGTTCTTTATATCCAACAGTCCTGATCAACCAAGACCTGGTTCATTCCACCAAACACTATAATCTAGCCTGTGTTTATCCAAAATATTTAGCACCTAGATAATACAAATGAAACCTCCCCAAATTGTATGCAGTAAGCATTGGGCAATAGAAAATAAATGCCTGTAAATAAAGGTGAAGGTTCTAAATAAGGATCTATTTTTTCTTACCATCGGGTTGGGCTGGTTGAGTGAATTGTGTCTTATTTGAACCAAGTCTTATGATTGGGACTGGGTATGAATATACACCACCATTTTGGCAACATGGCTTTTGACATTTGGACTCCATTTTGTTCACAGAAATGGAGTGACTATACTTTACACACCGCTGTTTTTTTTTGAAACACTGTTGCAATTTAATGGTAATCTAAACATTTGGTTTAGTGTGTGGATTGTTTTTTGTACTATGTTGGTACGATTGTTAACCCTGCTTGTGTCAATTAGATCTATTATATATTTAGAGACATTTTCTATTGCCCAGTGTTTACTGCATACAATTTGGGGAGGTTTCATTTGTACTACCCAGGTGCTAAATATTGGCATTTATATCAGGTTTACTACTAACTCTACACGTGTCAACTAGGTTGCATATATTGTGCATGTTCATGGCTATTTAATTTTTATTGCTCAATGCTTAGTATATATGGTTTGGCCAGGGCTTACTTGTATTATCTAGGTGTTGCACATTTAGGATCATTACAGATTAGACTTTGTCACATGTATTTGTGTAATTATTCCTTTAGGGAAACAAGTCTGGTGGGGTTCACTATTTGCACCACTTGAGAAGGAATACTTTGGATTTTTTCATTTGTGTTTGACCATATAGCTAGGTTAATAGTTGTATATTTTTTGGTTGGGATCATGTTTTTCCCCTCCTTTTTGCCTTTAGGATCTATATGTCCCCCCCCCCCCCATTCGTATTTTTAATAGGGGAATCTATGGGGATCTCTGAATATTTTTGTTATACATGTTTTGTGCCTTTTTGCATATTGTCCAAATGCTCTGATATATTTTATGAAAATCATTGGATTTGAGTTTTTTGTGCCTGTCTGACAGCATTCAAGTGGGATTCTCCCCAATTTCTATAGGATTCTGGTGGTATACAATTGAACATGCCATTGGGTAGATTTCACTATTGAATATTTGGAGAGTTGGAGTACTCTACCCGGCCTCTGAATATTAGAATTTTTTTTGGACAAGAGATTTTTTGTTCAGTTTCCGAGGTACGTAGCACTTTACACTCCAGGAACTATATATTTTGGTGGCTACTATTGTTCCCCCAGCTTGTTGTTTCAGATTAGGACTTTGTGGTTGTGCGGTGGTACATAGTACCATTACTGGCTATATTGTGGTTCACTACTTATGGCAGTTCATTTGAATCAATACCAAGGAACAATAATGGCCCCTACCTTTAAGCCATATCTGTTGGTCAGGGCCAAATATAGGGAACCATTCTGGTGTCTTTTTGGCTTAATTTGTTTTTTTTTTTTAATTTTTGTGGTTGGTGGATTATATTGGTGCAATTATCTGGTCATTTTTTAGTTTATACATTTTTGGAGCATTTGTGACAGGCATGGATCTGGGCAACTTCTCGTAGGCCTGTCATCTGATCAGGATGATATCGGCATATTTTGTTTAGGGACCACAGTCCTTGGGGATCCTTTGGGTGGGGGTGAACATATATCTTGTCAGGATGTTTTTTCTAAATAATCCTAAAGTAAGAAGACCATGTGCGGAATCTTCACCTCTTCAAAGCATACAAGGCAAGGAACATTTGTCCCAGGGGTTTACGTGTACGTATTCAGTGTTTGAAATAGATCAGGAGTTGGACCAATGGTTATCGGTCAAACAAGGCTCCATGGGATTTGTGGAGGCCTTATTGGCCTATCTAGACAGATTTATAGAACTGAGGTGACCAAATCGTATGATACTAAACAATTTTGAGGGCCAAACTTATCAGACCTGCTTATAACAATCAAGTCAGGAACTATTGACACTTGAAGGCCAGTTAAGGGACTAAGATACACAAATTTAGTGACCTAGCTATGATAGAGGGAGACCATTTTGACCGCACAAGAGTGTTAAATTTTCAAACACTGGTCCCAAACCCAATAAAAGGAAAAGGCCTAGGGTCCATCTAAGAAAAATGTGTCTTTTTAAAAGTACTTCGGGGGAGGATTCATCTTCAATGACGGATACGGAAGCAGTACTACTGTGGTCTTCTCCCACACCAAAACACAGCAACTCCAATACCCCTTTAAGGTTAGGAGACGCAGGGCAGAGAGGAAACATAAGAATAGCAGATGTGGCGACACTGTTACAGATTATGACCAACAAGTAACTGAATATAACAATGTTCTCAACATTTCCACACAGGTTTTAACTCCTATTTAAATTAACTGAATTGCTCAATAAAGGATTGAATTTTGTCCCTGCATTTGTTTGTTCCAGAGGGAATCTGCTGATAAGTTTGTCACATCCTTAATTTGAAATTTTTTGATCAGGATAACCATGGTTCTGTTGATCCATCTTTTCGTTTTCACAGGTCTAACTTTATGCCACCTATGAACCCCACTGTTAATTTTTTCATAAAGTTCAAAGATTTACATCTTCATTATTCAGATACAGTGAAGTCACAACCTTTCTAAACCTGAACAGGAGGCCCTTACACAACTTAAATCTTACACTAACCTTACTATCACAGGCTGATAAGGGAGGGGCTGTGGTGGTGATTGACTGGGCCAAATATGATCAGGAAGCCAAGAGGCAACTGGACAACAAACATTATATGCAGATGCCTCTTGACCCTACTGTAGGCTTCAAAAACAGATGGACGCCTTTCTAAATTTGGCAGTGGAAGGGATTATCACCACCTCCATATAGAGGCATCTGATGGTTAGGGATCCCAAACCACAATATCTATACTTGTTGCCCAAGGTCCATAAATCACTGCAGGACCCTCCAGTTAGACCTATAGTTTCAAGTAGGGGTTCCCTTATGGAACCCATTTCGGCCTACTTGACCGAACACTTCCGGCCATTACTTTAGTCATGTCAGGGATCAGATTCAGGATACAAGAGTTTACAGATCCTTCGGGATTCTCAACTTGAACAAAGTTGGTTTTTATGTACCTTAGATGCGTCAGCCCTCTACATGAATATTCCACACTAGGCTGGCTTGTTAGCTTTGGAACATTGGTTTACCATTCCTGAACTCTACCCACCAGATTTCAATACCTTTCTATTGGTATTAAACGGAGCACGTACTAACCAAAAATGTTAAAACAGTTGTATACAAATGCAGGGGACTGCCATGGGGGCTTCTTTAGCCCCCATATATGCTAATCTTTTCATGGCATATTTGGAAAATATTTAGGATTCCCTGCATAACTTATATTTGTCAGTGATTGACATTTGGCATAGTTATTTGGACTGCTGGTTAGTATGGAGAGCTGATGTTGCATCTTAATGAATTCTTGGATTACATTAATAGCAATAAATAGGGCATTCACTTTACATGCGATTTGAACCAGATTACCTTTCTGGATGTTTTGGTTACCAGAAAATCTGACCATACAGATACACAGGTGTATCGTAATTTCCCAGAATATAATGCTTTGTTGCATGCATCTAGTCACCACCCTCCCCTTATCAAGCACAACATACCAAAATCCCAATTCATGAGAATTAAACATATTTGTTCTGATTGAGACTTGTGATCAGAGGCATGACCTGGTGGGTAGATTCAAAGCCAGGGGGTACAATTCTGGTACAATCACCATGACTTGTAAGGAGGTATCTGCATTGTAGAGGGAGGATATGAAGTATAAGGCAAAAAAACTCATGAGTCCAACATCAGGTTTCTCATCACTTATGGGTGCAACACTCCTAACCTACTACAGGTTATCCAACGTAATTGGAATATTTTGTTGGGAGATGTTAGACTTGCCAATTTACCAGAAAGGTGCTCTTTAAGTTGTAAGAGAGGCAGGACACTGGGTTCCTTGTTTGCTCTTAAAATTGGGTCTATGGAAGTTCAGCCACTCTCCCAACTGATGCTTATGGGGGGACCCACTGGTTGGGTGTTGTGTGGGCACTGGACTCCCTGTGTATGTATGGAGAAGACTAAGGAGTTTTCCAGCAGGAATACTGGCCAGGTTTACGATATCAATTTTTTTGCAAATTGCTCTAGTGAGTGGTTGGTTTACCTAGCCCCTTGTTCATGTTCTGTGTTTTATGTAGGACAGAGACCTGTCCAATTTCGGATCAGTGAGCACATGAGTGATATTAAAAATAAGGCAACTAGTGCATTGAATCACTACAGCAAATTTTATATTTACTGTGACTGACAGTTACTGGCAAGAAAAGTAAAGCTGGCTGGCACAATTTACTTAACATGAAAGAAAAAAGTGGATCAAATTGGGGGATTATTCCCACCAGGCTTAATGAGCAATTGTGACCAATCTGGGCTTACCTAATTATTGATTTTTATATAAATGTATGGCTATAGGTGGAAGTTTATATACACTGAGGAAGGTTTGGTATTTGTAGCAGAAACCAGTCACAAATGACTATGCACACTACTTTGGGCTGGCATTTTTCCTTGACTTTGGAATTTCCTAAAAAGGGCCTAGAGTAGTTTAAGGACTTCGTTCTCTGCAAGTGAAAACGTAATGTCTTGGACATCCAGCAGGTGCAATTTATACTCCCTTATTTTTAAAATTCAAAAGAAAGTAGACTGATTCCAAAGCCTCCTTTGCAAGGAATGGATTAGTGTGCAAGAACACCCCCATCTCTATGGAAGACCAGAAGGAGGCTTAACCAATAAGTCTTAAAGCTCTAACACTTTTGGCAATCAGGAAGGCAGTCTTCCAAGACACTACAAATCCAAAGCTGCGGATTTGAATGGGGTAGAAACTAAGGCTTGAAGGACCGACATGAGGTCCCAAGGTGGCGTTTTGTCCTTCACTAGGGGCTTAAGGTACCTTTCAAAAAGGCTTTATAAAGTTTAGACTAAGCCAGGGAAGATGCATTATGCCCTACATGAAGGTTATACCTGTCAGTTGGACTTCAACTGTAGAAAAACTAGAACCCTGCCGAAAAATACCTGCCAGAAACTAAGATAGCAGTAACTGGGGCAGTAAAAGAACCCAAGTCGCGTTGAGATGCCCAAATCAAAAAAAGTTTAGACTTACTAGAATAAACCTTCCTAGTGGAAGATTCATGAGCTGCCAATATCTTAACTGGAGAAGATAGTCCAGGAATCCTATCATAGGAACTTGAGTAGCCAAGTGGTAAGCTTCAGATTGGCCAGATTTCGGTGTGGAATCCCAGAGGGATGAGAAATCAGATTTGGAACCAGATCCAACATCCAGGGAGGACACTACAACAGACCAGAGAAGGGAACCATACTGGAAGCCAGAATGGGGCAATGAGGATGACAGCTTCCCAGCGGTTGAGCTTTCTGAAAGAATATTGGGGGGGGGGGGGTCGGGAAGAGGATAAGCATACAAGACTGGATGGCCAAGCATGAACCAGAGCATCTCTGGGGACTTACCCCAGTGGGGGTTTCAGAGCAAAAAACTCACTGCACTTTGTTGGAAGGAGAGACGAGGATCTCAGCAAGGCTGGCCCCACTGTAGATCAGTTTTGCTACTGAAGGATTCAGACACCACTCGTAAGGCATCAGGATAGACCTGCTGAGCCTGTCCACTAGAATGTTGGACCTCCCCAGAATGTGGGTTGCCACCAGAAAACAGCTGCATATCACCCACACACACTGTCATGGCTTCACGACAAAGCAGATAAAACCTGGTTCCCCCTGCTTGTTGATGTAACAGACTAGTCTGGATGGCAATATTCCCTAGAGGAAGATGGGCACAGAGCTTGCAGCCCTCATCTACAGGACGTTTATATGCAATTGGGTTTTCAGGGAAAACCACATGCCTTGGATGGGCCCTCCCAAGCAATGCCCCCTGCACACAAGTAGGGAGGCTTCCATGGTCAATGGGGCAGGAAGAATAAGCAGGCAACAGATGAAGGTCCGGGGACAATCCAGAAAAAAATCCCTGCACTCAAAACAGGATGGCACAATGGTACATCTATTAAGGACCACTGGACTGCAAGAGTCTACTGGAGCATCCTCATGTGCAACTGGGCTGTGGGCATAAGGGTGATCATGGCCACCATGGACCCCAATGCCTGCAAGACAGACCCTGCTGGAGGAGATTGATCTTGAAGAATGCACAAGACATGAAGTTTGAGCAATTGCAGTCAAGTCTGGGATTAGTAAAACTTTGGTTTGAGCGGGGTCTAACCAAACTCCAATAAAATCTAGAACCAACCTGAACTGGTTTCAACCAGGTTATGGTGTTGCCCAACTGGTGGGTGGTCTGGAAAAGGAACTCCCTGGCTTGGCAGAGTCAGTGTCTGGAGGGAGCAGCAAGGAGCCAATCGTCCAAGTAGGGAAAGTACTGGAAGCCCTGCACCTGCAGGTGAGCTGCAACCACCATCATTTTGGTGAACATCCAGGGGGCCCTGGTGAGACCAAAGGGTAGTGCTCTGAACTGGGAATGACTGGCCCACAGCTGGAAGCGGAGGAACCCAAGAGAGGGTCGTGTTCATTTTGAGGAGATAGAACATATCCTGGAGGTCCACCGGGCACATCCATTCTCATGCATGAAGGAGAAAATAGATTAGATAGAATCTGGAACTTCGTCTTGGCAGCTGCCCGGGTCAGGGTTGACAGATCCAGAATCTGTCTCAAGTCCCCCATCTTAACACTAAAGATAACCTGGAACAGATGCTCTGGCCTGGTCTGGAGAGATGGGCTGGATGACCCACTTTGAGCAGCTTGGAAATTCCCACTGCTGCATCCTCCCTTTGCATGGGTGAAATGTCCAGGAAGTGTTTGGGAGGAAGTGGCATTTAGATGAAGGGAATGGAGTTGAATATCCTCTGGATAGGATTTGCAACACCCAATGATCTGGGTTTTGGGTGTAACGTAAGTCCCCCCCCCCCAACTGCCTTCAGAGACTAGCAGCTGGGCAACCCTTCAGGGATGCTGCATGGGCCTATCTGGGAAAAAACAACATGTGGTTCCCCACTCTGCCAAAAGGGAGGCATCTGTCAAATTCCCCTCTGCCCGTGGGGAAACTAGTCCAGAGTATCCTGGGAATAACCCAGAGACTTTCAGGACCACATCTTCCAGTACGTTGAGGGGTTAAGCAGATTCGAATGGCAGTCTTCCCATCCTTCTCACTCTGGCCTAGTGTCAGTCTTGCCAAAGAAAGTGGAACCATTGTACAGGGCATTCGTAAAAGATGCATTAAAGGGCTCCAAAAAGGTACGAAGCTGGAGCCAGGTGTGATGCCCGATGGCAACACCTGCTCTAGAGGCGAGGGTGGCCATCCGAGACCTTTTCCTCCACCACTGACCCTGGGGTAGACTCTGCGACTTAATTAGGTCTCGCTGAAGCCTAATCATGTGTGCCATGTAGCTGAGCGGATGTACAGAGAATGTTGAAGCATAGACCCACTTCCCAAAAAGGTCCATGGCCCTGGACTCTCGGTCTGGTGGATTGAACATGGAGCTCTCCTGTGCAAGCTTCTTTGTAGCTACCATCATGGCATTGACAGGGGATCACTTGGACCAGTGCGGTTTGTTAGAATGGTCAGTGAGGGTCTTTTCAGGGAACTTGGGGATAGGGTCCACCATATTGGGCTCCTTTTCCATGCCAGAGATGCAACTAGATCCACAGGAGGAGACACCCAGGATGTAGATGATCCTGCACTAAACGCATCCAGGAACACAGACTTATCAGGACTGGCTCTTTAGGCAGACTACTGCCCACATTGGCAAAGGATCTCCATAATGTCTCCAAGAGACATAGAGGGTGATAGCTGGGAAACCTCCCCTTCCTCCAAGTCGATGCCCTTCGTGAGAGACTCCAGTGTCTCTCATGGAGGACTCCAAGTGAACGTCTCCTTTTACAAATGTGCTTTTGAGGAACCTCCTCAGGGGGATCTCTGGGGAGAACTTGAAAGCTACCTGCTGTTCCTGTAAAGGCATGATGGGGGAATCCAGACCAGACAGAGGGGAGCCACAATGGACTCAGAGGATGAAGGTGTCAAGGGTCTCAGAACAGAGAAGGCCCTCTCCACCACATCAAAAGCAGAGGGAGAATAGACCCCTGGAGCTGGGAATATGATCAGGTCTGCAAGTCAACTGGGGAGCCAGAGCCGAACCTCCAAAAGACTGAGTGGACGGCCCAGAAAAACTGAGCCGACAGCACCCCGGTGGGTCTGGCACAGAGGCTACAGCTCCAAGCTTGTCAGAGCCAACCCACTCAGGGCAATGGTTGGCATCAAGGTACCATTAATACTGACCTTCAATGCAAAGGGTCTTTGGACCCAATGATTCAAAAACTGGGGGTTGGATTGGAGAAGTAATTGGCAAAAAGGCAGACTGCATGCCCCCCAGCCCCACAGGGGGAGGGGGCAGGTAAGACACATCTGAAACAAGGGCAGATAAATTTTTGCATCATCCTATCCACCTCTGCTTCAGAAAGGTGGTGGGTGGACTTTGAGGCCACAGACAGGAACACAGCCCCAAAGAACCTCTGGCGAGAAAGAATGGCGCCAAGTGGAGCCCGCATTGGGAGCGAGGAGACTTTGCAAGGGGCTTGGCCAAGGAAAAGTGGTCAGGGGACTGCTTCCTCAGTCTATCCCATAGTGCTTGCACTTCTTGTCGCTTTTGTCAGGAGGTAGAGTCCCAGAGGCCAGGGCAGAGGAAGCAGCAGAGGTGAGGATCCAACTTAAACCTCTGCACTGGGAGGAAGGGGGCCATTAAGGATTACATTATTCTTCCTGTCGATAAATGCTTGGGGTTGAACCCCACGCAGATAGAGCGGGAAGAATGTAAGTGAGGAACCCCTAAACAGACTATGCACAGTGTGGCCATCAGCAGGGGAAAGCTTGTGGTCACACTGTACTTTCTTAACCCTGGCTTGGGCATCTC
Organism: Protopterus annectens; assembly: GCF_019279795.1. Taxonomy (NCBI): domain Eukaryota; kingdom Metazoa; phylum Chordata; order Ceratodontiformes; family Protopteridae; genus Protopterus; species Protopterus annectens. The sequence goes on from NC_056747.1 coordinate 872,777,258, forward strand.
TGCCATAGTAATGAAAGCAGGGGACCCAGAACACACTCGCACATCCAAGTAGAGGGAGAGAGAACAGAAATTTTTTTTTTTTTTAAAAAGAGCAGACGCCAGAGTGCAAAGGTAGGGGAAGGTGAAAAATAGATAGGAAAGCCCAAAGAGGATAAAATTAACAGAAAAACTCACCTAAAGCCTGGAGCAATAGAACATGATGCTAGCAATATGCATGGCAAACAAGATCCAGGGGAGAAGGGAGACAGGGGCATTATGGGTAGGAGCCTGGAGCTCTGATCAGATTCTGGATAAAGTGCCAGTCAGATCCATCCAGGATCAGAGTTCCCACAAATTGAAGAGCAAATAAAAAAGACTGATAGAGATATTGCCTGTATAGGCAAAGTTTTTAACTACACAACACAAATTACCAGTTCTTAAACTTATCTAAGCATCTGCAGATCACACTTGCGGCTGCAAACAAGATGTGGTGTTTCACGCAACACTAGGGATTGTGGGCATGTGGAGGAGCCAGAGCACCAGATCCAGAAACTTGAAATTTTGAAGTCTGATCTGAAACCCTATGTTGGGGAAGGGATGTTGAAGTTATAAGATTTGACTTTATCCCATGAACAAAGGGACACCCCTGCTTTATCCAAAAAGAGAACAGGCCAATCACTGGAGAGAGTCTCCCAGCCCTTAAGACTGGGTCAGATACAAGCATGGCAGAACAGCTGCAGGGGACATGGATGACCCACAGATTGTGGGGGATGAAAAGACTACAAAGGAAAACTAGGTAAGTTGTCCAAGAACCCATTGTCCACTACAGGTTCACCCACTACAAGAAAATTGAGAGCCCAAAGCATAGCAAGTGCTTTTTTCTAGCAACAGCATGCATGAAAACAGCAGGACCAGAAAAGTTATCCATAACGCAGCACAGATGGTAAAAGTAGAATGCATTGCCAGGTTGTCGATCAGAAGCAAAGTTGTCACCTAGTGTACACAACCTGCACACTTCAGTAATTCTTGCCCCAGCATTTTCTCAAAGTAAAAATCAAAAGTAGCATACCTTTGACAAGTTAAACTTGACAACTGGCAGACCAGCTCAATTTGCAACAACCAAAACATCCCTGCCCCACAAAACCTTCAGTCACAAAAGTTTAAACAAGCAGTACATATTTCACCATAGCCCCCAATTAGCCAACACTACTGACCAAGTTATACCAAACAAGTAACATCTATTACTAACAACTGGGCTTCTTACAGAATTACTGGCTTTAGTCAAAAGCAAATAAAATTAAGGGCAATGTGTACGGAGGGGATTCCCAATTTATGAGAGAAGGTATGTGGGGGAGCCAGAGCTTTGTGAAGCTAGCCATTTTCTTGGCCATGGAAACAGCCTACATAACCTAAAGCTTACATGCAGCAGTGGGAGTGATGAACACAGTATGCTTTCTAACATAGCAAATGAGATCTGAAGTGACCATCATTGTGCATGATGGGAGATTAGTGCAAGCTCAGAAGAAACTAGTATGATGGCTCTGATGCAACCCAACTGTTTAGATAAATATTCAATACATAAGCATTGCAGTTAAAGCCAACAAAAGTAAAGGAATGGGGAAAACTAGTAACTTTTAGCTATAAGGCAGAAAAAGCAAACAAGTCAAATTAGTGGATACCATTTTGGCAAATTAATCAAACTTTTAGGAGAAGCGTGAGCAGGGCCAAGGCCCCCACAACCATCCTAAAAGCTTGGTAGAAGGAAGCGTATTGATCATGTAGAATGCCTGCTGACTGCAGACTGACAGATGCACTGTGGGATGGATTTAAAAGACTGTTCCAGATAGGAAAACAGAATCCAACTTAAACAATTTAGAGTTGGAAGTGCTCCAAGCCACTGAGGAGTGATGTGATGACTGTGGCAGTGGACAAGATCAGAAACTAACAAGGGAGTAGTAATTAAGTACAGAAGCAGCTTAAGCATACCTCCTAACCCTCAGAGCAAGAAATCTGCACAAAGCCACAAGTGGGACAAAGATCCAGAAATGGGACAATTTTTAAATACTGCTCATACAAACTCAGAAAATTGCTAGATTTTGCATTGGCATAAATTCTGAAGGGTAGAAAGTATGAAACTCAAATGTCTGCCATTTTCTAAACTTCAATCTAAGGAGTTGCCAAAAAATACAATTATGAAAAATGGACCGAAAGTACAACGCAAAAAAATCTGAACATTCTGCAAAATTCTGTACAGTTGAGAGGTATGATAGAGCAATTTCCTGTGTTTGCTCCAAGCAGAGATCCAGTCCCAGTCTAGTGAAGGGGACTAGATAAATCTGCTTTATTCTGACAGCAATGATGCAGAAGATGTAGTGAACAAATTGGAATGTACATCTAGAAAGCACACCCACTAAGTATTAAAGACGACAGCCTGGAGCCTTTTCACAACTGCCAACTCCTACACAGCTGAAGATATCTGGGAGAGAGACCTCAGTCAATGGATTTTATGGATATGAGGGTTTAGGGTGGCCTGTCAGAAGTTTCAGCCAGGCTTATTCCCACAGATTAAGGACAGAACTAAATGCTGCATCAAATGATGCAACAAAAGTATAGAGTGTAGGGGAAGAACAAAAATGAGTACAAATCTCTGGCACAGATTTGTCCACATTATAACTTCAGATTTAATATCTGGCAGAAAGACATGCCCCCCCCCCCCCAACAGCACTATGGCAGGAAGGAAGAGACTCCAGGCTATTCTACTGCTCCAAGCTATTCCTGTTGACCAGCATTCTCCAATACTGGCTAACCTGCATTTGTGAAGTGGGACAGGGTCACATCTACATTAGACTTTGTGGCGGTGTGCTTCAAGGATGAAGCTGCTCAAAATGGAGGTAAATATCAAAAACTGAAATGGCAGCGGTTACTTAAGCCACTGTGCACAAGCAAAACAGTACTGCAGCCAAAGTACACCCCATTCCCACAAACTGAGTGGATGGCATCACCAACTGCCTAGCAGAGGCAGAACCCTATTAAGAGCTTACTATATAGCGATTAAAGGCTGTTTACCTTTAGCTGTACAGTCAAGTTTTGCTAAAACTAGCAATAACTGGCAAGTTAAATAGCAGTCTTACCTGTTCAATCATATGTTTAGAGGAAATTTTAGATGCTGTAACCTATGCTCCTGGTTGCCACTGCAGTTAGCTACTCCCTCCACATGCACTTCTTTAGAGCACACAAATTTCACAAATTCAAGTTAGGGAGAGGAGAATCCCACACTGCTTTTGTGGTTAGTGCTACAAAACACAAAGATTTAAATACAGACTTCCATTTTATTAGCTTGTATACAATTCATTTCGAATGCCTTTTTTCTGATAAAGCACCCGTGTATTTAGAACCAAATTAACCATATACAGTTAGTTCAAAGCATATACCCTTGTCAGAGTAACAATTTAAACCATACAGTTCAAGACTGCATAATGCCAAGCCATCTGGAAATTAAAGAAAACAAATATTCAAGTCAGATGGATACAGTCTACTGAAGATTTAAACTTACCAGGCTCCGCTTCATGTGTAACCCCCCCCCCCCCATTATGGCTTGCTGTTAACAGCCAGTACTAAATTCAAGCTCCACTACTTTGCTCAGAAGTACAAGCCCACATCAATCTGACCTTACTATGCCACTTAACTGATCTTAAAAACAAAGGCATGATTTTACACAGACAGGCAGTGACATGAGCCAAAAAGCAGCAAAAATGCTTTAGACAGTCTGCATTGAGACTAGTCAGGATAGCAAAATAATGCTTTATATATGCAGAAACAGCTGAAACAAGCTGCCTCCACCATTTTTACTTCTAGTCCAATTAGAAGGTAGTACTTGTTACTAGAAAGAATATTTAAAAACTGGAATAGCAATTAGCACTTGCACCAACCCAGACATTTATAAACTGGGTTGCCTTAAAGCACCTCTTCCTAACCTAACACGAGTGCACTGCCATCTCCCTACACTTGAAGCATAGGACTAATGCAAGGGCCAAGAAAATTGGATAATTCTTTATCTTAAGTAAATGGAGTGGCTTTCAGTTTCCACTTATTAACCTAAAACTGGCACAAGCTTTTCAGGCTCAATGCAAAACTTTAAATTTACTGAAGCTTTCAAGAGCAAATCCTGAAATTAAACCCACCTAAAAAAAAGTGAACAATGTGAGACAAGCAAGGTACAACAGCAGCAGATAGTTTACAACCAATGATTACCATCTGTGTACTGGCAACTAGGCTGAGAGTTCCAAAGTCACAAGTTACATCTTTGCTGTACAGTATACGCTGGCAGGACCAAGTCTGTCATATTATGACAAAGTGCCAAAAGAAAAACAAGCAAGCCTTATGTCCCCATATACCACACTAGAAGACAGTGCAACCCAGAAAGTTTCAAAAGACCAAGTTACTGAACAAAAAAGATTTAAAAATCCTTCCGAATGCAGGTTTTCTTCCTCCCACAATCCAAGTGCTACTTTACAAGCTCTGGTATAGTCAAGTTTTTAAAAAATGTCTGCTAAAGCAGCACCACATTTAAAGCTAAGAAAACAGACTTGGTTCCACTGTAATAGTTTCAGAAAAAAAATGTTCCAGTGCTTTTACTTCATGTTCCCATTTTTCAATGTCTTACTTAAAAGGCCAACTTTTCACTTCTAAGAAATCAGTGCAATAGAGAAAAAAAGCATAACAAAAAAGGCCTTCTCCTCGGCACTTTAACAAAAATAAATTTACTGCAACATACACATTAGGTACAATATACAGTCCATGCAGCTGTACAGCCATTCTGAGAGGGAACCCTGCTCAAGCCAGTGCATTTTTTTTTTAACAGTCCAGTTTCTCATCTTTTGTTCTTTAGCCCGATTTGAAGAGAAGTATAGCCACTTGTCCAAGGTAAAAATAGATGAAGTGTTTAGTTTCATGTGTGACGTAACTGCCAAAATTCCTGCCAACAATGCAGTGCCATGTTGGGTTATATTTTTTATCAAACTCCTATAAAAAAAAAAAAAAGTTTAATTGCAGCAATATATGTAGATTAAGAAGCCAATGTTAAGTTCTTACTAAAAACAACATTTATCCAAACCAGCTTTATTTCAACTCAAACTGTACCACTGCCTCCAGCTGTTCTTTGGACAAGTCTAGACGTTTACAAGTTGCAGACTATGCAGCTACTCTGTTCTTAAATTACTTGGTCTGTGGACAGAAAATACAGTTGAGCAAGTTGCACTGAAAAATGGTAGAGGTCAGAATTCCTCACTGCTATAGTAGCCTTTAGGCTACATGGCTTGAGTCCTGCACAGAACTCAACATGCAAGCTTTGCTCTAGCTCCCTTCCATACCTTCATTCAGATTTCCTCTCAAAGGACTAACCGTAAAGCTTTCCTCAAATGTTTCTAGCTCAAAAAGCACTCACCCTGAACCTCAAACAGAAGTGCAAGTTTAGTATACAATGCTAAACCTGCTTTGTCTTGAGACTGCCTCAACCTGTGGGTTATCGGATCCAATCTGATACAAGGCAGGCATTTTTCCCTCTGAAGCTCCACCTCCTCATTAAGGCCTTGCATGCTTAAACCCTCCTCAAAGGGAACTCTACCACATATCACAGTGACCTGCACCAACAAAATCCCCCTGATGGAAAGGAACAGACCAGTGTCACTGCGAACCACAATTAGCAATGAAATTTGGGGGGGGGGGGGCAGAGGGAACAGATTGAGACAAGTAGGAGAAAAGATTTCATTATGGAAAATTAGATATCCTCTTCCATTGGTTTCAACCTGTGGGATAAAATCCCAGCCTATCAGGAAAGAACATTCTGCAAAATGGTGGAGCCAAGAGGACCAGTATCTGGACTGAAATGTCAACTTCTTTTCTCCCATTATAAAGTGATGTTCTTACCATAACGTTCCATCTGAGTAGTAGACTTCATTCTTCTGCACATATGGGTAAACGGATCAGAGCCGGCAAAACGTTTCAAGCATCAGCTCAGAGCTCCTCCCTTAACTATATTACATCACTTCCTCCTACCGGGTTAGCTGACAATGGCAACAACCACAATTCTAAAAAGGAAAAACCTGAAGAGCGAGGGGGATGGAGGGAGGGAAGGTGCAGAACAATGAAGTGGAACGTTATGGTAAGAACTAACTTCTTTATCTGAAGTAGTGTACTTCATTCATTCTGCACAGTCCCCAGCTACTAGTATTCCTGGGAGGCCCTTATGGGAGGATATTTGAGCACCGCAGAGCCAAAGGATGCTCTCCCTCTCGAAATGAGATCAAATTTATAATGAGAGATTAGTGTGTGCGAATTGGCCCAAGTCGCTGCCACACAGATATAGTCCAACAGAACTCTTAACCAGAAAGCTGCAGAAGTGGCCATTGCTCTAGTGGAATGAGCCTTCAATACACCAGGAGGAGATAAACCTTTGTCCTTATAAACCTGTGCAATACTAAGAGTGATCCACCTTGCTAAGGACACTTTCGAAACTGCTTTGCCCAAAAATGGTTTAGAAAGAGACAATTTATCCGACTTCCAGAAGGGTTTAGTCCTATAGAGGTAAAAACGAAGCTGTCCAATAAATGAAGCTTACGTTCACCTCTATTTTGGAAATTTGGGAAGACTGGGAAATTTAGACCGATTAATATTGGCTGCTGAGGGCACCTTGGGAAGAAAGGAAGGGCTCATACGCAGCAAAACCCTATCCTTGTGGAAAACCAAATAGGAGGGCAAGGAGGATAAAGCCTGCAACTCTGAAACTCTCTTGGCTGAAGTGATGGTGACCAAGGCGGCGGTCTTCCACGACAAAAACTTCATCGGAACTGAACCGGCTGGCACGAAAGGGGCGAGAGGTCAAAGCCTGAAGGTATTAGTCAGATCCCAGAGGGGCGCTGTTTAACTGGTGGTCGCAATAAAAAAGTGCCCTTCAGGAAAGCTTCACAATTTGGCAGAAGCCAGAGCAACCTTATTTTCACCCACATGAAAATTAAAGATGGCAGCCAGCTGAACCTTGACGGTGGAAGCACTTGCGCCAGATTGAAAAAGATCAGCCAGAAAATCCAGTACGACCAGAACAGGGGCTGTAAACTGGTTCAGATTGCACTGAGGCCAAAACGCAAAAACGTCTACACTTGCTATTGTACAGTTTCCTAGTGGAGGCTTTAAGAGAAGCTACCAGAATATTCTCAACAGGGGACGAAAGTTCGGGAGTCCTGATGATCATGGGAACTGGAGCAGCCACACAGTCAGCTTGAGACTGTCCAGATTGAGCAGGGGCAAGCCAGACTGGTGAGAAATCAGATCCAGGAGACCATAGGAAGGGAAACCACACTTGACGTGGCCAGAAGGAAGCTATGAGAATGACTTTGCACTGCAGCCGGCAAGCTCTCCGAAGGAACTTTGGAATAAAAGGTAACTGGGATAAGCATACAGTAGCCAGAGGCTAAGCATGGACTAGAGCATCCCTGGGGACATGCCCCGGAGGGGGGGGATCAGAGTGAGGTTGCTGCACTTCACGTTGGAAGATGCGAAGAGATCGCAGCAAGGTTGACCCCAAACACAGATCTTCTCTGCCACGGATTGTTTCAGAGACCACACGCAAGGCAGAAGGATTGCCCTGCTGAGACTGTCCGCTAGAATATTGGAGCGTCCCGGGATATGCGTTGCTATGAGAAACCAGCTGGTGGATAAGGCCCACTCCCAAACCCTCATGGCCTCGCGACAAAGGGGGTAGGATTGGGTCCCTCCCTGTTTATATACCAGGCTACAGACATCTCTGATTGAATGGCTACCGTCCCCGGAGGTAGGACAGGGTGGAAGGCTCAATGCTAAAAGCAATGCCCTCATCTCCAGGACAATGTGTAGCTTGGTCTCTGGAGGGGACCACATGCCTTGGACTGTTCTTCCCAGGAAGTCCCCCCCCCCACCCGAGCTGGAAAGCTGTCAGTGGTCACCGTGGCTTGAACCAGATGGGCTAGAAAGTTGTGCCCCGCGAAAGTGTCCACCAATTGAAGCCATCACTGTAGTGACATTCTGCATGTTAGATTGATTCGATGTGGAAATTCATTGGAAGGTCTAGCCCGGAACATTGAACTGCCAGAATCCAATGAAGGACCCTTGTGTGAAGACGTGCAAGAGGGAGGAGAGAGATTGCGGCTGCCATCGAACCCAGGGCCCTGAGAACATCGGCTGCTTTGACTACCGAGTGAGCCACGATCGCAAATACATGGAGTCTGAGATTTTCAATCCTTTCCGGGGTGAGAAAAATCTTTGACTGAATCAAATCCAACCTTGCCCTGATTAAGTCTATGATCTGAACGGGAGCAAGGTGCGACTTGATACTGATTGTGATGCCCAACTTGAGCCAGACAGCGGAAGTAGTGTAGGGTCCGACACAAGGGACGTTTAGTGGATGCAGCGAAGAGCCAGTAGTCAAGGTAGGGGAATAACCGAATGCCTTGAAGTCTCAGGCGAGCCACGACCACCGCCATAACCTTGGTTAACACCCTGGGGGCTGTGGTGAGACCAAAGGGTAGGGCTCTGAATTGAAAGTGACTGGCCCCTAACCGGAAGCGTAGAAACCTCCTGGAGCTCCTGTGGACCTTGATGTGATCGTAAGCGTCCTGGAGGTTTAACAAGCACATCCAGTTGCATTCTCTCAAACAGTAGAATGGCCTGTAGAGTGACCATCCAGAATTTGACAGGATGAGGATAGACCGGTCCAGAATGGGCCTGAGGTTCCCCGTCTTCTTTGGCACCAAGAACCTGGAGTAGATGCCTGATCCGGATTGATCTGGGGGGGGGGGACCGGCTCGATGGCTCGTTTTTCTAGCAGCTTCGAAACCGCTAAAGTTGCAGCCCTCCCTGTGAGCGGGTGGAACATCTGGAAGGCATGCTTGAGTTATGGGACATGAAATGAAGGGGATAGAATATCCTCTGGATACGATGTTTAAAACCCAGCGGTCGGCAGTAATGGACTCCCATGCCACTGGATGTAGAGGAGCCAGGCAACCCTTCAGGGTTGCTGTGCGGGTCAGTCGAAAAAGAGGTTCCCTAGACCCGAAGTTTCTGGGACCCCCTCTGCCTCTGGGATGGTGGTCTTGTCCCCCCTCTGCCTCTGGGGGACGAATATTCCGAGCGTCACAAAAGGACTGATTTCCAGAACCACATCTTTTGCCCCTTTTGGTTCCTGGAATAGGACCTCTGGGGGTTAGAGAAGTGGTTTCCTCTGGCTGACTGTCTTTCTGCCCTTCTCACTCTGGATTAGTGTCACGTACAGTCTTCCCAAATAGGGATGATCCATCGAAGGGGCGTTGATGAAAGACTCCTTAAAGGGATCTGCAAACTGACAGCCTGATCCAGGCGTGACGCCTCAAGGCAATGCCTGTACCCGCAGCACTAGCGACTCCCTCCGTAGCATGAGAGGAGACGCATAGAGGTATTAGTCACTGATTTCAGTGTAGTCATCTTCGCAGTGAAAGATTGCTTGTCCTGCTGCGACAGACTCTGGGGGCAACTCAGTTAATTCCGATACAAGGTCTCGCTGCAGTCAGATAACATGCGCCAAGTAATTCAGTGCACGAACAGAAAGTGTCGCCAAGTACATGCGCTTCCCGAAACAATCCATCGACCTGGAATCTGGTGGATGAACCCAGGAACTCTCCTGTGCCAGTTCCTTCTTTGTGGCAGCTGCAACCACCAAAGCGTCTACCGGGTCTCCTTTAGACCATGTCCGCCTGTGATTGTGGGGAAAGAATTTTGTCTGGCCTCTGGTATAGGCTCTACGGTGTCAGGATCCTTCCATGCCCTAGTGGTGATTAGGTCCACCAAAGGGTCCACTGGATGAGAGACCCAGGAAGTAGATGGGCCCGCACCAAAGCCCTCCAGGAATACAGACTCCTCCACAGAGGGGTTGGGGGCTGACCAACCTTCTCTTTGGCGGAGGATCTCCATAATGTCTCCGAATGAGACGTCCTCTGTAGGTGATCTGGGGGAACCCTCTCCATCCAAGTCCATATCAGTGGTAATGGACTCAGGGGAGTCCAAGTGCCTCCTCTTACACTTGCGCTTACGAGGTTCCTCTCCAGTGGACTCTGGAGAGAATTTATAAGCCTCCTGGGGTTCCCTGAGGGGAAGAACCTGGGGTTGCTTTGGCATGGGCTGCCCTTGAGACAGAGTAATGGGAGCAGAACCCAAAATCAGAGGGGCCTGGGTAGGATCAGAGTAGGCGAGCTGTGGTCTCAACCCCTGGGAGAGAACCCTTTCCACTGCCCCTAACGCAGATGAGCACACCTCCGTAGAACGCAAGGATGAGGCCCTCCCCGGCACCAAAGCAGGGATCAGAGCAGACAGCGAGGTAGTCCAGGCACAGAGGATGGGATCTGAAAAAGCGAGATCTCAACCCTCTGGTCCAACTCCCAGACCACAGCTCCGAGAGTCCCCCGGATCAGAGGAACTCAAGGTAACTGCCGGCAGAGGACACAAGAACCATCGGCACAGAACAGCTCCAAAAGGTTTTTGACCAGAGAACCCCGAAGCATCGGGTCAGATCGGGGAAGGAGCAATAGGGTGGAACATAGTTGAAGGACCCTCTCCAATTGGAGGGCCCTGGTAAGACCCCCATCTGAATCTGGTTCTGAATGAACCTCAGCCTGTCCATATCAAAGCCTGAGACCCTCAGTCGACCTGGAGGAAGCGACAGACTCGGGACTGGGCCGGATCTGAGGGGAGTGCCTCTGCTCAGATGACTCAGTCTGCTCCGGTGAGAAATTGGGAGAGCGAAGCAGAGAACAAGACCTGGGTACCTTTGAAGAGGGGCTGGAGAAAGACTCCCTGTCCGGTTTTCTTTTTCTGGGCCTGTCCCTCTATTTGTGGCGCTTTCCCTTCTGTCCCTACCTCTCCGGGAAGACTCTGATGAAGCAGGCCTGGTGGGAGGTAGAGTCCCTGCCTGCACCGTGTCACTGGTTGGGGAGGAAACTGAGGCAGATTCCAGGGCAGAAGCTGGCAGCAGACCCTTGGCCACAAGCTTAGCCTGACGATCCTTCAAAGCCCTAGGGTTAAAGCCTGAACAAATGTTGCAGGATGCAGGCAGATGTGTGACCCCTAAACACAGAACAGTGTGGCCACTGGCTGGTGAGAGCGTGACCCCTAAACACAGAACAGAGTGTGGCCACCGGCTGGTGAGCGCTTATGACCACACTTTGTACACTTCTTAAATAGAACCTTTGGCTGTTCAGCCATAGTAGAGACAGTAAAAGCCCTAACAGCCCACACACACTTAACAGGGATTGGGCCTAGGTGGGAAACCAGTACCCCAAAACACTTTTTTTTTACAACTAACATGACGACCAAACGCGAAGGGAGGAAAAAGGGAAAGGTACTCAAACTCAATCACAAAAAGACCAATAAACCTTACCACCTTGCTTAGAGCTCAGAGACCATGATGCTGACTCAAAGCGGCAAACGAGATCTGGGGCTAGATAGGAAGTGATCTAATACAGGTAAGGGAGGAGCTTGGAGCAAATTCTTGAACTAGCTCGGATCCGAATCTGATTCGTATACCCATATGTGCAGAATGAATGGGGTCAACTTCTTCAGATCATGTTTTACTAGGTAGCTGCTGAAGTAGCAACTGTCCAGTACAGTAAGCCTTAGGCTTAAAAAAGTTGTCTTGCCATAACATTCCATCTGTGTTGTAGATCTTTATTCATTAATAGGACTTTGGTTCCATCCTCTGAACAGACACTGCCATTTCCAAGCTCACGCCAGCCAAAAACCTCAGCCAAGACCTAATGCCTCTGTCTCCTCAGATAGAGTTTGCCTGTCCCTATACTATAGGGATTGTAAGAGAAACAGTAGGAGGCTCTGAGCAAATAGCTTAACCAGGAGTTCCTAAAATCCACCAGGAGTCCAGGCAGGGGAAAGGCGGCTGGGAAGTAAAGATCTACAACACAGATGGAACGTTATGGTAAGACAGCTTCTTTATCTGATGTCGTAAGTCTTTATTCATTCCTTACTGACAAGACCAAAATCCCCAGCTACTGGAGTCCTGGGTGGTCCCAAGGAAAATTCCTGAGCACCATAGAACCAAAAGATGCTCGTCCCCTGGAGGCCAAATTCAATTTGTAATGAGTGATAAAGGTATGAGGTCTTATCTGCGCAATAGCCACTTGGGTATCATCCAGAGAGGCTCTGGAATGAAGCACCACAGAAGTAACCATCGATCTAGTAGAACAAACCTTTATTCTGGAAGGTAAGAATAGTTTATTCTGATGGTAGAGCTAATGAAGTTTCTAAGCCAGGAGACGTCAATTTGGAGACAGGTTTTACCCAATCTGGGAACAATTGATTGGTTTTCCTGAAAGATTTAGTCCTGTCCAAATAAAAACAAAGCTGCCTATGAACATAAATGGTGCGTAAAAGATACTCCCCTCTGTTTGAATGCTGAGGGAAGAAAACTGGCAGGTCAATAGATTGGTTAATGGAAAATCCAGAAATGACCTTGGGCAAGAAGGGTCACTACGAAGGGACACTATCCCTGTGGAAGTTCAAGAAAAGTCTCTTGACACTCAAGGCCTGCAACTTACTTTTCTCGCTGAGGTAACTGCTACTAGAAGTAGACTCTTCCATGATAAAAATTTTATATCACATGAATCAGGCTCGAAAGGAGGGCTTGTTAATGACTGAAGTACCAAAGTCAAATCCCAGTGTCCTATGGGGGGCTTGACAGGAGGTTTAACATGCAATACTTTCAAAAAGGTTTTGCACAGACTGACAACAGAAGAATCAAATCCATTATGAAAATTTGCAATAGCTAAACAGTGATCATCTACGTTGAGGCTCCTGCATGTAGAAGAGTAGTCTGGTATTGTAGGATCTTTTGAATAGGCACAGAGAAAGGTTCTATGTTCAGATCTTTGGCCCAAGTAGACAATCTAGCCCATTTACTAGAATAAAACTTTCTGGTGAAAGGTGTATGTGAAGCCAGAAGAATCACTAACTGGAGATGAGATATCAGGCAGCCTGGCAATCATTGGAAGTGGTAAGAACCAAGCGGAGCTTGAGGCTGTGGAGATTAGGGTGAATCAATCCCAGAGGATGTCAGCAGAGCTTGAGATTGGATCCAGGATCCACAGGCTGTGAATCCAATCAGGCCACAGGAAAGGAAACCAGACTTGACAGGCCCAAATAAGAGGAGGATCACCTTGCTTCCCAACCTTTGAGCTTTCTGGAGGAATTTTGGGATGAGGGGAAACAGGGAAAGGCATACAGTAGACCAGGGGGCCAGTTGTGCTTTATAGCATCCCTCGGTGATTCCTTCGGAGGGGGGGGAGGAGGGAATCAGGGCAAAGTAGCTTCTGCATTTGTTGTTTAAAGGGGAAGCAAACAGATCACAGCAAGGCCTGCCCCAGTGGTGGAAGATCCGATCCACTATTACAGGATTGAGGGAACCACTTGAAGCATCAGGATGTTTCTGCGCAGATTGTCCACAATAAGGCTGGAACTCCCAGGAATGAGCATTGCTATAAGAAAGTGGTTGTCAGGAAGCCATGAGGATTTGGCACTGGGTGATGACTTCCAAAGGGAGCAACACCTGGTTCTGCCTTGTTTGCAGATATACCAGACTGACATGTTGTCTGAATGAACTGCAGTGGTCCCAGAAGGGAGGGATGTATGGAACGCTTGCAACGCTAAGAGAACTGCACTCAGTTCCAGGACATTTAAGTGCAAATTGGCCTCCATGGGGGACCAGGTGCCTGAGTCTTTCCGTGGAAATGCACCCCCCGCCAAAACAGGGAACCGTCCGTGGTTACTGTGGCCCTGGGCTGGGGAAGACAGAATGGTCGACAAAGATTCAATTCTGGCTTCATCCACCATAGCATTTCCTTCTTGCAAAGGTTTGCAAGGCATATCATGTGGTAGAGTGGGTGGGTTAAGAGACCATTGTGAAGAAAGGAGCCACTAATTCTCATGTGCAACCTCGCCAGTGGTACTAAGGCAATGGCAGCTGCCATGGAGCCTAACAGTTGCAGTACAAGGCATGCTGGTACAAAGGTCTGTGGAAGGACAGCTTGGATCTGGGGTCTTAAATTTCAAAAGCCTGTGAGGAGGGAGGGAAGCTTGACAGGATATTGCTTCAAAGACCACTCCAATGAATTCATGTTTTTGTTGGGAACATTTGAAATTTGTCCTTGTTTATCGTAATCCCCAAGTGGACAGTGAGGCCTTGAGTGTAAGAAGCTGCGGGTTAGAAAATCCCTGGTTGAGGTGGTAAGGACCCAATCGTCTAGATATGGAAACGCCTGGAATCTGTAGTTGAAGAGGAGCTACTACAACTGAGATGCATCTGAACACTTGGTAAGTTGCCAGGCTGGTAGGTACAGAAAAAAATGACCCCCGACCGCTTCCAGAGGAAAGCAATCAGGCTGCTGCTCAGGCACGCTGGTAGGGTCGGCCGGAGAAGGAATCTCTAATGCCCTGGTTACATGGACACCCTTCTACCCCAAAAGAAGTCTTCCAGACAAGATGTCCCCTCTGCCCTGGGGGAATGCTCACCACGAGTGTCACAAAAAGATCCTCAGGATTTCTTGAACCACAAATTTCCCTCCCCTCTGGTTCCTGGAGTAGGACCTCTGGGGAGGGTGTGTGTGCGGAAAAACTTATACCCACAGCAGATCAGGTCTTTCAGTGTCTCTCACTTCGTGCTAGTCTTATACTTTGGGACCAAAAAGTGCAGATTCGTCGACAGGCACATTGGCTAAGGAAGATTTAAAGGGGTCTGCGAAATCAAACATCCAAGCATGATGTCTCATGACAATGCCTGATGTGGCAGCTCGAGCTGCCCCCCTCTGTGGTGTGAGATATCACAGAGTAAGAGATAAATTCAAGGGTAGCTAGCTGCGAGGAAAGTGTTATGCACCTCATCAGGCAGTACCCCCACCAGAGGAAGACACTTCATTCTCCTCCAAAGACTAATTTCTGGTGTGTGCCAGACAGTTCAGTGACCGAATGGCAAAGGTCACTGAAGCACAAGTCCACTTCCCTAGTCTGTCCATGGCCTGAGACAGACTGTTCGGAGGATGGAGTGGAACCATCTTCTGCCAATTCCCTCTTGGTGGCCGCCGCCACAACCATGAAATCAACTTAACTGCTTGGACCAGTTGGACTGGTCTTCAGGGGTGGAGAGAATTTTGTCGGGCCTCTGGGAGACCAGTTCTACATTATCCAGGGCCTTCCAGGCACGCTGCACAATCAGCTTTATAAGCTTATCCACAGGTGGGGTCACCCAGAAAGTAGATGGCCTGGCAAGGAAGGCCTGCAAGAACAGTCCTCAAAAGGGTTAGCGGACTTGGTCTCCCCGCTGCTTGAGGATTTTGAGGTGGTCTCAAAATGAGATGTAGTCTGGGGGAGACCGTGGGGACCCTTCTCCCTCACTGCAATCTGTGTCCTCAGTGAGATTCCTCAGGGGAAGCAAGGTGTTTACTCTTGCAGTTTCTTCCAGGGTGGCTCCCCAGTAGGATCTTCAGAGTAAGACTCTGGAGAAAGGGTTCCCTTCAAAGGGAAGTCTTGTGGCTCCTGAAGTCAGGATCCCAAAGTAGGGGGTTGGAACAGCTGCATGCTAGAGGGAGGTAGTTTTGGTGTCCATGCCACTGGTGCTAACTCTAAGCCTGTGGAGGCAAGGACCCTCCACATCACCTGGAAAGCAAGCCCGCCCAAGGAGGGATGGGAGCCGGAACAGAGGAAAACCTTGGAACCGGGGTCACACCCCACCCAGAGGAGCCCGCCTCCAGATGAGGAGTTCCGAAAGGACTGAAAGCTGTAGGAGCCGTGGACAGACTGCACCAGCAAAAAAATAGGCGCTGGGCTAGGTACCAAAGTACTGACAGTCAAAACACTGCTCCGAGTGTGTACCGGCTCCAATGGAGCCGCTGCAGCAAGGGAGTCTGTGCTGACAGGGGAAACTCTGCAGTCTGAGCAGAGACAGTATGCACAAGGGTGGTCATCAGTACAGAGATCTCTGGGGCTTGGGTAGAGGCAGGAGGATAAACAGGCAAGTATGCTGTTAAGGTTCTTAACGGTGTGCAATCCCCTAGCTGCTAGAAGCTGGTCCACAACCCATACTGCATCTTGTTCAGAAAGGCTCCTAGTGGATCTATGTGAGACTGCTGAAGAAGAGTCAGGTCTTTCAAAGAAAGGGGCTAAACTGGTGCCCTGAAAAAGGGTCGCAAGTTGGTGTATCTGGTTCTTGGGATATGTTCCACCTTTGGAACCAAGGTCATAGTCTGTGGAGATGGCACCGAGGGTGAAGATGGGGCCTGGTGCCCAAGAGGTCGGTGCCAGAGAAGCTCTGTGCAGACTCAATTCGGTAACTGTCAGGCGATGTAGGAACAGAGTGACTCCGTTTTTCCTTGTGTTGCTTGGTTTTAGGAGGTGGTGAGACCTCCGACCCAGAGAGCCTCCGAAAAAGGTGTTTTGACTAAACGTTTCAAAATTAACTTGTTTTGGCATTCTGCTAGAGTGCGACTGCTAAAGTTAGAGCAGATGTCACAAGAAGCATTTATACGGCCCACGCCCAAACACTAAATGCAGCGAGCGTGACAGTTAGAGTTTAGCATCTTTCGCCCACACTTTTCACACCGTTTAAACCCAAACTTAACTTAACTTGGTCTGACATAGTACTGACAACAAAGAGCTACCCAGAAGGAAACAAGAAGAGTTTTTGTTTTTGAGAAGATAAGGGAAGAGAGAATACCAATGTTGATATTTAGAAATACCACAAGTGGTAAAAAGAGGACCTACCAAAAGCAAGAGTAAGACAGTACTAACTATGGTAAAAAGTTAACCAAAGGTAGAGGGTAGGAATTGGAAGCAGGTTACAGAAGAGAAGAAAAAAGCAAAACTGACTAAAAAGGATAAAGTTTTGAGAGAAAACTACACAAAAAGGCTAGGCACATCTGACAAGGAATGCAGCAAATGAGATCAGGAGAGACTGAGGGGGGGCATTATGGGTAGGTCTTAGCTGAGAGTTTTTGGCTGGGTGAGCTTGGAAATGGCAGTGTTGGTTCAGAGGACGGAACCAAAGTCCCATCAGTAAGGAATGAATAAAGATTCACAACAGATACAAGCATAGTCATGGTGGAGACACAGAAAAACAGACTGTTCCACTGTAACAGTTTTAGAAAAAAATGTTCCAGTGCAGTTCTGAGAAGTCACTGACTGTTTCAAAGCTTCACTCTACTTGAGAGAATTGGTCCCATCCAGTCTCAACTGGACAGTGATCAACATATCTGGAAAGTGAGGACATTCACTTGTGACTCAGGAGGCCACCTTAGGAAATGTTGCTCAAAGAAAAAAAAAAGTGATGTACTTAGTAATGTTTAGTCTATATTGTCCACTTTCATGCCTCAACTACTGGGTCCGGATCAAATCCTCCAATCAAATTGTGCCATCACTAAAGCTAGTGGTAACCAAAAAGCTCTCTAGCTTCTCCCTTACCCATAATGCACAAACCCCCAACATACCCTAGATCATTGCTGATTTACCTACACATGCTTCTCAAAACATACATGCACATATATATTAAGCTTTGAGATTGCATGTACAGTGCGCCAGCACCTCATCTGCAAAACCTGGTCGTGCCAGACTACATATTTGTATTTTCCCCCACTAAGACACTACACTTCACCTTTCTGAAGTTTCCACTCAACTTCTGTAGCCCTGCCTATTGACTTCTGTACCCTGACAGAAGGATCACTTGATTTGGCACGAGAGTTTGTTCTGGAATTTCAATGTTGATTTTCTTCCACTTTCAGGATAGAAGGGATACAAGAGTGGAGAAGTGTAACTTAGAATGTGGGAATATTCTACTGTGGTATAACAGTGCATTATTTATCAGTGAAGATAATGTGCTGTGACCCCCCCCCTCCCCATTTAACTACCTTACTTTGGCAAGACTTATTCAGTTTTCCTCTTCAGTATCAACCTTCCTGTATTGTGTTGTAAAATCTTGCAAGTACTTTGACTGTTGTGTTTTCTAACAAGGCCGGCTCGTTTCATAGGACAGAACCTATAAACCATCAGTGATGAATGGAAAGATCAGATGTATACTTGTATGGCCATATAATGCATCAGCTAAGTTCAAAATACTCAGGGACCTCGGGGGAAAAAGGCCTCAGTAATTTTTAAAATATGGACAATTAGAATGAGAGAATTACTATTACTATGCATACTTTGACAAGTCTGTAATTACATCTGGAATTATGTAGCTAAGTTAATCCGCACTTTTGAGTTACAGGGCAAAGTTTAGAGAAAACTGGGGACACAAGTACAATTTCCTAACCTACTAGCTAGTCAAGGTCTAAATGACAGAACATTCACTACATGAAGCATCTACAGAATCCAGATAAACCAAGTTACTATAAGACAGATGTTCACAGAAACTCTCGTTGGGTTTGAGCACAAACTCTTGCTGCTTGGGAGTATCTCATGATTGCAAATGAGAAAATGTACCCATTTGTTGTACTCTCTAGGTCCACACAGCAACGTGCGACTCCCTAGCAGAATGAACTTCAGTACACAATCTTGTATACTTACTGTCTGCCTACTTCATAACAAAATGAACTGAAAAATGTATGAGATCCCAAAGCACGAGAGACCATTAAAAATTGAGCTCTGCCATGCACTCACCATAACATTCCCTCTATACTGTATTTTTTTTCATTTCTCCTCACAAATGGGTTAAGGAATTCTCTGATGAGACAATGCAGTTAAGCTTGGGGCAACCAAAGATCTTTACACTCCATCTCTACACTCCTTACCCACAATGCAGTTGTTCCCTCAGATCTCGTTTCCCATAATACACACTGCCAATAAACTCAGGAATGAGTAAAGAGTGAAAGATGATTGAGGCCAGTTCTGCACAGAATGCAGAACACACTCTCAAACCCTTCAACCAAGGCTGGGGGGAGGGAATGTGAGGAGATTAAAAAAAAAAAAATCAATGCAGACGAACGTTATGGTGAGCACATAACTTAATCTGATATTGTCAATTTCCATCTCCTCACAGATGGGATGGTCCCTAGCCTCCTATATCCTGGGCAGATATGAGAATGTTCTCCAGAACCATCGAACCAAAGGAGGCCCTTCTCCAGGAGACCCAAGTCCAACTTATAGGGGGGAGATAAAGGTATGATCATTAGACCATGTAGCCGCTGCACTGTCATCCATGTAAGTTAGACAAGCAGCAGATTAGGCCATGGCCCTAGTGGAGTGAACATGAATAGGCTTGGGAAGATGAACAGCTTTTGAGGTATAAATGAAGGAAATTAAATCAGAAAGTCATCTTGATAAGGTAACATTGGAGACTGATGAGCCTCTTCGGGCCAGCAAAAGCAATGAACTGGTTTGTCTAGTGAAACTGGTTCTATGTAGGCAGCATCACAATTGTCTATGTACATCGAAGTGTACAACATATTTCACCCTAGTCGCTAAAGTTTCGAAAGACAAATGAATAGTTTGGTTGATACTGGTTTATCAAACAACTTTGGGAAGAAAGGAGGGGTTGGTACATAGTGAGACTGAAAAACTAGACAAGAATATTTCTCCTTACCAATGTGACTGCTGCTACAGTTTTCCAGGAAAAAAAATCACAAGTGGTTGCAGGTTCAAAGGGTGGTTGTACAATACAACAAAGTACCAAACTGAGGTCCCAAGGGGAGAAGGATCCCTGTGATGTGGGATTAACAGTCCCTTTAAGACAGCTTTGTAACAAAATGTTCTCCAACATGGAAAACTGAAATCGCCTCCAACTGGATCTGTATCTCCACCAAGAGAAACTTCATTCTGTCCACATCTTCCTCAACCTGGAAGGAAGAGACAAGGGATAGGGACTTGGATAGAGGTCTTTGCAAAAAAGGGGAGGGAACCCTGGAAGGCCCTTTATCATACACAGAATCTGAAGCAATCCGATCTGTATTTCTTTACTGGATCCCAGGAGGTTGGATCTTTTGATTTCTTCTTAGGATCTGAGGCAGAGTGGCTTTGAGCTGGTTTCGGATACATTCTTGCTCTTTTCCTTGGTGGCTCCAAAGGGGTCTACACCACATAGTCAAAGTTCCGCAGCTTCGACTACCATACGTACAAACACATGTCCGAACTTACAGAACTTAGACTTATTTTGTTTTCCTTTTTAAAAAAAAAAAAAAAAAAATTTAAGGTCTGGAAATTTGCTTTACTGCACTGTAGTGCGACCTCCGAGTTGGTATATTTAAAGAGTGGGGGGTGCAGGGGGGCTTGCCCCCCCATTTACAACCCTCAGGTACGTTCCTTTTTTCCCCTTTTCTTATACAAAGTATGACCACTTCGAACTTATGGTTTCAACTAGAACACATTTGAAGTTGTCATACTTAGACTACATGATATAGATGCGCTCCAAAGATGTAATAGAGGAAGAACGGGGCCCAACAAGGACTCCAAGTTAATTTGGGAAATTGAGCTCCAGAAATAGCTTCTCCAAAGGAAAATGGAAGCAATCCTTTTAAATAAGAATCCACTTGTTTCTACTGGCAGCTGCCCTAGGACTGAAATCTTTGCATATTGTACAATCCTGCTGGAGATTGAGTGCCCAAACAGTAAGTGTATGAGTATTTGAAAGGGGTAATGTGCCCATATGATGCTGGAAAGTTTTCCAGCAACATACAGTACAGTAAAAGACAGTGAAGAAAAACTTAACAGAAAAAATACCAACAGTATGACAAACTAATGGTATGTAAAAATAGGCAACACGTTAACAATAGTAAACGAATTGAAGAAAAAACAATTGGGATATAGTAATATACCAAGACTTCTAACAGGAAGAAAAAAAGTTATCTGAAGGAAAACTCTAGCCAAGGCTGGCCACATCTTTCACAAAAAGGGGCAAAGATGTGATATTAGGAGCTGGTGCACTGTGGGTAAGGGAGAAGCTAGAGAGCTTTAGCAGTCAGATTAGAGGATTGGATCCAGACCCAACAGTTGATGGAATGAAAAATTGACAAACCGGAAGTTACGTACTAGTGTGCAGTCTGTTTTCCATTTTTCATTCAAATTGCTGTGGTTTGAATCCAATACTCTGCTGCTTCATTCCAGCTTGTGGAAAGAACTCAAAGTCCTCCTTTACACATAATGCCCTAGTCATCTAAGCCACCTCAGATCTTAGTTTGCTGCCCCTTTTACCTGCAAAGCAGTAGGAAACAGTCTGGGGCTCACAGAAAGTACAGTTCTGTACACTTACCATAAATATAGATTTTAGTGTATTTACTGTTGCAGTCATCACATTTGTGTTATCCTGCCAGGGGTAGCCCTCAGTCAGCCCAAATACCAAAGGCTTAGTATTCCTGCTTTGCTTCGGTTGCTGTCACTCCAGGACTGATGTTAGGTTGTCAGGCAAGAAAAACTGATGTAATGGCATCTGCTGCCTGTTTTATACCACTGTCAGGGGCCTCCAAAGGGAGCTAGGTTATGGTGGAAGAACACCACCAGTAGAAAGTAAATACCAAAAATTCCTTGTAAGGGGAAGGGGAGAGCGCACGTGAGACACAAGGGGGATGGAGGGAGGGAAACCAGGAGTGCAACAGTGAACACACTAATATCTACATTTATGGTAAGTGTACACAACTGTACTATGTTCTTTGCATTTCACTGTTGCAGTGATCACATTTGGGTTGATTCCCAAAGCTGAAAAGGGTGGAGGCAGTCAAGAAGACTGGGGGCTGGCTAGGATGCCCTGCAAGACTGCAGTGGCAAAGCCTGCCCTGAATTTGAAGATAGGCAGGTGGTAATACTTGAAGGTACGAACAGATGCCCATGTTGCAGCCTCCAGGATGTCCCTGGTGGGGACCCCTCTGAGAAAAGCTGCAAGAGGTGGAGGTTGCTCTGGTGGAGTGTCCTGACCCCCTTTGAGGGCAGTTTCCTGTGCTGTTTGTAGCAGAAATGGATGCAGTGTGCTATCCATCTGGAGTTTGGATATGGCCTTGCCCTTACCTCCTGCAGCGAAGCTGACTAGGAATTTAGTTTTTCTAAAAGATTAAGTCCTGTCCAGGTAGAATCTGACCTGTGTGCACATCTAGAGTGCAGAATCCTTTCCCCCTTGTTTTGTGGGTTAGGGAAAAAGGTGGGCAAATGAATGGATTGGTTGACAGCCACATTGGACACCACTTTAGACATGAAGGATGCGTTAGACCTGAGGGAGACCCTGTCAGCATGGAAAATGATAAAGGGCTTTACAGACATAAGTGCTTGTAGCTCGGATACTCTAGCTGAAGTGATGGCCAGAAACAAGGCAGTCTTCCAAGAGAAATTTTAAATCTGCAGGTTCAAAGGGGGGCAGGGCTAGCTTTTCCAACACAAAGTTAAGGTCCCAACCTGGGGTAGGAGCTTTTCTGGGTGGCCTCAAGTTGTTGGCCCCTCTTAGGAGCCATTTGATGAGGGTGTGTGTGTGGGGGGGGGGGGGGAGGTGGCTCTGTGCTGAAATGAGCAGTGATGGCAGAGACATGAATTTTAATAGGATAGACCCCCTTGTGTAGTAGGTCTGCCAGGTAATCCAGGATGAGAGGTAGGGAGGGCTGTGCTGTTCCAGATCCCCTAGTCTGGATCCAGGTGCAAAACCTTTTCCACTTCCTAGTGCTGGGGTGTCTGGCCTCACATACAACATCTAGAAGTTGTTTGCTTTGACTGGCAGCTTGGAGAGATCGGGGAATAAGCCAGGCTGTCAGGAGTGCTGGGATCTGAGGTAGGTGCCATTGTGACGGGCTGTGCAGCAGTGGGCACCAGTGCTGGCATGGCCAGTCTGGGGCAATCAGGATTGCCCTAATTTTTTCCTCCCTTATTTTGAGCAGTACCCTTGAAATGAGTGGTAGAGGGGGAAATGCATAGACAGAGGTTTACTGGAAGGCTAGATCATCCACTTTCCAGGCCTTGCTGTGAGGTTCCCTGGTGCAGAATTTGCTGAACTGAGTGGAGTGGGAGACAAAGAGGTAGACCTTTGGGGTGCCCAAAAGGGTGAAGGTTCTGTGGTCTAGCTGCCACTAATGTTGGTCTAGCAGGTTTCTGCTTAAGTTGTCTGCCAGAGGACTTTAGAGCCTGGCAGGAATTGTGTTAACAGTAGTTGCTGCATGGCTAAGGCCATGTGACAAAGGGTCATGGCGAGCCTGCAGAGGATAAGAGAGTCCCTTCCATGCTTGATATACCACATCACTGTGGTGTTGATCAGTAGAGGCCCTGGGGAGAGAAGGAGTCTGAAAGCTGTCAGGGCATGCTCAACAGCCAACACCTCTTTTTGGATGACTTGCAGATGTAGTTGATCTGGGCTCCATTGGCCCCGAATGCACCTGACGTCCAGGTGAGCACCCCAGGCATAGTCAGAGTCTGTGGTGAGGGTCTGGGCAGTGTGGGGTTGTGAATAGGGAAGTCCCTTGTGGTAACATGCTGCTGCCCACCAAAGAAGATCCTTCCTTAGACAAGCTATCATTGGTATAAGTTTCCAGGTCTTGAGTGTTGACACCAAAGGCTTTTTAGGTACCATTGTAGTTTCCTCATATGCAGTCTGGCATATGGAATGAGTAGAATGCAAGAGGCCATGAACCCTAGAGCTAGCAGGATTTTCCTTGATAACTGGGCCCTGGTGGCCAAGAGAAGTATGCTGTCAGGTAAGTAAGGAATGCCATCTGGGATGCTGTCCAGGCTTGCTCCCAGGAATACAATGGTGTGTGTTAGGACTACTTTAGATTTCTTTTTGTTGATAGTATACCCCAGGAAGGTCAGTAGGTCCTTTACAAAGGTCAGGTGCTGTAGCAGCTTTTCCTGACCGTCTGCCTGAATCAGGCAGTCTAAGTACGGGTAAATTTGAATATTTCTTCGTCTGCAAAAAGCAATGGCAGGAGCCAGACATTTTGTGAAAACTCTGGGAGCAGTAGATAAGCCAAAGGGAAGCGCAGATAACTGAAAGTACATTAATCCTGCCCTGAAATGCAGGTATTTCCTGCATGATTCCCTGATTGGGATGTGTAGGTAGGCCTCTGGGTGGCTAACCAAGCATCCTTGAAAAGCATAGGTAGAAGCTGCTGCAGAGTGAGCATTTTGACTTTTGGCATCACCAGAAAGGTGTTTAGAATGGGGTGCCATGTGCCCTCTTTTCTAGGTACCAGGAAGAGTCTGGAGTAGAAACCTTGGCTTATCTGTTCTGCAGGAACATGCTCCATTGCCCTCATGGAGAGCAGGGAAAGGACTTGCTGGCCTCTGCCCACTGGTTTGGTGGAGGTTTGGTGGAAGATCTGGGAACCCTTCTGGGGTTGGAAGTGTGTGGAAATATTTGTATCCCTGGGACACTATGTTGAGGGCCCAGTGGTCACTTGTAATGGTGGCCCAGTTGCTTGCATGGAAGGAGATTTTCTCCTAGGGGCACGAGCAGGTGGGCAGAGGGAGGGGGTGGAAGAGTAAGTCAGTGAGTTCTTACCATTCTTACCATTTGCACTCCCTGATTTAGAAGAGGAACTCCATTGCTTAGATCAGTGCTTGGAGGGGCAATGCCTACTGAACCTCGGTGGCCGGATCTCAAAGTCTGCACAGATTTAGCTTTTTCTTCGTTTTTAAGACCTCTTCTGCCTTGGTGCCAAATAAGTTCTTCGTGCAAGGGTGCGTCCAATAATTTGGATTTGACATGGTCTGGCAAGGTATGTTCCTTAAGCCAAGCATGCCTTCTAAGGACAGAACCAGTGACTGCTGCTCTGCATGACACTTCTAGGGTGTCAAAACCACATTGTAAGGTGTGCTTAGTTACTTGACTTGCAGAATGCATTAACTCTTGTAACCATTTTCTGCACAAGCATGAAGAGATAGTTCCATAGTACGTTGCGGATATTTCAGCATGTGGAACTGAATTTAATGTTCTAATAGCAAGAACAGCAGATGTGTATATTTTTTTACCCAATCTGTCATGTTCGGGAATCACTGAGGTTGCTTTGATTCCTTTAGGTCCTAAAGAGATAACCTCAGGGTTAGAAGTAGAATTTTTGAAAATGAGAGTCAGGCTTCCTGGGAGAAAGAGGGAGGGTGTCAGGGGTCAGACTGGATTCCATAAAAACATCCACAACATCCAGGACAGGAGGAATGGCCAGAGGTCTGTGCTGTGGAAGATTTAAGAATTGAGTCTTTGACCAAGGATAGTCCTGACATTCCCATTGGAAATGCTCCCTTAAAGTATGTAGGGTTCCCCAAAGGAAAAGTCCTCGAGTGGAGAGGCTGAACGGATGGATTCCTCTGCATCAGAATCATAAGCAGAGAGGTTGCATATCTTCATATTCAGATGCATCAGTTTTACCTGAACAGGAGTCAGATAACTACCAGGGACTAGTCTTTCTTTTGGAAGGGGTAGCCTTGTTTCCCCTAATAAAGCATTACAAGATCTTCCGCCATTTTAAGCATTTGAGACCAAGGCAAAGAAGCAGGTGCCAGAGCTTGGGCTGTTTTATTTTGGGTGTGGTTCATACCCAGAGCCTTAGAAACTTGGGTTTTTTGAAAGAACTAAAGATGTGAAAGAAGTCGGCCTATGTTGAGTATCGGTAGTGCAAAGTACTTCCTTGGAAGCCAGTGCCTGCTCAGCTACTCAGACCCATCCAAGGTAGATACATCTGCAGGATCCTTAGTCAAAGAGTCTAGACTTCGAAAGGGTCTCTGTAGCAGCCTGCAAATCCACAGAAGTGGGCACGGAAGGCTGCGAAAGCAGCTCAGAGTACCGGAGAACTGACTACTAGCTTAACAGAAGTGTCGGCAGTTTTGTACCTGTGCGGTCTTGCCTTTATCCTTACGTTTTTTCAGAAGATCAGTCTGATGGCTTACCAAAGCCATATGGAATTCAAAGACTGGGCCGAAAATATCTAGCTAAAATAAAGGCCCAACAATGTATAGTTCTGGCATTGAACAAAGCATAAAAGTGACAGCAGGGACATCATGGTCTAAGCCTAAGCAGTTGACGCAGCAAGAATGAAAGTCTGAGGTATTTGCTTTCCACAGGCGAGACCATAGTTAACTTTCTGACATTTAGAGCAAAGAAAAAAGGATCCCCAGTGGGGTACTTGGCTTTAAAAGAACTTCAATTCGGAAACGAAAACTCAGGTAGCAGCCGACTGCCACTTGTCAGAACTGCTTCGGCCTCATCAAAAAAAGACTGATGTAATGGTGTCTTCTGTTTTTATACCACTGACTACCTGACGTCAGTCCTGGAGCAACAGCAACCAATGCAGAAACATGAAGACTCTGGTATTCAGGCCGACTGAGGGCTACCTCTGGCAGGATAACCCAAATGTGACTACTGCAACAGTGAAACGTGAATATCAATTCCTCCAGCATCTTTTGATCCTTTCAAAAGGGGGGGGGGGCAGCTGGTGAGAGGGAAGAGCATCGTTTGATCCTTTCAAACAGGGGGGGGGCAGCTGGGGAGAGGGAAGTTGAGGAATAAAAATGGACACTGGTGGAATGTTATGGTGAGCACACAACTTCTGATGGTGTCATTTTCATTCACTTCTCAGCTGGGACAGACTCCCCAGCTACCCAAATCCTGGGAGGCAAGGATATTCCTGAGCACAGCCAAGTCAAAGGCTGCTCTTCCCCTATAGACTAGATGCAATTTGTATCAAGTGATAAAGGTATGAGGGACCAGCCCAAGACACAGCTGTACGTGTCATTCATGGAAGCCCTAGATAAAAACACTGATGTTGCCATGGCCTAGCCGAATGGGATCTTACAGGTTCTGTTAAGGACAGACTGATGTAGGCAAATATCAAATCCGTAAGCCATCTTGCCAGAGTTATTCATAACCAGCTTTACCAATTTTTAACCCGTAAAGGAGACCAAAATGATTTTTTTCTAATGTCCTTTATTCTATGTGGTTGAAATATAATGTGAAGTTGTTCAATCTTACAGTTTTGTTCTTTACACGTGGGTTCAGAGCCAATCCATCAGCTCAGAGTCTGTCGCTTTCCAAGGTAAAGATCTTGGAGTTAGCTCGAGGCATAGTCCCTATCCCATGATGCCCTCCTACCAACCCCAGATCTAGTTTGCCACTGCAATGGATTGCACGATCTTTGGAGGAAGCTCGGGCCAGTAACCTTTATATTTAATTTAAAATTTCTTAGACTATTAGTGAGTGTATTGAGTGAGACTTCTCATTTATTCCATTTGTTGAGTGGATTGAAAGTTTTATTTTGGTCTTCTAATTTGGAGCGGTTGCTCCTGGGCCTTTGAGTTGCATTTACCTGGCAGGGTTCTCAAATTTAATTCCCTATCCCCTTATATTTCTTAGAATTAGTGTATTTGAATCTGTGTGTCACATTTTTCTTAAAGTCATTGCAGTTCAGGGATCTGAACTTTGAATTCTGTGGTTTTGATTTTTAATATTATCAGGGATCTGATTTGTGTGCAATTGTCATAATGTCGGAGAAACAAAAATCTGGTTTTAAAAGGTGCGACTGGACAAAAGATGTCCATCACTGATCATGTTTGTGTGTACTGCTTGGGACCACTACATTTACAAGTTTGCTCTGCCACTCCTTCAGTGGCAGTGTTTTATTAGAGAGGCGAAAGAAATTTGTCGATAGAGGGCTGTTGAAGCCAGATTTCCAAGTATTAGACCACACTGACCAGACCTCCAAGTCTTCGAAGGGGTCGAAGTCTAAGGTGTCATCGGAGCACAAGTCTTTTCAGAGCACCTCTGGGAAGATGCTGGTCGCCGGCTCCACAGCCTTCGAAGCCATGCACAGAGATCTTACCTCAGAACCACATTATTATGTTGGAGCCGGTGTCGGAGGTTTTAAAGTCCCCGATCCTAAAGTCAGTGGAGTCTTCAGCTCCTTAGACCCATTCTTCTGGTACCCTTTCCAACATAGATGTGGACCGCATGGTGGAGACTTTTGGTGAACCTGGCCCTGGCCAAATTGCTTTCAGCTTCGACCCAGTTGGTTTCGAAGCCTACAGCCCCCCTACCAGAATTTCTGCTCCTCAGAGGCCAGTTGAACCTTCGGAGCCGGAAAGAGGATCAGATAGTGGTGGAACCCTCTGAGCAGAGGCCTGTTTGTGCCCTCAGCTCAGTCGAGCTGGACTTCTGTTCCAATCGAAGAGTCTTGGAGCAGACACTCACTGGTTCCGGGGGAAGAGAGTCCAACAGACACTTTGGTTCCAACTCTCCCTCTCGGGGCTTCGGCGCAGACAAGCTTGGTTCAGTGCTCTAGTTCGGAACCTGTGGTCTCTGCCCCTGGGAGGTTGCAGTCTTCTTCGGAACCGGCAGACTCCTTGGGTCGGGAAACCAGTGCATTCAATGCCATGAGGAGGGTAATGTCTGCTAAGACCCTTACATCTTCGGATATTTCCTCTTCTTCCCCTAAAGGGCCGCGTTCTGTCCCTACACCACAGGGACCCACCAAGTGTAGACAGCCAGAGCCTCAGGTAACCCCACTGGGTGACCCCTGCTCGACTGAGACTTCAGACACCCCCCACTGATAAAGTCCCCAGAAAAAGACTGTGCAAGAGAAGGCACTTAGATTCCCCTCTGGAATCCTTATCAGACACCGACTTAGAGAAATCAGAAGGGTCCCCACGGTCCTCCCGAGGATGCACCATTTACAGACATCCTGGAAAAATTAAGACAGAGGGGTGACTGGCAGTCCTTTGGATCTCAACCTTCCACCTCCTGGTTACTCCGCCCTTTGACGAATTAATGGACTTGGTCGCTCGAAGGGCGAGTCTCCCGATTACATGGAACCGGTCCCTCTGAGGCCCAAATTTATCACCTCCCCTCAAGACAGATCTTTTCTTACGAAGGGAGTCCCGGTTGATGCCATGGTGGTGGCAGCCACCAAGAAAGATGACAGAAACCTCTTCTGTTCATCCTCCTAATAAAGACTCCAGGACTATGGACAGATATGGGAAACGCATCTTTAGTTCTGCGACATTTGCAATGAGATCGCTCAACTATTTGACCTACTTTACTTGTCTTCAATGAGATCTCCTCAAAGAGCTTGGAGATGCTCTACAGGGCAAAACAGATGCTGTTTCAAAGAAAGTAATGGCACAGCTTAACACCCTTAATTTTATTGTGAACTCATCCATGCGGCTTATTTCTTACGCAGCAGATGGATCGAGCCAGGCAGCAGGTTCAGCGATAGCACTGCAGAGAGCATCCTGGATGCGCTTATGCTTCTTTGCAGAAGCCTTCAAGTCTTCCTTAGTTAATAACCCATTTGATGGCTCTTCCTTGTTTGGGCCTGAAGTCAAGGAGACACTCACTAGGTGCGAGCAGGAAGGACAGATTCTGCTGTAAGAGTCAGTTTTTCCACCCCCACTAGACCATACCCCAAAGGGCTGAAAGGTGGAAAAATGTGGTTCTGAAAATCCCAAGGAGCTTTCCAAAACACTAGTGAACCCCCCCCCCCCCCAGGGGCAGAGAAGGGGGGTATAATGGTAGATGCTGCCCAAGCGGCAGAGGGGGTCCACAGAACCAGGGTGACAGGGAGCAGTTGCTTGACAAGCCCCATCAGCGCTCCTGAGAGAAGGCCCGACCATCCTGCTCTAGAGGCAGTCGGGGGTCGCTTAGCTTTATACCCAGACACCTGGCTAGGAATTACATTAGATTTTTGGGTAAAAAGCATAATTACCAGAAGTTACATCATTCCCTTTGCAGAATCCCCTTCCATTCGTACAAGAATCCCAGACGTTCCACCCAGTCTGCGGAATCTAGCAACCATAGAAATTCAAAGGCTGCTAGGGGAGGAAAAAAAAAAAATCATCCAGCCAGTCCTGGCAGACCAAACAGGATCTGGAACTTACCCCAGGTTTAGTTCCAAAGAAAACAGGGGACTGGAGGCCCATCTTAGACCTCAGCAAAATACTTGTCAGAGGAAAAGTTCAGGATGGTCATGCTTCAATTGATACTTCCGTTTCTCGAAATGGGCGATTGGATGTGCTATATAGATCAAGGATGCGTACTACCACATCAAACTGGCCAAGCCATCCAGAGATCACTTGCGTTTCTGGCTGGGGGCCAGTCACTACCAATTCTGAGCTTTGCCCTTTGGTCTCACCACAGCCCCCGGAGTGTTCACCAAATGTATAGCAGTGGTCACGGCTCACCCGAGACGTTCAGGATTCCAGGTGTTTCCATATCTCAATGACTGGCTCTACACCGCCACCACCAGGCATCAACTAATTTACCAGAGATTACACTATCAACCTGTGTTCCACATTGGGCATAACCTTAAACTTAGAAAAATCTGCTTTACTGCAGTCGCAGCATATTTCCTTTATAGGAGCAGATCTAGACACCACCTCCCTGGTCAAATTGCTTCTAGAAAAAGTAATATCTTTGCGAAGTCAAGTGTTCCAGTTAATGGAAAGGAGAGTTCAGGCATTCCAGGTCCTGAAGCTGCTAGGCACCATGGCAGCTACACATAGCGGCTCCTCTGGGACAAATGCACATGAGGATACTCCTATGGCTACTACTCAGTGGTCTTAACAGCTTCCAATGTCACACAAGATTGACAAACGCTTGCAAAAAGGACCTTCTTTGGTGGTTGAACAGCCGCCAAGTTACTGTAGGTCACCCATTTATACTTCCCCCTCCCACAACCAGTGACCACAGATGCTTCCCTGATAGGGTGCGTGGGGGGGCTATTTCAGGGGGGGGCTATTTCAGGGAAGAACGGTCCAAGGTACTTTGTCAGACCTGGAATCTCATTTGCACATCAATGTCAGAGTTGAGAGCAGTGTTTCTAGCATAGCAACACTTTCACAACTCTACCTAGAGAGACTACTGCAATACAGACAGACATGTCGGTAGTCTGGTACATCAACAAGCAAGGGGGACCCAAGTCTTACCCCTTATGCAGAGCGGCCCAGAGACTTTGGCAGTGGGCTTATCCACCGGGCACTTACTGATAACGCACATACCACGGTCATCCAGTGTGATAGCGGACAGTGAGTACAGCTATTCTGTTGCCACACGAGTATACCCTCAAACAAGTGACTGAAAGGATATTCCTCAGATGGGGTCAGCCATGCTGCAACCTTTTTGCATCCCCGCTGAATGCAAAATGCAGAAGCTACTTTGCCCTGTACCCCCCACCGGGGGACAGCCCAAGGGACTCACTTGTACACAATTGGCCCTCGGGTCTCCTATATGCCTTCCCTCCAATTCCTCAGATTCTTACAGAAAGCCAAAAGCCTGGGAAGAACTGTTATTCTAATAGCCCCGTTTTGGCCTCGGCAGATATGGTTCCCCTTCCTACAGGGATACCAAGTGGAAGAACCTTGGGTTCTGGACCCAGTACCAGACCTTCTGACTCATTAGTCAGGAATTCACCCCTCTTGTCTCCCTCAAAACTGACAGATTGGCTGCTCCACTTCCCTACCTAACCAGGTCACATGATTTGTCTCCAGCAGTTCAACATATTTTGTTTTCCTCTCAGTCTCCACCAGGAAACTTTATAATAGCAAATGGAGGCGACTTGTTCATTGGGCTTCTCAGCATGGTATTGATCCCTATGTTGCCCCTATCCACAGTATTCTGGAATTCTTGACTTCGCTCTTTCACAATGGTGCTGCAGCTTCTACGATAAGGGTTCAATTAGCTGCCATATTTAACTTCCATGTGGGATGCAGTGGCAAAAACATTGTCCCACAGATTATGTAAAGCCTTTTTGAAAAGGGCTCATCACCTTAGGCCACCTACCAGACATACTGTTACTCCCTGGAATCTGAATTTGGTGCTCTCAACCCATTCTTCCACCTTTTCAGCTTGCATCATCTTGTTGAAGTTCCTTTCTTGGAAGACAGTTTTCCTAGTGGCTATTACTTCATCACGTAGAGTTCCTTAACTGCAAGCACTTTCCATCACGTCTCCATATATCTAGTCGTTCACCCAGAGAGTCTAAAATTCTACCTCTCTTCCCAAGGTCTGCTCAGAGGCAAATTTGAACCAGTCTATTGACCTTCCTACTTTTTTCAGACATCATACTAGTAGAATGGAGTACGTTACACAAGCTTGATGTTCAGACAATTTAGGTTTTACTTAGAAACAAAGAATTTAGGAAATCTGATCTATTAGTTTCCTATGCAGACAATAAGAAAGGTTTGTCAGCATCCAAAGTTACTGTCCAAATGGATTGCAGATTGTATAAAACTTGCATATTCTTCAGATAAACAACCTTTAGAACGAGAGGTGAAAGCTCATTCAACCAGGGCTGTTTCTACATCTTTAGCCCACGCAGCCCATTTACCTTTGGACACCATTTGTGCAGCTGCTACTTGGTCCAAACCTCATGTGTTTATCACTCATTACAAAGTGGACAGGGCTTCCTTTGGTTCCACTCTTCTCAGGAATATACTCCCGTGAGCCGCCCAGGATTAGGGTGCTTGGGACGACGTCGAGATTGAACAACTTCACAAAGAAGTTATGTTCTTACTATAACGTTCCATGCGAGTTCATCTCGCCTTTGTTCTTACACTCCCTCCCACCTTCCCCCTCCAGGTTATGGAAGAACAGGTATGACTGGTGGTCTGGTTGGTCTTGCCAATGTCCTTTCCAACCAGATTGTTTAGCTATTGTAAATAGTTATGTACTTTGTACATTGGGTTTCTTAGTGTGTTTTTTTCTTGCTGGTTCAGCAAACTAGATCTGGGGTCGGTAGCAGAGCATCATGGGAAAGGGACTGTGCCTCGTGCTAACTCAAAGATCTTGAGCTTGGAAAGCAGCAGACTCAGTGAAGCCACGTGTAAAGAACAAAGGCAAGATGAACAACTCACATAGAACGTTATGGTAAGAACATAAAACTTTTTTCACCTTTGTAAAATCTGGCAGATTAATGGACTGATGGATTTTGACACCACCTTAGGAAGGAAAGGATTGGTTTGTAATGTCACCCTATCCCTGGGAAGGTTTAGAGCACGACTGGAATTTTTTACAACCTTTTAACAGAAATGACTGCTACCAAATAGTCTGCTAGATCAGAAAAAAAGTTATGTACTTACCATAATGTTCCACCAGTCTTGCCCATTTTCATTCAGCCACTGGGTTCAGATCCAAACCTCACAGACTTGGCCATTACTATAGCTTGTGGCAAAGAAACTTGAGCTCCTCCCTACCTATAACGCACCAACCCCAACATACCTCAGATCTTCTCTGGTAGAAGACATACCATTTAGTTTTCTAACAAAGGAAACCAGTATCTGGATAGCCA